>NC_053171.1:37713566-38053566 GCF_016835505.1 Polypterus senegalus | reverse complement strand
GATCAGTTTGGACGTGGCTCTGAAACCAACAAGAGTTTGGAAAGAGGAAAATGCAAGAATTAAAGGTCATAAGGGCATGTTTAAAATAATAATCTAGACAACCATAAAAATAAACATGATTAAGTTATGGACTTTAACCAAATTCAACAGCATTGTTTCTGAACTACCTTTGAAAGTTTAAATTAAGCTAATTTACAAGAAAAGTATACTTTAAAGCCAAACACTGTTAAAATCTTTATTTAATCTTGCCCATTTTGAACTCTCTACTCCCAAAACAATCAAACAATCACACGTAAATGCGTTCACAGCATTTTAAGACCGCAGATATGAGCAAGTGTTAAAACAGTGACCATGATACATTACCAATTTGAAGTAAAAGCAGAGTGTGGTGAAAAATAAACTTTTTAAATAAACATTAACAATGTTTTGCCTTGTTTATAACAACTATATTTTATACTTCCATTCAAATGATTAAGGTCATCACAAGCCCTGAATGAGGTAATCCTTGAACCCTAATTCCATAAGCAGTACAGTACCATCATTTACCATGTGCTTATGTATAGCTGGGCTGGTAACCTGTGACATGATAACTAATTCAGAGTAACTTCCGGATGTCTGATCCTTTAACTGCATATAAGCATTAGAATTATAATTTTAATTTCATCTGTGATATGATTTGTCACTTGGTTGCTAAAGACACTTTGATGATAACCGATGCTGTGGGTGACCCAGTATAGGGGTATATCATAGCTCCTATCTTCGAAAATGCAATGATTAGGAGTTGGATTGAGAGCAACAGTTGCCTATCAGGACCAGCAATGGTAAGTAGTGAGACACAATTGGGTTAGACAGCATGTCTTGATAAGCATAGCCAGGTCCAAAAAGGGAAACTGACTTTATCTTTGGGTTCATTTTTCACCCCCTGTCACTCTAATTTTGCATTAAAATAAATTGTATGCATTGGCATATTCGAAATACTAGAAAGTGCTGCAGTGGTTTGGAAAGAATTTTAATCTTTGGTAATATTATCTTTCACTTTAGTATCTACTCTGTAGTTTATTAGTTTTGCTTGTTATTTTAACAACTAGGGTCCAGTGGATGGCACATAGCTAGGACAGAGCCTTATTATCTTCATCAAACTATATTTGATAAGACATTTTTTAAATATACCTATCAAATGGTGGCTCCCCATTTGCCCCAAATATAGCTAGATCATGAACTTAAAAAAGAACCGCCAGCCAAAGTCAATTCAAAATGTGTCATATAATTATGGCAAATTAGCTACTTGCAGTTCTCAGCATTAAATAAGTCTATAAATTCTATCTTCCAGATGATTGATTAAATTGAAATCTGGTGACTAAGAAGACAATGCATTAACTAAATTCACTATTAGATTCCTGAAAAAAATTAAACCTCTCCTAATTGTGGAACATATCACAGCTGTAAAAGTTCATTCATATATGAGTATTCTGTACCTGATTAACAGTGATGGGTAAATACTGTGTATTTGTGCCATGGAAACACCATTTACATAATTAACACTACATTCACCAACCAGAATCTTGAGAATCTATGTGTTCATGGTTTATTCACAATATTCAGATAGCCCTTGATTTATGATTCAGATGGTAGCAGAATTCAGTAGATCACATGATATTTTTTCAGTCCTTGATTGTCCACCTACCTTATATTACTACAAACCACATATTTGTGTTTTTGCTGCCAGGAGTGAAATCCCCCCAAATATGTCTTTTTTAGCATTACTGTTAATAGATATTTATATTGAATTTTACAATAATACTTAACTGAAAGTAAGATACCTGATTCTAATGCATAAGTGACAAGCAACAATATCCAAAAAGTACAAAAAGAATTATCAAAAATAAACCACAGAAGAGATTCTGATGGATAACAAAAATAAACTTTACAATTTCAGGATTGCATATTTCAAATTAAAGTAAAATACAACAAAAACAACTCAGCTGTTGAATCTGATAAAGGATGTACAATTTTTATTGCTCTAACTGTGACCAGTTATTAAACATTTCTGATTAAAATTGGGGCAAAAGGTGCTCAGTGTAATAAATACAAAAACACAAAATATTTCCTTGCACTTAAGGGGCATATAAAGGCTCAGTTGCGTGCACACAGATAATGGCTGGGGTTGCTGAAACATAACAATCATGACAGATTTAAAATTACATTATTACATAATATCTCCTTTACCTCTCCCAAAGAAGTTGAGGAGGAGTTCTTCCTGTTTAGCTGTGTCTCATCCTGCGGCACCTCCTGTGACTGTCTTGCTCTACGACCAGTTTTAGCTCCCTGGAAAGTTTGAAATTAAATAATTATTAATAATATCCAAATGAAAATATAACATAAGAAATGAAAGCATCCAATAAGAAAAATAAATAATAGATAAAAAAATCTTAATAAATAATAGATAAAATGAAAAACATGGCAAAAGTAAATTAAATATGCATTGCTAAGACCGTGTTCATTCAGTCCTTTGTACTAACTTGAAATTACACATCATTTAATAATGAACAATACACTTTACACAATCAGGATTGTTGGCTTCATGGACTAGATTATGGCTTGGCAGTTTTTGTTTTCTTATCAATTTCCAAATTGTTATTTTGAGAGGGGAAAGTAAATGTATAAGTAATAAAAGAATACACCACCCAAAAATTGCAATGTTTTAATATACTACTTATATTATTAAATACATGAATATAAACTATAAACAATGCAAAATAAAAAGATTTTGTTTGTAGTGATTGACGAGAAACATTTTTAATCTGAGGACAGGGCTTTTGACCACTGAATGTGGCGGTGGTGGGGGTTATTCCTTTAATTTCAATATGCTTTACAATGATATCAGCATCACATTATAAATGAAGCAATGCTTCAAGCAAGAATAATTAGGGGTGTAGAAAGTACTAGTGGTAATTGCTTTCAACTATATCATATAATATCATAATACCTGGGTTATAATACTATAATATTTGTATCATTGTTTATATTGTGTAATATATTAAATATTGTGACTCTATTCTGTAACATATTGCTTTTCACTATTCTCCTTTTAATGGACTGAAGTAAAAGCTAAATTTATACAGGTAGGTATGTGCCTTTATTATATCTAATAAGTAAAACTCCTCTCATTCAGCCACACTATGTCAACTGATTACACTTAAATATTTTTATCAGTGAAAAAGGATTTCAGGCATCCCCTCAACAGTCTCTATAGCAAAACTGGAAATATTCAGTTGAGACACATAACACACATCAGCACATCCTCTACACAGAGCACTGAGTGAGCCCTAGTGAGATGAGCCTTTGCATTCATAGTTGGGCTGCCACCAATAACTGGAATTAGAAGTGTTTCATTTTGAATATATGTTATTAATTAACATTAATATGAATGACTTTTGTGATTAAATCAGTTTATTTTCATATGAAAATGGCTGTATGGTGTGTTTTTCAGGACCTTCATTAGCTTTCACTTCTCCTGTCATCCAGTGTCAGTATTACTTCATGTCTTGCATCATCTGTCACTTTTCACTAGTCACTCATCACTTATTGCAACTGACTTCTCATCCATCAAACATCACACATCTCTATTCATTTGCTGCTCAACACACATCATAATTCACTATTTGCTTATCAAATTTTCATTTATTACACATCACTCCTCACTTGTCACTCATCGAGCATCACATGTTGCTTTTACATTTTCTGTCTTTTTTAAACTAAAGTTAAATTTAATTCATGAAGGTTGACCATACTCTGGTAGCAACAATCAGATGTAGGCAGGATTGGAAGTCCAAGTGTTATATGATGTCAGATGCTTGTTTATTTAGGTTTTAATATGCTAGTCATTGTGTTTTTTTAGTCATCAATATACAAGGTAAATATTCTCCCCTGTACTACAATGCAGCAGTAGTTCTCATTATATGCTAAGTCTGGCATTTGTCCCCATCCCATCCCATGTCCATCTGAGTATACCTAGTTTTATATAGTACATTTTTGGACATCTAAACCAACCTACACCCTCTGTCCCACAGTAAGGACCATCTCCTAACAACATCAAGAAGTTTGTGTCATGTCTGATAACAAACCGTACAGAAGATTATGAACCAACTCTGACTACTTCAAATGCTACAGCTACAAAAACAAAGATAACAAAGTATGATGAGTCATCTGTCTCCCTCAGCTGTACCAGTACTACGTAGTACAGAGGGGAGACCAAAGGGTGTTTTGCATCTTAAAATGCTAGCTGACAACAGTTTTAAGTCAAACAAGTTGAGACACCGTCTGGAGTCTTTACATCCCAAACACAAGGACAAGCACTTTGATTTCTTTAAAAAGAAACTAGAAAACTGTCATGCTCAACAGAGTTGTTTTATTAAAACCATTTCTGTGCCTGCATATGTTCAATTCACTTCAATTGAAAGAAGCCTATGAATCGCCCAGTGTAAAAAGCCCCACACCAACGCAGAGAATTAATCTTCCCTGTTGCTATTGATATGGCTTCCACTATGATTGATGAAGCAACAGCCAGTAAAAACTGAAAGTTATTTCTCTGTCAAACAATACCATAGCCAGGTACATTTACAACATGTCAAAGGATCTGGAGATACAGCTTATTGACAAAATCAGAGAGACATTTCCGACTTCAGATGAATGAAACAAATAATAGCAATAAAGACTGGTTATTGATAGTATATGTCAGATAGGTTGATGCCAATGATTTGGGGGAAAATTTGATTTACTGCAAACCTGTAACTAACAGAGACACTAAATTAACAATCCAAAATGACAGATGATTACTTGAATGTGGATGATCAGAAATGAAAAGACTGTGTGGGAATCTATAAAGATGAGGCAAATGAAATGGCTGGGAAACGGTAGGTTGAAATTGCAAGCACTCATCCAGTACATTTGTCCCAAAGTGCAATCGACACACTATATGATGCTTAGAGAGGTGCTTGCATTCAAAAAACTTAAGTTACTGCTATTATAAACTATATAAAAACAAGACCAATTGAATCTTGGATATTTTCCACACTTTGGAAAGAAATGGATGACAAAATTTCATAATGAAACTTGCATACCTTAGTGACATGTTTCAGAAACTCAATGAACTAAATCTAAAGTTGCAGGGTAGTAACACACATCTTCCTCAGTTTGTAGATACAGTATAATAACATCCTTTACCACAAGCAGGAGAGGTGGGGACAATAAGTGAAAGAGGAGAATGTAGACTTCTCTGACAGCATCATTCATTGAGGTCAATAAACTGCATAACGGGCGGCTTGGTGGCGCAGTGGTAACGCTGCTGCCTCGCAGTAAGGAGACCTGGGTTCAGTTCCCGGGTCCTCCCTGCGTGGAGTTTGCATGTTCTCCCTGTGTCTGCGTGCTCCAGTTTCCTCCCACAGTCCAAAGACATGCAGGTTAGGTGCATTGGCGATCCTAAATTGTCCCTAGTGTGTGCTTGGCGTGTGTGTGTGCCCTGTGGTGGGGGGAAAAACCCCGGCCCGGGGTTTGCTTTCTGCCTTGCGCCCTGTGTTGGCTGGGATTGGCTCCACCAAACCCCTGTGACCCTGTAGTTAGGATATAGCGGGTTGGATAATGGATGGAAACTGCATAACACAGTAATTCTGTGTGTTCAATGTCATGTCTCAGCTCTACAAAAACATTTTCAGAGGTATTTCTCAATAGAAGATCGTGCAAAACATAACTTGTTCAGTGCAACACCAGCAGATGATTTCAGCTTTGAAGAGCAGGAACAGTGTCTTTATATGACCTCTGATTCAACAATGAGGCTCCAAGCCTTTGGCTGCATTTAGGACAGGAGCAGAGAAGGAGTTACCACTGTTAGGGCAGAGAGCCCTGGCCATACACTTACCATTTTTCCAGTTTCTACCTGTATAAGGTAGGTTTTTCTGATGCTGCCCCAATCAAGAAGAAAAACAGGTCAAAGCTAAATAAATGAAAATTAAATAACAGTAGCAATCTCAAAACAGCCCAGCACCATTTGCAGGAAATCTACAGCACATAGGAGGCTCACTCCACTCCAGGACTAGAGGTACAATTCTTTAAAAAATGTTCATTTTTTGATTATTTTCTGTGAGTTTGAAATGCTGTAATTCCTGTCAGCAAGATAATCTTGAAAGGAAACAAAATGTTGTTGAAAGCAATGAATGGTGTTACGTGGTAAAATTGTTTAAGTTTAGTTTTAACTATTGATGTTAACTGTAAGACAAAAAATAAAGACAAGTGATTCCAATTAAAATGTATAATTACTTCAGTAAATACAAGCTCTTGTACTACTTTTAATATTATCACTGTGAAAAGACATTTGTTATTCTCACTGTAAAATGTTACATACTGATATTTCAGCTTGATAATAATTTGCAATGGGTGTGCACTTGTGTGTGTGCTTATTTGGTGGGGGGGGTGGGGGGCAGAAGGAGGCTTTAAAATACTCATATCAAGAAAAGGGGAGCCTGACAAAAACATTTTGGAACCACACCATTGGTTCCATTATTAAACCAATCACAGCTGATAACTGAGAAAAGTTAAGATAGTCCCACTAGACTTTGCTCAGAATTGGGTCTACCACTAATGGAAAAGGGCACAGACAGAATGGGGAAACAATGCAGAGGATAAATGATCCAAAAAGCAAAGTCTAAATAATAGGGGTTGATATCAGGGTCAAAACTAAGAAGAGAACAAAGTCCAAAACACTAAACAAAAATCAAGTCACAGCAAAAAGTTGTTTTTTGTGATCTATCCAGAATTTTGAACAACTGGTAAATGCATTAAGCGGACATTTAAAATGCCACAACTGTGTCACAACTTCTGTTTGTCACAGGCTAACAACATCTAGCAACAGTAAAAAAAATCTCCACAAAAAGGCAGAACCATGATGACATCACATTAAAATATGAAATAATTCCAAAACTATAAATAATTCCAAAGCTATGGTTTTAAATTTAAAAAATGACAACAGAAATGCATTCCACCTTGTTCAAAACGCATCAAATGAAGGGGATAAAAAAATTCACAAAGTAGAACCAGAAGAAAATTAAACAAATTCATGACAGCAGCAACCATTAAAAAAAATTAAACTGTCTGGAAGTAAATAATGTACATCTGGCAAAATATACAGCATAATATAGCTTTGCATGTTTTGCTTATGCAAGCTTAATGATAATGGTAGTCATTTTTACATTGAGGAAGGGCAGAGAGATATTAAATGGCACCTCTAGACTGACCTGGAATGAATAGACTTGTGTCCTGGGATGGTCTAGTGCCATGGATGGTTGGTTCATATTTTTCACCCAAGGTTGTTGAAAGCCAACCAAATAACACTAACAGCTACCAGTCTAGTCCGTAGTGGATTAAAGAAATGGATGGATGATTAAAGTATATAATGATAAATTTCTGGCAATGCCAGTTTAGAGACACCAATTGACAAGCACATCACTGAGTTGTGGATTGAGTCTTTAGGTGTCCTGTTTATGTCCCTGCTGATAATTTCCAGAAGTAACTATTTAATAATAATTAGTTAAAAAAAAAACACATTTGTTTTGCACCTTTTCAGCAAGCAAACTGGATAAATGTGGATTATGTGACATGAATAACATTTTTTTTCCTTCACAATGGATGTTTTTCACATTATTTGCCACTGTAAACCACTGGTAACTATTGATTTCTGTTATAAACTTCCTTCATTCCATTCTGCATGAAAACGTGAGATTTTTTTTTCTCAGCTACCACTACAAGTACATGGGATAAGTCACATATAAAAAATGCATTCTGGATCTTTTTACTGTGCCCATAAAACTGGACAGGAAAAAGCTATAGCTGTGCTTGCTTACATAGCCGAGGACAGTCATTTTTCATTGAGAAAGAGAGGAAAAAAAACTTTATAGACTCAATTTAACCATAAACAGGAACATAAAACTGGAAAAATCTGTGCTTTTTTCCGTTACCTATACATTTATTTAAGCCTGATTAGTCATCTATCAAAGGGATCGATAAAAAGCGCTTATCCTCACATCTTTGGACTCATTCAGAGTGCTGCAATTAAAAATATAAGTTATTCTCCAATACGTGCGTATTTAGAAACCAGAAATGCGGATCATAGCAGTTTTATCGTGTTGAAAAAAATATAATCAAGTCTATCTGAGAATATGTGAGGTTTCAGCCAACGAGCCGTACCGCTAGGCTAGAACGGAGTATGAATAACATGAATCAGTTAATCAGGACTGAATGGCAGCGATTCTGTTTCTTTCAAAAACTGCAGGATTACCATCCAGTAAAACGGCGTAAACCTAGTAAAACCTACTCAGTCTTCAAGCCTTGTTTTTCTTATGTTGTGTCCTAGAAAAGCGTCTGCTAGTTGGTAGATTTATATGGCATTCTACAGACAGACAACCTTTATTAATAACGTCGCCGAATATATACGTTTCCACTCAGCGTGCAATACTTGATGGACTAACTTAATAATTTAACATTGTACTGTACTGATGGCGGAATGCGTGACTAGATGTATTTTATTTTGCAAAAGAACTTACAGTCTTTTTCGTGCTTTGCTCCCCCAAGTCTAGAGCGTCCTCCATTTTCGCAAATGAACAACTTCCTGGAAACCTTGCGCGTTGCTAGTAACTATTGTCATGACAACGGCGAATTTACCTCAAGTGCTCTATGTGGCTCGCAGTTTGAAGTTCGCGCTGCTACATTGGACAAGTACCGAGGAGATGCTACGACTATCGAGTTTATGGAATGCTTAACTAAACTTCCGGTACAAATATATACATTTGACGCACGTTTTTCAAAGCGAAATATTTATGTTGCTTTTATTTTGCATTGTTTATAGTTTATATTTATGTATGTAATAATATTGGCTTATTTACTTATATATGCTTATTGTATTTTTTATTTATCTACATGTATTATTATTATGATTGCATTTGTTTTTTATAACATTTCTTGCTAAATGTTGTTTGTGGATTTGGAGTTTTTGCCTATTTTTCTAGTTCTCTTTAAATATAACTTACATTTTGTTTTTTGGTCTCTCTCACTTTTCACTTTTAAATAAGAATTAATTTTTGCAGAACTATCACATACATTTCTTTGGGCCATTTTTATACTTATCTCTTTGTGGTGTATTTATTGCGGCATGTGTCACCAGGCCCCTGCAGATGATTCGAAATGCAACAAAACATATGATGTTCAACAAGCCGAGATGGGGATATGTCACTGCTTTTTTCAGGTCCCTACTGAAGGGGCTTTTATTAAGTTCAGATCTTTGATGCTCTGCTTCTTCTCAGGCACTCCTGTCTGCCGATGAATGGTGTCTGATGATGCCATCTCTGCATGACATCAAATCTCAATCCTTTTCATGTATACCTCCTAGATGGTAGAACGAGCTGCCCACTCCATTCGAAATTCTGACACCCTCAAAGTGTTTAAGAAGCATTTGAAGACTCTCTTGTTTGGTGAATTTTTGTCTAACTGATTAGGTTTCTGTAAGGACGTGTAACAAGCTTGTACTTTGCTCTGAGCTCTTCACATGTGATGATCAATTTTGTAACCTTGTCCTGTAACACTTGTTCCAAAACAGTTTCACAGACCAATGTTTACTTGATTATATTGACCTCCTGTGTATGTTGCTTTGGGTATATGGGTCTTCTAAGCAAGTAAATGTAACTGTAAATGTAAGTATTTTAATACAGTTGTACAATTGTGTAGAGTGTAATGACGGCAAAACAGATATTCTTGTAGGCTTACAGCTCCTGGACCCTTAACTTTGAGTCTAAAATCAGATAGTTCCTGAACCACAATTCTTCACCACAAACCAAAAGCATATATTTAATTGTATGATGGACTCCATAGCAGTGGACGAATGCCCTTTATAGGCTGGCTCTTGCCTTGACCCAAAGATGGTGTGGGTAAGCCCCTTTTCACTTCGCTCACCCGACCCCCGGTTTGGTTTACTAGATATACAATTTAAAGAGATTGTTATTTTCGTGGGAATTGTTACATATGCATTATTTTCACTTTTACTTTAAAACGTTTGTTAAAAGAATACTTGTCCTTTATTTCCGGCCCCAGGCGGGGTTAAATCTTTCTTGCAGGACATATAACACTGCTCGTGTTGTGAAGTGGGGGGGGGGAGGCTGAAGGCACGCTAAGGGGATGTCGTCAGATCATCTGCTGTCTTTTTGGTGCTGCTGCTGCTGGCGAGCTGCGTGTTCTTTTTGTTTCACTGCACGTCGATCATTTAAAAGCCTGTATAGCAACTGTCCTTTTGCCACTTTGTGTCTCTGCTGCTTGCGTTGTGAAGGGGGGGCTGAACGCACGCTAAGAAGTTGCAGTCAGATCATCTGCTGGCTTGTTGCTGCTGGCGAGCTGGATTTTCTGCTTGTCGCGCTTTGCATCTATTATTTCAAAGACTGTACAGCAGCTGTCCTTTTGCCACTTCGCATCTCTGCCGTTCGCATTGTGAAATGGGGTGGGGTTTAGGAGGGATGAACGCACACTAAGAAGAAGAGGTGGGATCATCTGCTGGTTTCCTGCTGCTGCTGTTGGCAAGTTGCGTGTTCTGCTTTTCGCTTGTCGTTGTTTTAAGAGCTGGGAGCACATGATGTCTGTCTGCCAAAAGCATTCCAACAACTGCTTGGTTAGATGTCCGTGAACTTGTTTTAAATGTTGTCTCACTGCCTTGTCTCGCGGGACGTCAAATTGTCTTCGCTTGAAGTTAAAGTGTCTCTCGTGGAACGTCAAATTGTTTTCTGAGAAGATTATGTCTCGTCTCCCTCCCAGGATTTTTTTTTTATAATAGAGAGATTAGTTCAGAATAAACATTTTGATATGTAGTTATTTGTCTGAATTTTTTTTTATTTTAATGATTCCAAACATTTTGTTACATTAAAATCTTGTTTAAAGTATGTATTAATTATGTCGGCTCACTTTTTTAGCTATCTGAGTAATTGCTATCTTAATCCTTTATCCATTTTGTTACCCATTTCCAAACCCTCAATCAACTGATGCAAAGCAAGAGTAGTACTGTACAGACAGAACAGGACACCAGTAGCTGCAGAGGACATATTCACTTCAAGGTACTCATCCTATGAGTGTGAACTGAATAAGCACATCTGAAAATGGATGGATGGAATCAGTATTCAATGTTATTGGGTTACCCGTAACTCCTATTAAATAATTAGACATCGATCAAAAAGAATTTTACCAAATGTAAACTTTTTAATATTTTTGAAAGATTCTGTTAAGGAAATACATAAATAAATCCCTGAGCTAAAATAATGTAATAATGTAAAACTAATTTAAAATAAAATATCTGTGATAAAATAAAAAAATTCTTTTAGAACTTACACATACCGTATTAACTATATATAAGAACCATAAGGCAACAAGTTAAGGTCAGCTTGAGAACACAGATTAGTGGTTGTTTAGGGAGGTTTTCACATTTTGAGACGTTGCTCTTGTCTTGACTAAAGTGAGTGAACGTTCAGGAATCCCCTCATTGCATGGGGCCCTAGGCATTTGCCTGCCTTGCCTGTCCTATAAATACTTCTTTGCTAAGGGTCTATTTCTGCTTTTCGAGTAATTGTTTTTGCGAATTTAGTGATTGATAGCACGGAGGTACAACAATTGGCATTTGTGCCCTGCCATACTTGGTCCAAAGCTTGATTCCTGGGCTGGCTCTCTTTGTGGACTTTTTATCATTCCCATGTGTTTGAACAGGTTTCAGGCTGTTGGGTTGAATTATCAGCTTAATTTCGACATTTTGGAGTGTTTGCTTGCTATGATTCTCTATGTCAGCAGACACGTGGTTCACATGCTGTGTAACACCATGGTAGCTACCTGGTACAAAATCATTTTACAATAAGGAAGGTTCCAAACATTGTGGAAATAAAGTAAAGACTCCTCAATAGACTTAGTTCTTCAGCAATAAAATTTTAGTTCAATAGCTGGTTTTGATGTATCTTTGTTTAATCACTTCAGGTTTAATTTGCCTTGTGAATTCTGGCTACCAATCTCTATTCTTTGACCTATGAGCCTCCCAATAGATCCCTAATTCAAAATATATGATGCCTGCCACTATTCTTAAAACAGCTCCATGAGAAACATGTATGGATGGTTCTTGATGGTCAAACCAATCAAAACCATCAAACAAAATTCTCAGATGCAAAAGAAAAAAGAGCAAATTTCTTCACTGAGGCTCGTGTTTTGTCTCCCCAGGTGTGTCTGACTTTAAAGTTATAGGCCTTAAGCTTCAATTATTTTTACAAATTTCATACTATATGAGTAAATTTCAAAATGGCCTTCTTATGCAGCTAATATTTTTTCTTATATTCATAGTAAAATTAAATTATTTTATATAGAAGTATACAGTATATGCAAGATAAAACTGTAGTTACTGTAAACATGTAAGTATACCAAAAAAAATCACTTCGCAGCATTTATCTGCATGCATTTTGAAAGCATAAATTGTAGTGTTATATAAATTGTGATTATATCTGTTGTAAAATATAGATACCTAAAAATTATTTTTTTTTCTCCTTATGACTTTGTATTTGAAGTAGTGAGTTTAGACAATGGAATGATAGATACTCCTGTTTCATAAAACTGATGGTCATGAAAAGCAAAAGAAATCTAATTAGACAATAGAAAAATAAAGAAATGTGAGAAGTCCCTTTCTAGTTGTAAATTCCAAAATGTGTGAAAAGTATTTTTTTACATCCATATTGAATATCTGAAATAACTTAACCTGGCTTGGAGACTGTAGCGAAGTTTGACTCCGAAGAGCCATTTTACTAACATTAAGATAGAAAGGAAGCTTAGACCATGACTTGAAAAGAATCCTCACATGCCTCTTCTGGCAACATGTATCTTTTTTTGCATGTGCTAAAAATTGAGCATCATATTATTCATCATTCTTTCTGAAACTGAGCTTGTTAAGTTTTAATATAAAGCCTATTTATGTTAACTAACCCAAACCAAATGGCCATTATGTCTGAGAATTTTCCAGGTGATAAATTTTTTTCTTAAACAAAACGTGCAGTAATAATGCAGTAAATAATAGGGTACTGTGTTAATACATGTGCTATTATGAAGTGGTTTTAAAATGATGTCATTTCTTTTATTAATAATTTTCAATGTGTTCTGGTTCTGACTTTTAAAAAATCCACTCACCCTATTAATAAACATAGCTTTTAGTATATATATGTGTAGGAAATTAGCCTATTTAGGATACACAGATCGCTTTCCCAACCTTGTTAAATTTAAATTGTTCCAATAAAAATGTTCTGCATTCAGTACTGTAAGACCTGCTAGCCAATTATTTACTCACACAAAGTATGAATGTAAGTGAAAAGAATAGGAGCAGCTGTTTAGTCCCATACAGTGAGTGAACCATTGTATGGTATGTATATATATTTAATAAAAACTACATAATATATCATCTGTGTGTATATACACTATCCACTTGTTTTCTAGGAGCAGTAAAATATATACTTTCTAATTTGCACTTCTTCTTTACCAGTTTTTTGTATCTGCTACTTACTAGTCATGGCTGCTTGGAAACACAGCATTTCCCAGCAGAAATATAGAAAGCAGTTTTGGATGGGACACTCGCTCCATTCAGGTCATACTCATACACACACTCACACACTGGGCTATTTTAGCATCTTCAATAAATGTGGAAATCAACAAACTTCCTGCAGGAAGCCTACACAAATACAGAGAGAATATCTAAACTCTGCACAAAGGGCATCCCGGCCATAATATATACTGTACATGGTCCAAAGCACTGTAAAGTACTGAGCTCTACATATTATTCCATAACTATTAGATAACATATGCCTTGATCTGGACTTTATTTTGTGGAAGGAACAAGCTTCTCTTAGCATGTTCCTTTGTGAACGCAACAAGCTGGACCAGCTCTATCTAAATGTTAATGCCTTTAAATGTAAACCTGTGTTATAACTGAGAAGATCTGACTGTATCTTTTTATTATAGACACCATCATTGTTTGCTGTATGTGATGCAATGTTGCAGGACAGGACAGCCTGGTGTGAGTGATATGTGACGTCCTTATCGCCACCATATAAAGGTTAGCATCAAACATTTCCTGAGTGTCCGAGTTTGTGGATAAATCAAAACTAAATAAAAACCTTCTGTTACTACTGTTTAAAGTTCTCCCTGGTTACAAATTCTTTTCTGCTCTTCATTTTTGATTTATGTCTTGCATTTTGGCTTTGACTACAGGAAAAGTTCTGTTTACTGATTCTTTCACTACATTTTAGATCTTTGATTTTATCTCACATTCTGGCCTTTGTTTGTTTCATTTCTGTACTTCTGGTTATGAACTTGGCTATATATTACACATAAAATTCATTTTCTGATTCCATCTGCCTGTGGTGGGCTGGCACCCTGCCCAGGGTTTGTTTCCTGCCTTGTGCCCTATGTTGGCTGGGGTTGGCTCCAGCAGACCCCCGTGACCCTGTAGTTAGGATATAGCAGGTTGGATAATGGATGGATGGATGGATTTCATCTGCTGCCGCTCTGCACAGTCAGCATAACATGAAGAGATCATTAGAGTGGCAGAAATACAGAATGTAGTTCTGGATGGGACATTTATTCCTTTTAGGTCATACTTATACGCACACTCACTGGTTAGTTTTATATCTTCAGATCCCTAGAGACCCAAGTAGCATTCCAATTACTTCCGATGTGTCATTTGTGTCTGACTTGTCAAGTTAATTAACATCTCTTAACTGGCTTGCTGTAAGAGAGTGGGTTCTGCAATTGACTAGTATTCCATATCGGATTCATTCCTGCCTTGAACAGGAGCTGCTGAGGTCCCACTGAATTTTCTAATAGAAAAAATAGAGTCAGAGAATGGATTGATAAATGTTAGATTATTAGAATAATCTAGACAAGAACAGGCGGCCATTCAGCAAAACAAAGCTCTCAGTCCTATTCACTTAATTCCTCTAAAATAACATCAAGTCCAGTTCTAAAAGCCCCTAAAGTCCTACTCCCTGTAGCCCTGGAATCAGCCTAGTCGGTCTTTTCTGGACTTTTTCCAGCATTGGTATGTCTTTTATGTAGCCTGGGGACCAAAACTGGGGACCAAAACTGTACATGGTACTCCTGATGAGGCTTCACCAGTGCATTATAAAGTTTGAGCATCACCTAGTTGGGCCACACATCAGGGTGCTGTATAACCTAACATTCTGTTAGTCTTAATGGCTTATGAGCACTGTCTTGCAGTTGGTAGTGTCAAGTCAGCTACAACTCCTAAATCCTTCTCATAATATATAGTTTTGATTTTCAGATCTCCCATTGTGTTTTCAAAACTAAAATTTTAACTTCTTACATGTAAGAATTTACATTTACTTACATTAAATTTCATCTGCCACAAATCTGCCCAAGTCTGTATGCTGTCCAAGTCTCTCTGAAATGATTCAACAGATTCTAGATTATCAGACATGGTATTATCTGCAAACATAACCAGCTTGTTACTTATATTCCTATCATTTATATACAGTACATATTATCTAAACATCAGCCAATTCTGATAAGGTTTCTCACACTATAAGCCTCTGCTTTCTGTGTCTGAGCCAATTTTTCAACCATCTACAAACAACACCCTGAACTCCCACTTATTTTAGTTTGATGCCCAACCTCTCATGTGGCACCTTATCAAATGCTTTCTGAAAGACCAGATAAATAATATTGTATGCTCCACTTTGATCATATCATTTTGTTGTTGATTGTTTAGTACAGCTTTTGTTCTTGCTATGTGTTGCTCATCTTTCCCTTAATAATTCCTTCCATTAATTTACCTGTGATACTGTGAAGCTTACTGGCCTATAGTTGCTTGGATCTGCCTGGTTTTATATAACAAGATAATATTTACCAATTTCTAGTCCTTCAGAATTTCCAAAGTGCATAGTATCTTCCTAAAAATATGTGTCAAGTGTTTATACATTTACTCGCTAACTTCCTTGACAAATACTATCTGGTTCTGGTGATTTGTTTGATTTCAGCCTATTTAATTTGAGCAGTTTTTCTCCCTCTATGATTTCCAAATCCCTTAGTACTTTCTTAATGGTTACTTTTACCACTGGGAAGTTATCTACTTCCTCACATGTGAAAACCTCAGAAAAATGTAGTTTAGAGTATCTACTATTTCACTGTCCATCCATTTTCTAACCCACTGAATCCAAATACAGGGTCACGGGGGTCTGCTGGAGCCAATCCCAGCCAACACAGGGTACGAACCAATCCTGGGCAGGGTGCCAACCCACCACAGGACACACACAAACACACACTAGGGCCAATTTAGAATCACCAATCCACCTAACCTGCATGTCTTTGGATTGTGGGAGGAAACCCACGCAGACACAGGGAGAACATGCAAACTCCACGCAGGGAGGACCCGGGAAGCGAACCCGGGTCTCCTAACTGCGAGGCAGCAGCGGTAATACTGCACCACCGTGCCGTCCTATTTTACTGTCTGTACTGCTAAAATACTCGGGGAAAATATTCAGGTAGTTAAAGTATAATATCCCCCCAAAATGTCATGACAGTTTTTCATCATCCAATATGTAGTATCCTGACTTTGATATTTTATTCATCTATCTTTTTCCATATCCAGTTGTTGAGTTCACAGTCAAGGGTCTATCTCAACAGCTAATGAGAGGAGCCAACCCCGGACAGGATGCAAGCCCATTACAATGTTTACACATGCACACACAAACTCAGAACAAACCAATTTAGATTAACCAGTTAATCCAATTACCACAATTTTGATTGAATAAGAAAACCCAGAACACCTGAGAAAAATCAACACAAATATGAGGACATTATTCAAACACCACACATGCAGTACCTTAAACCCAGAAATCTGCAGCTATCATACTAAGCACTGCATCACCACGTTGCCCTGGTGAAACTGAGAATCTTCTTTCTGTCCTGAACAAGAGCAGGAAACACCTTTTTGGGAGTTTTGAAAAGTGATTTTAACATATCAGTGGAACAGTGGTTAGTGCACTCCCACACAGATCCAGTATTTTGGATTTAGTTCCTGTGCACAGTTGATAAGTTCTCCTATGTTTACATGAAGTTTGGTCAAAGAGGAAAATTAGGTTAATTGGTGATATCAAATTGGCCCTGTTCAGTGTTGGATCCTGTCTTGCTACCAAAGGGGCAAATGTAGGCTTTGATCCCATAATCTTGAATTGGATTAGGTGATTTTTAGAATGTTTTGATTAAAAGAAGACATAGAGGGTCATTTATCCATCTCTGGTGGTCACTGCCAAGTTAGTGTCCATTAGAATAATAAGATTGTGTCTCACAACATTCACAAGAATAAGAGGATAATCAAATGAACTGGTCATAAAAGCACAAAACTCAAAATGCTAGTTAACAATCACTGCACAGCAGAGCAAGCTTGTTGTACACATCAGTGGCTTTTTTGGCATGAAAATGCTGTTATGGCCACACAGACCTGAGAGTCGCTGTCAAAAGGGTAGAAAGCCATCCTGAGAGGCTGTTCAGAGGCTTTGTGTGTGTGTGTGTGTGTGTGTAAGTGAATGAAATACAGAAAGAGAGAGATAGAGAAAGAGAGAGAGAGAGAGGAAGGATTAAGCATTTAAAGAGTGGAACTTGCAAGACCCACTTTCCTTCTTTAATCAACTGGCCTGCGTATGTGGCTTCCAACAGGGAAACTGAGTGGTGTTGCCTCTGACCACATACGAATCTCTTAAGAAGGTTATACCCTTCAAGGCCCAATGAAGACCTTAAAAGATCTACGTTGTATATCCACACACAAGAGCAAATGTATGCCTAGAACACTGCACGTTTCTAGATAAGTAACTGCTTTGAAGATATCATGGAAAACTGGCAAAAATTGTATATGACTACTGTACTTAGTTGTGTGTGCTATAAACATTTTAATAATACAGTAAATGATTGGGGCAAAGTTATGGTACAGTTTAATCATTCTTTTGCACAACAGCTCTACATGCTGCCACCAGAACACATATTTCATTGAAATGTGATTAAAAGCGGAGTACTGCCAATAAAACTCCAAATCCAAAATTAAATAACATAAATGACCAACAGAAATAATAAAAGCAAAAGGTTTCTCACAAAATAAACAATCAAAAAAGAAGAAATATAAAGACAGAAATAAGAGTAAAAATATCACCACACCTCACCCCCCATCCACCCTCTCACAAGATTTTCCCTGTTAAAAAGATAAAAAATAAACTGCCTGAGCAGAACCTAGGAGGGAAATGCAGTCCAAATGCCAGACCCCACTAATGCAGGATTTAAGAAGCAGGGAGAAAAGAACAACAGCAACCACTGGCCATCCAGCTCCGCAGATTTCCCACTAGAGCATGCCATTTTATAATATATGAAGAAGATAATCCATTGATCACTGCTGCTAAGAGTTCTAGGAGAGTAACACTGGAAAATGAGGCTTGCCAAGATGCAAAGAAGATCAGATATCCAGTGAGAAGCTAAGGATGCCTTTGCAGCCATTGTGCCTGGAAAAAATATCCTCCATATGATAGAGAAAAGAGGGGAGAGGGATGAGAAGTTCAGTAAGAGAAGAAAAATTGAGGAAGGGAAGGGATAATAATTTGAAAAATAGTTAAAAGAAATTTAGCAATGGACAACCACAAAGCTGAGACTGGAGGGCACACCCAAGACACATGCGAAAAAGTACCTGTGATACTTGCTTGGCAGAAGGAACAATAGGGATCAGTGGACAAGACCCATGGCAAAACACTTCTGGGGCATAAAACAATAGCAACAAACAATCGTAAATTGCATGTTTTGAAGATTGTGGTTCTTAGACAAAATTAAAATTAGAATCGGTAAAGGTCAATATGAAGTCTTATACAGACGAGTATATAGAAATGCCACAGGTCTATGTTAGAGAGTTACAGAAAATGTTCCAAAACATTATTATTAATGACATTTCACCATTAAACTGTCTATCTCCATGGTAAAGGATTGTTTTGATTTATTTAATAACTTGATAATTTGAATTAATACTAAATTAACAGAGTTGGTTCCCCCCTTGTTTAAAATCATCAAAACAATTCACTTAATTGTGACAGTAATTGAAGTCCTTGCTGTTTCCACTTATATGCAGTGCGATAGGACAAGCACTTGTCCATTATGTGATCTATTGAGGTGACTTCGTCAGAATCCCAAAATATAAATACTTCACCTAGCCTAAGATCACACCCAGGGTTTGTTGAATAGATGTACCAGATGTGTTTCCAGCCTGTAACCTCAGTCATAGAAATGAGCCAGGCTTTCATTCTCTCACACTGTTTCGTGACAAAAGGTTTCATTTCCAGACATTTCACAATTTTTTGGTATTACATAAACACCTCTTAACTTCTGCACTGAAATTGTAGATATTAATAGAGTAGAAAGAAAGAAAGAAAGAAAGAAAGAAAGAAAGAAAGAAAGAAAGAAAGAAAGATGTAACATGATCTTTTGCCTGCACCTCCTCTGAGGTAATCAAGCTGGTTGACTTTGATATGTGAATGTTGCATGCAAGCTGTGAAAATTTGCTTTATTTGTCTTGCATGGTATTGCAGTTTCTAGCGGAACTCCCAAACACAGGTCATCTTTCAGTCAAAAGATAAGCCAAGTCTGCCAGATCTGCTTTTGATTTACTGATAAACATCTCTAAATACAGACATATTTGCATGTGTATGCATACCCCTCTTTGCCTATGAAACAAGTCACTGTTCCGAAATGTTCAATGCACAGCAATGCCCTCCTTAGCAAATTAGTAGCCTGTTTGTATATGAACACAAAAATGTTTTATTATGAGTAGAGCATAATTAAGTTTAAGTTACTTTTGTATATGGATTTGTGTGTTTTTTTATTTTTAATTTTTAGAATTAATTCTATTCATTCTTAAAAATTTTGCAGCCTTTTTTAGGTTGACACAGTTCTAGAAACCAGCCCTGGAGTGTCTTTGAGTTTTTATTCCAATTACCTCTGTGGATTGCATGTTCTGCCATTGTCTGTGATGATTTCCTTACCCCATCCCCAAAGACATTCACATTAGATAAATTGGTGATTTTGGATTGGCCATATGTCAATCTAGCTGTGGACATGAGCAAGAATGAGCCCTGTGAATGTTGCTGGTTTCCCACAACCCAGCCATACCAGCTGCACTTCAGAATATGTAATCCATCTGAAGATAAGCATGTTTGGACCGAGCCAGCACTTGAATCAGAAACCATCTAGGAAAGGTTTGGGTTGCTGTTCCTTCTTGACTATCCAGGTCTGCTAATGAACAGTGCCTGATGATGCCAACTCTGCGAACTTTGAATCTCAATCCAGACTCTTTTCATATGTAGCAGTAACTGGTGGGACGAGCTGCCCACCTCAATTCAAAAATGGCTACCATTGCATCGTCCATGTAGTTGTTGCACATTGGTGTTGGTTGAAGTGGTTCCCCAATGTCTATGTCAGTGGCTTTGAGTTGGTAAAAAAGGCCTACATAAAATTAACTAACTAACTAACTAATTAATTAATTAACCCTCACCTGGATTAAGGAGATTTGAGAAAGTTATGTTATGATTTGATTGATTAGAGTTCTGCACTAAAGATAGTTGCATTTCTGTGTTCATTGGACATTGAATGGATGATATTTTGTAGTTTATGTGAACAGATATTGAAAAACTATGTTGGGGTGAATTGCCTGTTTATGTTAATCTGTGAATTTTGCTTGTAGTGCATCATTCTGGAAATGCACAACAAGGTTAAGTAGCATTTGGTGGGCTTTGAACTCTCTACACATAGGCACAAATTTGTTTTCCAAAATAAGATGTTCTAATTTTTTTCTTTCTTATGATTATGATATAGGATCAGGGAACCCCAAGCCTATTACTGAAACCAGAAGCCTTCCTGGATAATATTGCATAATTAATGATAACTATTGTAGCGACCCGTGGTTGAGTCTTAAAGTTTTCAGAGCCGAACTCAGCCGTGCACTTCCCCCAAGCTGGTCGGCCAGCGGAATGCCAGCGCCATGCACGCAGCTGTACCTAGCTCATTAAGCAAGCGAGCACTCGTGTCCCATACACCGCACGACTCCGAGTGTCTTAGCAATACACAGCTCTGTCCTGTTGTATCTCTTTATTAGAGCAGATAGTCAGAAAACAAAGCTCAATCTCATTGCATAGCCATTGCCAAGGTCATTAACGAAGCCATCTTTCTCATTGATGGTAACTATTTACAATTTAATAACCCCGGACGGCAATAACCCAAACCCACCCCACCAGTTGAACACAAACACATACAACAATTACAACAGGAACAACAATTCGATTGCCTTGCTAATTTAACACAACAGTAAACTTTACATAAATTACCCACAATGCATCATGCCACCAGCGCTGGCTGCTGGGTCACTACACTATGAATTGGATAATTTTGAATTTTGGCACTTTGTGACAAAAAACAGTTTCATTCAGACATAGTGGTCCACTTGCATGAAACCCAGAATGAGCAATTACCAGATATGCAAATTTTAGCTTTTTGTATCTGTTATGCAGAAAACTGTCAATTAAGGCTGGCACATCAAGCCAAGCATTAAAAAGATGTTGCTTAGACATGTTCAGATTATGCTGACCCAGGATTTTGTGTGCTTCTGCAGAAATATACCAGAAATACCTTGACACTGTGTTCCGAAGTCACATGAACAACTACAGTAAGTGAGTTTGATAGGGCTCAACTACTTGTCTTCCTAATGTCAAGTGGCCAGCCTGACGTGGTGCGGCACATGTTGTTTATATCAATTTGACTTACACCAACTGGGAATGAGCTAAAAATTTCAGGTGAACAATGTTTTGGGAGTAGCAGTAGATGTGTGATTGGCCATCACCAACCTCACATACATCAGTATTTTCTACCATCTACAGAGTTTAGTTCAGTACTGTCTGTTAAATGACAGTATCTGCAATTTACAGCTTGCCATTGCTTTCAGCATCTAGACTGCTGTAATAATCAAATAATGTGGAATGATGTGAGCTGGCATTGGTTCAACTTCAGCAAAAAATCCACTGCTCCCTTGAAAATGATGGTCATCAGACCTGTGTGTGATAATAACGTAGACAGTGGTAAATCCAAGATATGCATGAAGAGCACTTCAAAGGTGGGTACGATGGTGTCTGCAATAGCAGGTCACTTCTAATACTTTGTATGGCAGTCTGATCCCACAAAAGTATGATAAAGAGATCCAGTCACCCATCATAAAATCTTTTGTGGGCGGCCTACCTGGTGCCATTTTCAAATAGGTCATCATACAGCTCCATTCTGGACCAATAAATGATTCCATTGCTCTGGCTTTACAATCATTTGTCATGTTCTGTAAAACCTATTTCATGTCACAATATACTATTATTAAATCAGCTGCTTGGCACAGAGTGACACACTTCACTTTAGGCTATGAGAGGTGTATCTCATATTTCATTCTATATCTATCCCCTGGCCCAGGGTGGCAGCCCTCCCAGTTCAGAGTGCTAGTCTGATAACCCCTGAACAGGAACTCAAAAGTCCAGCCACTGTAAAATAGTACACTAGAGATTTAACTTTTACATCATCAGTCCTGGCAAAGAACTGCACTGATGAATATGTGTGAAATATAATCTCCTAGGAGTGGAAAATACATTTTGCAAATGTGTTTGCCTTCATAGTGTGTTGTCATGATTAACTTACATAGTTATTCAATGGTGTATTTGAAGTAGAGTAGAAATAAAACTCTTGAAACCACATTATATTCATCATATTCATATATTCACTTTGAACTCTGAATAAAGAGTCCCAATTTATTTTATTCCTGCCCCCTAAGTGTTTTGCAATACACAAGAGAGTAGGCATTATTGAAACAATTTTGTAAAGAACTCTGACACGAAGTTGCTTACCGTCAATTAATCGGTCAGATAAGAGGGTCCAACCATCTGTGTGTCCATTTTTTAAGACCAATTGAAATTCTTGCAGGTGTGGGCATTCCTTGTCCTGGAACCAGGAGGTGGCTACAAGCTTTTGTCCCATCCAGTTTCTGTTCTCATCTTGCACTTTCCTTTGCAAAAGAACAAATAAAGAGAATGAAGAGACTCAAATGGGTGTAACCATTGTCAACAAGCCACATTATGGTAGATTTCTTACAAAATCTAATCAAATACAGTACTACAATGTGTCTTCTGACACTACAGAATGAAGGTGCAAAGGAGGCATCTAATGAAACACATATACCCATCATAATGTGTCTTCTGTGTCAACTACATGATGGCCTGAATAATATTGTGAGCCTGCATTTATCCATCAGACGTGGTTAATGGTCAGTTGGTTGTTTCTTTGGTTCATGGCATAGAGCTGCTCCACATGGACAATGGTTAACAGTCAGATATTGGCTAATTTTATTCTGACTGGTTGCTGCTCAAAAAAGACATGAGCTAATTCCAGCCTGATCTCCTCTTCTGAGCATAATTGGAATGAAGCCAGCATATAGAAGCTGTACGCCAGAAACAAGCTCTTAGCCCCTTTTTAAAATGAATACAAGGGACAAAGCATTTTACTTGATGTTACTTTGAAGTTTGTAGTGAAGGCACTCTTCTGAGCAACCCCTGAGAAGTACTAGAAATAAAATCCCAACATAATATAGAACCGCTGCCCTCAGCTTTGAAAATCTGATATACTGCAGGTAATAACTTTAAAAATATGCAGCTTTTTTCAGAGAGAAAATTTATGTCAATAGACTTTACTGATCAGACTTGGCCAGCTGCTCTTCTAGTGCTTTGCATGCCGTGGACCTATTCTCACACACTTTACAAATAGCTTGGCATTATATTGAGATTCTGCATTATATGGTACTTTTCTTTATTTTTCGGAGAGAAAGAAAATATAGAAGTTTCCAGATAGCCACATTTGTTATATAGCCCTTGTTTTAAACACCTTTAGATGTAAAAAGTCAGAACTACTGAATTTCATCATAGGACTTCTCCACAAGCTAGGAGAAGTCATGAACTTTAACATCTTTACTGTACAATAATCTAATAATTATTTCTAAGTGAGTTTGTGGGTTGTCGGGTAGCGATGTCTTATATTGTATGTTTGTATGATGTTTAAATTGTTCTATCCCCAACAAACCTCTACTGACTTTATTATAGTATCTTGAAGGATCTTGAAGACAGAGTGTTATAGTTGGGTGTCACTGTCTAGACTATACACCTCATTTGTAGGACTTGGTAATGGTACAAGACATGTATTATTGCTCATCTTCCAATCACCTCTGTGTCTGTGTATTCACTTCAATTTTGATCTGCTTTTACTGGTGAAGGTCAAGGTGATCACATCTCAGACTGACCAGGCCAGGCCACCCTATCCTGAGAAACAGATTCCAACTTTTCTTAAGGAATTCTCTGATGCTTTCATGTCAGCTAAAGTATTTAAATCCACCAGTGTGTCCTCGGTCTTCACCAGTTACAGCAATCTCCTCCTATTATCCTGAGCCTCTCACTTCAACCTGCATAGGTCCTTGATTTGTAATAATGGAATTTGTCTGTGTTCAAAGATTTAAAGGGAAAATATGCAATCAGCTCATCAGGAAGCCATCAAAACTAATGGCAGTGCATAAAAGTAATGGGCACTAAAAACAGGACAAGGCTATTATGCTGTGACTTAACTAACATCGAGGGCTTCCAGGATGCAAAACAGGTCTGACAGTCTGCTTCCGATAATTTCTTAGTACAAGGATGAATAATAAAAGAGGCATTACTTGTACAATAATAAGGTATAATGTACGAAACAGACATTTATGTACTTAAACACAATGGTCAAAAATCCTATAGTTCCATCTGTTCTTTTCACACATTGTTTATATTCTTTTATCATTATCTTATACTGAGTACAAACGCCATTGTCTACAGAATGTATGACAGGCATCTCTTACCAGATTCTGTTTGCTCGGGCAGTACTCCTCACACAGCTCACCCCTAAAAGGCTAGGAGGACATGAACTCAAGCCCACATCCCACAAGTGGGAGTAGACTGTAACCATCTTAGATGGTTGAGCCAAAGTAGAGCTCCATCACCTCAAGAAATATATTTGGGCTTGACGGTGAAGTACCTCATCTTCACAGTGTGTTAATTTCATTTGAGTCCCACCACCTATCTATTTGCTTCCTTTATGGTGTCTTCCAGCACTATTATCAATCCAAAATGAATTATGTGCTTATGGTTTGTCTACCATCCAGTGTATCTTTTATTTCATTTTTCACAAAATATAAACAATCGAATCATCTGAATCCAGAGTTCTAAAATAACACCTTTGCTAAAAAATATTTTAGAGCCATTGTCATGCTTGCTGGTGCTAATGGACTCTTCCTCTTTTAGGTAACTCATTATCCTTACACAGATATCTTGCTGTTGCCACACTAGTTGGAATTTTTATCAACTTTGACAGGCGTTCAATTTTATAGGCTTCCCTGCAACTGGCTCTCAAGCAGCTCATTTGCTTGATGGAATGCCAACTCATGCTGTTGGTGTCATATCCCCATGCTGATGCAACTTACCAGCATCGTTACAATATGAATATTCAGTCTTGCTGGTTTTATGTCATAATGAAGCAAAACCGAACGATGTCAGCTATGTCAGCACAGCTTGTATGAAGGCATTTAAGACAGCACTGGTTCTCGTTCTGGATCTGAGCAGAGCAGGAACCAAGTAAACTATGATGCTTCAAAACTGGATCAGGACTGCAGAGTTACTTAGCAGAGTGGAGATTTGCCCTTGTTCATGGTTCATACATTTATTTCTGGGGGGAATACTGATTTGAAGACCTCACTAATTTCTATATTAGATTGATGTTTTCTTTAGAAGGTACAGAAGCACAAAATCAGACGGGACACTGGGAACCATGGAAAATGTGATGGAATTAAATGCCTTACAGTAGTGGAACAGCAGTACAACAAAGGAGGTGTCTTCTGATAGAAATACTGTCTGCACATTTTAGTCACAACTGCCTAACAGAAACAAATAGAACCAAGCAAAAGTCTATATAGAAGACAATAAAGAACTCCAATAGAGTGAACACAAAGTGGCTGACCTGGAAGAAAATCCTTGACCATCCATTTACTCTACCCACCTATTTGTCATCTGCCATGCTCACTTTCTTATTCTTTAAAATGACTCTGCCAATCTCACAAAGATAGATGGTCATTGTTAGAGGGGTTAGAGAGTGGGTTGTGTTTTAACAACACTCTATTCTTATCTTAACACATCTGCAGCATCACTCCAATATTAAACAGTGTGTCCCTGTATTGAGACCACAACATTTTTCAGTTGTCTTACTTATTTTTATACGTTACTATACTTAGTTTAGATTTTAACCATGAAAAGTCAATACAAGGCACCTTGCTTGATATGTTTACAAATGAATGTATTTATTCTTATAAAATGCTCCTCACTGAACACTGACTAAAACTCTTTCACAGACTTACTATTACAATACAGATGTCAACACACACATATTGGACAGCCATCCCATTCACATGGTGCTGTTAAAGAGGTGTGCTGTACCATTGGAGGGTGGCAGATTGATTGATGTTGCTGGTGTGGTGTTTACATGGACTCTGCGTGACTTCCTTTCCAGAGGGTCTCTCTCCCACTCCCCACACTGAGTTAATATTTTTATACCTGATTGGCACTGTAAGAGTGGGGTTGATGGGGTTGGTTCCTGCCTTGAGTCCATTGTAGGTGAGCTCAGCCACAGGCACAGACTTGTTATTTTTAAGTCAGATCTATGATGACACAACTTAAGGGCGAAAAAAAAAGAAAAAGAAAAAAAAAACTGTGAATCTGGCACAATGTGTAGAAAACAGGAAGCTCCCTCCGTTCTTTCAAATCTGGTTTGTGTCAGGTTACGTGCAAACATGTCGCTATGGCAACCAGCAGAGGGCGCTCCGTCCTTTATTATAAACTCTTCGTTACAGATAGTGAGTGAGGCATGATCTCATAACTTTAAATAAAATATTACTCACAACTTATCAAAGGATTAGCTGTTCTTCAGGCCACTACATTTTTTTCTAACTAGCGTCTTAGTTAACAAATTATATCAAATTATATGGAGATATGCTTAGCTATGTATCTTCATGCCTTTCCTATCACTGTGAAAATATTTTATTTAAAGTTAGTTTTAAAGAGTATGGGGGACATCAATGTGTCATCAGACCCTGAGATCTTAGCATAACATTTTTTTAGAAATGTGTGATAATGAAGGGACCCTCATCCACAACTGGACTGAAAAGACTACTCAGGAAGGCTTTTATGTAGCTGTGGGTTGATGATCAATAACACAGACTGAGGCCCAGTTGCTAAAGTATAAATACATATTTACCAGTTTGGCCCCCACCACTGACTCCATCTTTGACCTGTGTCACTTCATTTGCTAGTGCAGTCACTCCCACTTGATGGGCAGGTAATAAGTTTACTCAACTCCAAATGACAGGCTTGCCAATTCATTCCTTTTCAAGGACTTGTTTTGTGACCCCAGGTGGGTCACTTCATTCACCAGTGCTGTCACTTTTTGCTTTTTAGCAAGGTTGTGTGGTTTAGTTGCTAACACATAAGCCTGACTGGGAGTCACAATATTGCTAGTTCAATTCTAACTCCATATGTGACCCTCAGTTTGCCAATGCACTCATTTCTGGATTATTTGCGGGCAATTTGGTTCAGTCCCACACTAAAACTGATTTACCAATGCACAAAAGGAAAAAAAAGAAACCGTTCAAAGAAACTATTTTATATAGGGCTACAACATTATTCCAGGGTATTTTACAAATACAGGATAATTATATAATTGTTGCAATTATTTTAACTGAAACACTAGTGATGAATGGACTTTCTCAGGGCCACACAGGGACCTTGTGACATACAGTGTAATGCTGTAGCCATAAGGCCTGTTATAACTTATAAGGCATTCCATATCAATGCAACTGGTTAACAAATATGAATTAGGATTTAGTTAGTAAATTAAGGGGATTTGTAAAAATGAATAATCTAGTTTATTGAGATGGACTGCTGATTTTGACATGTTAGGATGATGATGATATTCCAGCTTCTTCCAGGCACAAATTAAAAATATCGATTACAGGGTTACATCTAAACATCATGATGATTTTCATCACTCTGAAAATATTTAGTTAAACTGCTGGTGCTGTTCAGTAATTTTAACATTTTAGAATGAAAATATCTGACTTTATGATGATGGCCAGGATGAGTTTGTGTACCATCAACTAAATGTTATGTAGTGTTGGATTAATAAAGTTATCTATTTAGTTTTGGGCTGTATGGGGAGACAGATGTAAGCAGCGTGGCCTCACAGAAAATCCATTTGTCTGAGTGTGTTTTCTACAGATTACTCCAGTTTTCTTCCCTAGAAACATGTATGTTAAGTGGCAATTACAAAGTGGTCCCATGTGATGGTTAGCACAGGTGTGTGAAATGCCCATCCAATGGGACAGAGACTTATTCCTGCCTGTACAGCAATGTTATTGGGATAGGGTCCATTTCCACATGGCCCTGAATTATGTAGTGTGGATAGCCAGGCCTGCATCTCTAAGCTAACTTGAATGGACTGTTGATACCCAATACTGCCTTAAAAGGAGTGGAACAGCAATGACAGTGTCATGACAGTGCTGTGTGAAAATAACTTCCAAGAAGAATCTTATCCAAAAAATATTACATTTAAACTTTAACATGGGATAGTATGTCGTCCAACTACACTAACTTTTTGAAATCTTTACTTGATGGTATCTGGCAAGATGATGATGATGACAAAGAAGCGTTTAAGCACAACTGCACCAAGGAGACCTTAAAATGCAGTGGATTATTGATTTTATAGAAACTTTATTCAAAGCAACTTAGAAACAATACAAGTATGACATGGCAGGCAGCCATACTAGTATATTGATTATGGAAGAGGAAGGTCTATCCAGACAAAGATTTAAGGAGGATAGGCTGGTGGTAATGATGTCTCCATGCAGAAATCCGCAAGTGACAATGAAGAGCAGTCCTATTCTAAACACATGCCTATCTGTTTTCTGCATCAGCTGGGATACTGGACCTTAGACCTCAATGTCAGCAAGTCATTTAACTGAGTGGGTTCCAACTGCAAAAATACACACATATAAACAATTGTAACATGCTCTGCTTTTGTAAGAGGTCAGATAACAGTATCTGTCAAATATACAATAATATTATTAATAATTACAGTGTAGCAGGAAGCTGTAAATCAGTCTGGCAACATGCAACACAAGGCAGAAAACAACCCTAAGTCGGGCACTGCAGTGCTCCATAGCTTGCACACTCAGTCAGACAGCGGCCTGTTTAGAGTCACCAATTAATCTGGCATGCAAGTCCTTGGACTGTGACAGAATCCATGTGAGAACCTTGGTGATCATGCCAGAAGTTAAACTCGTGTTCCTGGAACTGTGAGGAAGTGATGCAAATCCACTGCAGGACTGTGCCACCTTACTTTTAAACATACCAAGTCTAAAATCTAAAGTCTAAAATGTCTTTGGGTTGTGGGGGACATCATTTCACTCAAATGATGTTTCCCCTTGAGCTACTATCTAAACCGTCATGCTAGGTTGCAGGCAACCAATTCACACTACCTCTATTGTTTAGCAGAAATCTGCTCCAAGACAATTTACATGTTATTAGTGCATTAGCACAATTATAGTACAGGTACTATCAGTTATTAATGACAGAGCATCATCTGTAACATGATAGATAGATAGATAGATAGATAGATAGATAGATAGATAGATAGATAGATAGATAGATAGATAGATAGATAGATAGATAGATAGATAGATAGCACTTTACTCTTTAAAGAATTTAATTAGCAAATGTTATTATATTATGACAAAAAAGAAACCCCTCTCAAATAGCCTACACACCAGAGTGACTAAAAAGAAAGAAAAACTAGAAACAAAAAACAATCAAACTTCAAACATGGCAAAAAATACAAAGAGCAGTCACAGAGAGGCATTAAAAAGACATACTGCTGTAGGTATAAAAGAGGATAAAAAGAAGAATGTGATATCCATTTAGCCACATTGTAACTATCTTCACAGCATTTGGTACAAAGTGGGATCCAACACTGGGCAGGAAACCGGTACATTGCAGAGTAAACTCACACAGACCTCTGCACTCAGTCATATTTGATTCATAATTTAACCAAACAAGGCCATATTTGGCATGTGTGAAGAAAAAATGACTGTTTATAGAAAAAACACACAGACACAGGAAGAACATACAGACACCCTACAGACAGAGCATGTTATCATAGAATCTTGCAATTATGTGGCAGCAGCACTAACCATTGTGCCACCACAGCTTGAGATATCTGCATAGAGAATTCATTGGAAAGAGTGATGATGATGATGATGAGGAGGAGGTCCAAAGAAAGTGGATCTGATGGTGTACTACGTAAATTAAAGATTTCAAATCCAAGGACATACCGACAGAGATGAACTTGCAAGGCATTCACCTCATTGTAGAAGGACCACCGACCATCCCCACCCTCACCACCTGCTCTCTTCTCTCCAGTACAGCGGCAGGTACAGTCAGATTGTAACCCAGCATTAACGCAACCAGCTGGGACGGGACGACGGACCACTACTAACTCCAGACCACTTATATCACGCTGCAAGCCAAACGGCCACGTCACACCTGTACGAGACCATCGGAGTGACAGCGAACAAACTGAATGAAGCTGCAGTGTAAAATAACGTCTGATTTAAAACGTCAAGCTTAGTCGGTCTTATTGTAAAGCGCAGAGATAGGCAATAAAGTGTTATGTTACAAAAAAAACCTCCTGGAATTCTAATGCATGTGGAATTTAAAGTTTTTTCAACCCCCACATATCCTCACCCCACCCCCCAAAAAAGTTTTTTAAAGTCTCTTACGATGTTTAAGAAAGGCTTTGGGGGGAGCAGTCCCTCCTCCAGATAAACGTCACGAACAAGTGAGTATAAAAGAAGAGGAGCGCAGAAAAGCGCGTCGAACGGAGCCGGGAGTCGAACTGAGCCGAACGTGATAGGCTCATGCAATTCAGGCGGGCAATGAGCTAGGAGCGAGAGCCACGCCACGCCACGCCAGCGAGGGATGCTTTTATGCGAGCGGCGGTTGCCGAAGGAAGTCGGAGCACAGCGGAGGTAATGGACTCGCGGGGCTCCGCGCGCTGTAGCTGCCATCCCGAGCAGGACATGTCTGCTGCCACGACGAGCACCTGAGAGCGAGCTGACGCGCTACACAGCGACACAATCCCACGAAAAGTCCCCTTCTTCCCCCAGCGCACTGACACCCCAACATGCTTGTGGGAAAGGCGCTTCTGTTCTTCCTCCTCCTGGATTTCATCACCCTCAGCCTGTCCCTCTCCACCTGCACCGCGGTGGATATCGACCACATCAAGAAGAAGAGGGTCGAAGCCATCCGGGGCCAAATTCTCAGCAAGCTGCGCCTGACCAGCCCTCCGGATGCCGGAGATCCCTCACTGGTCACCTACCAGGTCCTGGCCCTCTACAACAGCACGAAGGAGCTTCTGGAGGAGCTGGGCAGAGAGCGGCAACATAGCTGCACCCAGGACAACACGGAGAGCGAGTACTACGCCAAGGAGATCTACAAGTTCAACATGGCCCCAGTGGGGCCGGAGAACAGTAAGCCAACCGCGAGTAGGGGGCGTCGGGGTCGGGGGGTCCATTTACACCTCGATCTGTTGATGTCCGAGTGACAGGGCGGCTCAGTCCAAAACGAGACTGATTGTGACAGTTCTCGTGCACATGTGAAGGGTGACTGGGGTGAAAGCATCCACCACAACATCGTACACCGACGACAGCGACCAGATTTCCTTTTACACGATAAAATGTGGTGGCCCACAGTATATAACAAAGTAGTTGTGTCGGGTCCTTATCTATACGAGACGTAAGGTAAAGTCAGTATAGTTGAGGTGGTGATGTTGGTAAGAAGCATAAAGAAGTTTTGCATACTTGAAGTCATGTTGCAAAGATGCATATATTCGGGTGAAGATGGGCCATCTCGTATAAACCACTGGTGTTAACCCAGCTCTTTTGTCATTTCAAGTGATTGTAAATGTTGGTGGAATGTCTCCGTCTTCATAAAGGGATGCTGATATGGCAAGAGCATATGGCCAGTTACAGCTCTGTGTAATTCAAGGTGGCACTACAAAGTCATGTTTAGCAAGTCTGTGCCATCACTGGAAACCTTACAGATGCCTCGTGGTTATGCAAAGTTTAGGTGTAGAAACTGCATTCTGGATTCTGACCTGATTGGGTAGTTCAGGGTCAACAGTGATTAATCTTTACCACAGTAGAAAGTGGGAGCAAGTGTGGGTCTATGTTTTGGTGGGCTTTTATTAACAACTGTGCAGTTGAAGTGTCCAGTGATCAGAGTGCTCATTTATATATCATAAATGTCATTTTAAGTGTGCCAAAATTGAATTTTGGCACGCTAAATTATGACTGATATAAATGACAAGTAACAAACACACTCCAAGACAATTGCATCAATAGAAGTTAAGATTTCACCAATACAATATGGAGTGGAAATGCTGAATGAGTTTTTTTTGTGTGTGTGTGTGTGTGTGTGTGCTGAAATCTGGGTGGTTCTTCAGTTTACATTTAGTAAAAAATATGACAAAAGATTAAAAAATGTTCATAACCCTACTGAAGATAGAAATAAGTTCTAACAACAATAGTAAGTGAACCTAGCATACCATATGTTTGAAGGTGACCAGGACACATACCATACCTTTAATGGAAGGGGAAAGGGGAGGGGGAATGACCATTAATATATATACAGTATAGTATATACTTCTGTTTTTTTAGAGGAGGACACATACTGTGGGGTACAGGGTTTGGTGCTGCCGTATTCAGATTGAGGACAACTGGGTTCAGATACAAGGCAAGACACCATCTGGGTCTCCTTGTGTGTTTTTCTTTTTTTTTCCCTTCCACATCCCAGAGATTTCTGTGTTATGTTTGTTGATGACTCTAAACTGGCCTAGTGTGAGTGTGTGCTCTGTATGAACTGGAACCCTTATCACAGATGGAACCTCCTATGCACTCAGTGTTGTTGAGAAGGAATTCAGCTTCCTGTGACCTTGCTTTGGGTTAAACAGATGGAGGTCTGCATTTGCAATGGATTCTGTGTGTAAATGTTTATGGACATTTCCATTACTTAGAAGTTTGAATGTGATGAGTAATGTTTGTTTTTAAATTTTTACTTTTAATTGATGCTATATCAGTTACCCAGAAATACACCCATTATTTTTTTTTTTTAGTATTATAAAGTGGAATTATAAAATATGTAATGTTTTGTTTAACACACTGTGCCCCCAGAGCCAACTTTATTGTGTCTCACCTTAACAGCAGAATTGTCTTTTTTAAGGTCCAGTTCTAAGCTACTGTAGTTAAAGATGACTGATTTTGAGATTTCTATGTATTATATATGTTTGTTATAAACAAATAAACTTTCTTTTATATAGTGCAGAGTTACTTTATAGGCATAGAACTGTTGTATGATTTGAGCACAGACAGGTTATGTGACTTATTAAATGTTGTTACAACAAGGCAGTGGTGTGGATAGAAAAGGAACCTTGTGTTTTTACAACTAATCCACACACACAAAAGACATAGATCTTGTTTCTTTGCCTTTTTTATATTTGGCTATTTAGACTTCTTTTTCCCTGAAGTGGGATGCTGGCAGACACAGCTGAGCCATATCCTGACTGCTGTCTTGTTCCCAGGTGTGCAGCTCATACTGGTTCAAAAGATACTTTACATTATGTAATGCCTTTTTGTGTGTGAACTAAAGAATAAACCAGGGACTCTGTTTTAAGGAGGAAAAATCTGAATGTGCAAAGTTGGGGAAAATAACCCAAGAGGAACGTTGAACTGCCCAGATGTTTGATTGTTTTTTTTCTCTGTTTTCACTTGCCAGTACTCTTTGCTGGTTCCTTTTTATTCTTTCTTTGCTTTTCAGTCTTTGAGACAAGTGTCAAGTATAGAAGCTAAATGCACATGCTGAACCCCATACCCCTCCCTCCCCAATTCCATTCAGACCATTTGTTTTAACTCCTCAGAGTCTATAATGACACTGGAAGAAGAGAGAATTTATGTGTTTGAGCATGCGTGTAATATGATTGTATTTGGTTATCTCCCACTTTGCACCAGATACAGTTGGAACTGACCTTGCTCCTCCAACTAACTTGGACTAACATTAGCAGGCTCAGAGGATCAATAGCCAAAAAGCACTGAAAGTAGTCTTAGAAGTGCTTTTGGGGAATATTTTAGTGGGTTGTACTTTACTTTAGACAGTCCTAACACAGTGCTGCAGAATGGCCCTTGCGAATATCCTTTAGACTGTGATTTTAGAAATTGTTAACCATTTTTGTCCATCTTATAACCCAAGTTATGTGTATGTAGTAGCACAAGGCACATGTGGCTGATCTTTAGAAATTGTTTCTGTCTAATATATCTAACACGTTTCAGCACAGAAACTCCTGGTAGTACTTTGTGGCATTTTCCTCTCCCCTCAACAACAAGTTGGTTTCTTATCAGCTTTGATTCAGACTAGGCAAAACATTAACTTACTGGATCATATCAAACCTATTCTAAGCTTCTATATTAAAGAGAACCTGATCTTGTATGGAATTGTGATGAAACCATGGATAGAGCTGATAAGCCTTTGAGGACATGACAGTGATCCAAGACGGTACAAACTGAGTTATGCCAGGATGTCCAATGGTTTAATTAGACCATAAAATAGGATTAAAGAGCATTCATAAATGAACTGATGATCTCTCTCTCTCATATTCAGGCATACAAATTATTCACCTTGTAAGTTACTGGTAGAGAGTACTATGTTGATCCCCAAGGGAAGATTCACTTGTTCCAGTAGCAACAGAGTAAATCCAAAAATAGGAGTGAAAGGTAAAAACGAAGTGCAAACTATTATAGAAGTGTAAGACGTGTTCTAACCGGCTAGAGTGAAGAGTGGTAGGAGGAGTCTTTATACAGTCTGATTGCCTATTAACACACCAACCATTGACTTAAGGTGCTTCTGGATGAGTATTAATTATGATGGTTTCAAATTTCCCCATCCTTTTTTTTTTTTTTTTTTTTATATTAAGTTTATAACTGTGGTCTGCCTCATTCTATCTACCTCACACAACTGTTCTAATTAATGCAGCATTAGTTCTGTAGTTCATCATCTTGGATATTATGTTCTTTTGTTACAAAATGAATGCCTTTCTGAGAAATCAAGTGAATGGAGGCCACCTTATGCTCTTTATATTTCTCTTTGCGGCTGGATAAAGACATTATCCTTCCCAGTCCTGTATAACCCACCCACTGGTTGATGGCCTTGTAATCCCTGTGCCAATCAACTTCATCAGTGCTATGTAATGACCTCCCTTCTTTACTTCTCTATACTGTGTGATTTATTGGTCTCCTGCTTGTTTTCTGGAGCTTTCACCCAGGCCCCCTTGCTTGTCCGATATGCTTTTCCAGTGCTTAGTCTCTTCTCCATTTAAGCTACAGCAGAGTACGATGACATCATTCTTAAGTAATATACAGTGTGTTTATAAAATAAGCTGCAATCTCAGCTCCCCAGTGGGACTTGTGTTCTGTTTATGTGCAGATGTAGAACTAAATTGAAGAGCATGACTTCTCTTTTAAAGCAGATGAGTGGTGATGTAAATGACAGCTCATAGGTCTAATGAGGTAAGTTTGGCAATACACTCCAGGAACCCGTACAACTGAGTTTTGAGGTGGTGGACAGAGCATTATATCCTCTAACCCTGACAGGCAGGCTGACAGGTCTGAGTGTTTTAAAACATCAGAGGTGGATTTAGAGGTGGGCACATGCCAGATGCTTGTGTACTGCAAAGCATCACAAGTACTAATGGTGCAGATTGTCTTAATTATAGCAGGGTGGCGTAATTCTGTATTACTAAAGCGGGGTGATGAGCCAGGCTTCATTCATTCTTGCACAGGTTTGCCATTTGGTCCGTGCTGTGCTGTTAGTGGCGGCACCCTGAAAGTGAAAGGAGGGTGGGGTGGGTGGGGGGGGGGGGTTATTATTTCTTTTGATGATCTGGCAGTACAACAAACAATTTCACAAACTGATGCAGTTAGCTTTTTCGCCACCTGCAAACACTAAATTTATCATTAAAATATATTGGAGGAACAGAGAGTTTGAAAGGTAGGAGCAGTCTGCTAAACTGCTTGTGGGAAAATTCCTGATGTGCAGATCTCTGTTTTTCCTGGCAGGACACTATTACATGTGGCATGATTTCTGACCAGAAAGAAAAGGAGGGAAAAAAAGGTAATTTATTATAAATGCATCAGGCTCTGGCTTTTAACTGCCGAGTATTAGAAGACAAAAAGCCATGTGTGTGTTATAATATTTCAGGAGTTTCAGTGTATTAAGGGTCAAGTTAAAAGTTGGAGGTGTCACAGGATGTGGGGTTTTAGCTTTGGGAATACTGAAGCATGACCCTCAAGGGCTATAGTTTTTATACCAGGATGTTTAGATAAAGTCAAGTGCCAGTAAAGGGGTGTACAGGGAAGCTGCATGTGTGTGCGTCTGTATGCTACATGTCTCCCCCAGTTTTTCATTTTAGCTGCATGTGGCATCCTAGTGTCCAGAAACCAAGGTGCTTTTCCCTGATTAGGCATTTAGCAAAGATTTGCCCTGTATATGAACAGGAACCAGATGCACATTGAGAGTTGAATTAAAAAAAAAAAAAAAAACAAACTTTAAAAATCCTTGGGACAGCAACCCATTTCTAATGGTGAGGAGTAAAATAAGTTATGTCCCATTTTCTGCCTTCTGGAAGTGGAAGCATATCCTAAGTTTGGGGAGACATTCTGAGGTGTTTACCACTTTGTTCTTGTATGAGGTCTTGGCCGCCCAACTTTGGCAAATTTAGGAAAAAAAGAGAAAGCCCTTAGATGTAGAAGGGTTATCCTAAAAACAAAGTATTGATTTTATGAACTTTGTCAAAGGATCACTGTATTTTCTGTTTCTAACGGATGATCATTTAATTGGCAATAATTCTATTTTCTCTACCACCTTTCAATTTTATCATCCATTTTCTTTTCAGTCTATGTACAGGTGAAGAGGAGGAACTAATCCAGATTTAATTGCATCCAAGGCTCTAAGGGTGTGAGATCAGTCCATTACAGATCACACATCCACATATATAACTCCTGGAGTTGCTATTCCATCTAACACACAAGTTGGAGTAGATGAAGGAAGAATCCATATTGGCATGAGGGGAACATAAACTCAAAGTGCTGGCATAGACTTGTACTTGCTGCTCTATCGGGTCCACAGTGGTATGCTAATCCTTCATAAGTCACAATTCTGCATATGCCTTCGCCAGTCTAGAGTCAACAGCTTAGACCACTGTACAGCCACCTGCTCATCCAACACATAGGACCATAAGAGAAAAGTAGAACACTTGGAGGAACTCAAGGACATCAGATGAATGTGCAAATGCTTTAACTGTTGCCACACTATCATGTAATACAACAGTGCAAGACATATCCAATGAGGCAATAATTGTATGGATAAAATTATGGTCAAAATAAGTATTTGTTTCCTTTCAATAAGGAAATCCCAGTGGAACTGCAGGTAGTTCTGTAGCCTCAAAACACCAGGGGGGTAGGTTTGAGTTCCTGCCTAGTTACTGATTGTTTGTATGTTCTTCCAATATCCATGTGGGGTTTTGTCTTTTCACATTCCAAAGACATGCATGTTAGGTAACTTGCTGAGTCCAGGACTATTTCACCAAATGCTGCTGGATAGCGTGACTGTAAAACTGAATTTGGTGGTCTCAGTATTTTTGTTTCTTTTTTTTTTTTTTTTGAGTATAGAAATAAAAGTAAAAACTAGGATCTGTTTTTGTGTCTGAGGTATTGCCTAGGTGAGATAAATTGGCACCACATTTATCCTCTTGAAACAAATCAAGCAGAGCAATCCACTTAAACTGAACAACACATAAAGGGTAGTTGACTTTTGAACTGCAGTCTGATTATTTGCTTGCTACATAAATGAATCCAATGGCCCTCAATTGAAAAACTGTATTTTTCCCTACCTAAAGAAGAGGTTTATGATCTTTCACACAGTCCCCTAGCTGGGAAGAGCACCAGAAAAGCCAGTGCCGGCAGTAGCCGCTATTTTTCTTTTTTTAGAACTTGTTCCCATTCAGTTCTGAATTGCCTGATTCATTTTCAAGCCTCGAGTGAGCTCAAGTGTCGAGTAGAAACCTTCTATGTTTTAAAAGGCTTTTGGAAGCAAGAATCGGCTGAATATTTATGGCACAGAAGAGCAAAGGTGGCCAAGTATATAGTAGAAAAAGCGACTTTTCAGTACAACTTTGGCATAGGGTGCTGGCGGGAAGCCAGAATGTTTCATTTCAGATCATTTGTCAAGTTGCCCATTTGTACTGTAAGACGCCAGGCTTTGTGAAACCAGCAGGACAAATGGATGATTTGAGAGACTAATGGGCAGGGCATCAGGGGGCCACCCATGTTGTGCAAATTCAGCTTTTTCTATTGCTAGTGAGCATAGAAGCCTTTTTTTCTTTTTTTTTTTTGTACAAATCCTAGAGGCAGCCACTACAATCCCTTAAGCAGATGTGAAGCTGAAAAGGTACTGCAGCATTCTTGCCAGTGTGTAATTGACACAGATGGCTGGATTTAGGCTATATTTTCAGATGTTTTGACGTTCTGTAGAACTTATAAAATGAACATCATAGACAACTACTTCATGATAGGGCCTTGACCATAGAAATGAAGTGGTGGGTGAATGCAAACTATACAAAGGATTACAGTGTTAATTGAGAAAATAAAGTAATATGGACCTCTAGAAGATCAAAAATGCTGCAGGGGCCAAAGCCATCATAAACACCTTCTTGTGGGGGTCATCCCTGCACCCATTGCAGGTTTTAAAAGGGGAAACCCCAAAACTTGGTGTATTAAATTGAGCTGAGCAAAATGATGGGGTGAACATTTTAGCAATAAAATGTTGCTGACTTCATCATAAATATAGTGGATGGGAATGAAAATTCGCAGGGAGGCAACTTTGGATGAGCCTTAAATCAAAGGGTGTCAGTCCCAGTCTGTTTCAGTCCACCAAGCACAGTATTTTATTTTTAGTTACTCTTATGATAGTATAGGGGTCGTCTTGGTGCCCGCTGCTCTCCATGCCAAATGATTTACAGATTAGGTGACTGGTTAATCTTGGGGATGAGTGTGCCCAGTGCTGAATACCACATATACAGGTTTCAGTAAATCAATTTTTGGATGTAATTGGCACAGCAGTTAGTACTGTTGTTCCAGGAACTCAAGACTATCATTATCCTGCTGCATTTAAGAATTTCTGACTCTAAATTAGCCTGGTGTGAGAGTGCCCAGCAATAGACTGACATGCCATCCCTAGACCGACCTTTTCCTTGCCTGGTTGTCAGTGCTGTAGATTTTCCTGCATGTAAACCACAATCTTAAATCTGCAGGTTCAGTAAATGAGTTGCTGGCTAGGATTTTAGCACTAGGACCTGGCAGCTCTGGGGACCTGGGTTTGATTTCCTGCCAGGTTGCTCCTTGGGAGGTTTAGTTCCACAACCCAAAGATGTATATGTTAAGTTGATTGGCATATCTAAATTAGCTCTACGCATGTACCTTGTGATGGATTGGGGAGTTGCTGTCTTATAGCTGCCTCAGTTTCCTTTGACCCTAAGCTGTGGATGAAGAGAAATCTTTAAATTTGAAGATGGGTAACTTTTTGGAAATATCTGGCACAGTGCTTAGCCGTGTGGTATCCCAGCTGTGTGACCTGTGCTAGACTCCTTCCCCTCTATCAGTCTTTGCCAGTCCTGCATGTTCTCCAGGTGGAGTTGTGTTCCACACACCAAGACATGCATGTCAAAGTGATTGATGTCTTTAAATATACCTGTTAAGAATTGCTGTCCAGTCTGAAGTTGGTTCTTGTTATGCACTCAGTGCTGCTGATATGAGCTAACTCACCCCACCATTTTGAGCTGGAATAAGCAAGTTAAAAAAAAAAAGGACAAATTGACATGTTTCCATATATTTCCCATAAGTACAGAGTTTAAAGCTTTTGGTTGTGTGTTATATTATATTAAACATGCAGATATCAAGCATCATTTTGCACAGTGGCTGGAGTTTATGAGAAATGGAGAAAGGGCTGAAGAACGAAAACTTTTTGGAGGACACCAAAATGAGGGAAAGGAGACTGACATGAAGAATGACTGTCTAAGTGAAACCCTGGGGCCTCTTCCGTGACAAGCTCAGAATATCGGTGAGAATGGCAGAGCTATGGAAACTATGAACATCTTAGTGTGGGCTGGAAATTTGATCATGGGGGCTTCCGTCCCCTGCCGCCTGCCTTGTCCTTGACTGAGGACAGCTGACTGCCCACGTGCAACTCCAACCTGCCTGATTGGAAGCACATTTCACACACGCCGTGAGTCGCTTCCCGGGTGTGGTGTATTTAACTGCTACTCCAACTGAGCTCACATTCCAGGGACCCGAGCTAATGTGTTTTGCCGACAAAGATCACACACAGCACGAGCTAAAGTCAAGAAGTATTTTGGAAAAGTGCTAAACAGATCAGCAGAGCTGGCACTGGTACTGCTTGAATGCTGTGACCTGAATGCAGCAATCTGTGTTGCACATCAAGCGTGATTCCCTTCCTGGAACAGTTGAAGTGAGCAGTTGTTTCCGTGAAGGTCCTTCATTTTCCTGGTGCTTACTAACTACAAACAGTATCTCCTGTCCGGTGGCAATATGGGCCTGAGCCAAAGAGCTTCACACCTCACCCTCTTTCACTGAAGATTCTAAACAAGCAGCTTTTTTGCAGAATCTGGTGCAGTTTAACAGTTTGCACACATAACAAAACAGACTCTTTGGCTCCTGGCTTAACTTTTCTGTAATCCTCCTTTAGAGGAACTGTCCAGTGTTTAGACACAGGCTGTGTGCCCAGCTTGGCTTTAAGTTTTGGACAGTATGGAAGGTGAGCACTGTTCCAAAGCACAGAAACAAACCTCTTAAATACAGCTAGAAACGGACTTCTTGGGCAGACATCCGCCCAGTTAGAAATCCTGCTTTGTCCAGTTCTAGAGTCCTATAAAAGCTGATGTGAAAACCGTACACTGCATTGCAATTAGTCTTCATAGAGTGCCTTCCTGAGTGATGACATTTGTACTAATTGTTATTCATTTACCCCCCAAGTGCAACTTGCCTAGTCTTAAAACTCTCTAAATTGAGCCATTTAGTTCAGAAGGGTGTAACAATGGCATGGTAGTTATGACTGATCTCCAATAACTCCATGCCCTGCCACTGTCTGCATAGTTTGTCAGCCACATCCCAGAGACATGTAGGTTAGGTTGAAATGTTAATTTAAACTGACACAGGGTGAGAGTGAGTGTGTCCTGAAGTAGACTGGGGTAGCCTTCTGCCTCGGATAGGCTCTGGGACCTCACATGCTATAAGCAAGAGACTGATGGTTGGTTTGTGAGTTTACCATACACTCATTGAGAAGCATTCTGGCTGATAAATTCTGTTAAGCAAAATAAATAGTAAGAACACACCATTAGGCATATTAGAAGTGAGGCAATGTTTTTTTTCTTCCGTCATTCCTTCCAATGATTTTAAAGTCTTAAAGCTGAAATCAACTAATTTCTGTTTATTTTTTATTTTCTTCATTTGAAATAATTGTCATGCTCTATTGATGAATGGTGTGGTGGTGCAGTATATAGTGCTGCTGGCTTCACAGATCCTGCCTCCTGTGGTTGAATCCTGCACTTGGTTGTTGCCCATAGAAAGATGCATATGGAATTTCTTCTGGGTATTCCGGTTTGCCCCCACATTCCACAGTTTGTGTATTCAGTTAACTGGCATTGCTAGAGTAAGTAAGTGTTGGTGGGTGTGTAGGTTTGGTGCCCACATTGTTCTCGACACTGCCACCATAACTCTGAATTGGACTAAGCAAGCTGAAGAATACTGGTATAATATATTGTTAAATTCCATTTTTGCTGCATGAGCATGTGCCATGCCACATAATCATATGTGAAAAAAACAGAATTGGGCTAAAGATGCTCCAAGTGAAATGCAACCTCAGTTTATAGAGTGTCTTTCAGAGTGAATACTATTGTAAATATATGTTGCAATAGACTACGGGTGACTGACACAGTTGTTAGAATTGTTTAGTTCAACTACATGTGCAGAGTTGTTCGCTCAGTCAGGTTTCCCAATAATGTGCGGGTTTGATCAGTTTTCAACTGCATGAATGAAAGTTCCCTGATAGGCCTACTTTTCTGTCCAGGGTTAACTCCTGGCTTGTTTGAAGTGCTGTGAGAAAGAGAATCTGTTTATCTGTGACCCTAGAATGGACTAAATGGGTTAGAAAATGGTAATATCAGCACAGGTGTTTGTTTCTGGGCAACTGCCTAATACTCTGATTTATGCAGCAGCAAAAGCATATCACCAGCCATAGTATACATTACAGGGCAAAGTTAATAGTCCTCTCTATCAAGTGGGAGCTGGTGACAAAACATTCATTTTCATTCCTGGCCTCTGATACAGTGTCATGGAAGATCCCCTCTCACTTCTGCTGCCTTAGGTTATGAAGTGACCATTTGAGGAAAATCAGAAAACATTTAGCCTTTCATGGTTTTCATGCCCTAGCATATGTTAGTTATACCATTAGAAAACCCCAATAGCCATTTTTGCTGCCAGGTAGACTTGGAATGAAGCTATACCCATCACCAAACTCCTGCTCACCTTGTCTAGGACCAAACATAACACCACTTTGCATCACCTGTGATACCTCCTAGTGGTACTTTGATGCTCTTACAGGTTTCTACACTCCCTTTCTATCACCCTTTTAGATCTTTTCTTAGGAGTCTGCTCTCTACATTATACAGTAAGACAACCTTAACTTTTAGACCCCTCATTCAGGCCTAACTGTCTTAATTGAGCACTGACTTTGAACACCCCTGCCCAGACAGTGTCCTTATGGAGTTTACATGGTCTTCTCATGTTTCATATTGTAGATATACTGGTGAGTATGCCCTGTGCTGAAGTGCACCATATCTAGGTTTAGCTCTTCCCTTACAAACGCTGCTGGGATAGACTCTGGCTTCCTTTTACCCTAGAAATATATTAAGTCAGTACACAATATGGATGAATGAAACATCTTATAGGTCCAATAAAGAGTTGTTTGTTTTATTGCTTAACAGCTTTTCTTCAACTGTAAGTAAAAGTGGGACAATAAAAAGTGACAAGGAAAGAGGGAGTGCTTCCACCAGAAGGACATACAAAGTTTGCTCCCGTCTCTCCTAGGTTATCCAGCTACCATTTCATGGGGGAGACCTTGATTGGTAGAGCGGCTGTTTAATCTGGGCACAAGTGCGAGACTGGAAAACATGGCTCCTGCACTTCTCCAAACCATAGTGTGTGTTCATACAGGATCCCAGTCCGAGAAGGGTTTAAACCACATGGAGGTTATGAAAGGCTTGCAGTTTAGTGGCAGGCCACACTCCACATGGAGGCGGCCAGGGTGACCAGATTGGTTTGTGGTTTGGAGTGGAGGTAGTGACACAGACATATCCATGCAGAGGTTCCGCTGCTGATTATGGGAAAGAGAGCGTTGACAGTCCCGCCTGCTCTGGGGTTCAGTCCATATGCTGTTCAGCTTAGAGTCAGGGCACAGGGCCATTATGCATTACGCTGTCAACTAATGAGTCATTTGATATAAATGGCACTCGGCAATCCTTGGATTTTTTTTTTCGTGTCGCGTACCCGATTACATCAGAGGATGGCAGCCACTGAGGTTTATGAAATAGTACAAAGATGATGTCACCCCAAACCAAACAGAGACAGACATTCTTTGGCTGACACCAAATGATGTTTTTGTTTCTTCTCTGATAAACTGGACAGATGGAGTCCCACCTCCACAGATAAGTCCATTAAATTAGCTCATGCATGTTAGATAAAGCACATGGCAGTGTGAGGTTCATGACGGAAAAAATTGTGTTAATCTTAGAGGAGGGCAACAGGCACTCGAAAAACGGAGTCTGCTTTATTCATGGAAGAAAGTGCGGGTCACTTAACTTTCCACTGAAGCTTCCGTTTCGAGTGACTGTTCGGTGCTGTAGCTCTTAACATGTGGAGACTTTCATTAATTTTTCTTGGTGAAGAGCTCTTAATGAAGCCTTTGTGTCCAAAATGATGCCTTTCTCTCAAGACTCCGTGGCCAATAAACTCTTTTTGCCCCCCATTGTGAATAATGTTTGTCTGTATTGCTCGAAATTATGAGTAACCAAGCAGAAAAGCCTCTGTTTCACTTCCCAGGCATTAATCAAAAGCCGCCACTATAGGAATTTAAAACCAAGCAACACCTTGAACACTAAGATGCTGTTTTGAGGAGTTATGGCCACCATTTGTATTGCTGAGGTATGGGAAATGTGCTCCAGACAGGGGAAGGTGGGGCATGAAAGACCATGGTCACTTCAGGTGAAACCCTGAATACTTGAAGAATTCACCTCTCTGCTGTCAAGGAGCATCGGCCTCCAGGCCACAGATTGCATTTGGCATTTTCTACATAACTTCTTCTGCATTTTCAGAACACAATCTTACACTTTAGCATAACAATAAAGGACCCTGTGCATGCAGATGTAATTCCTTCAAAGACAAGCATATCATCTCAAGACCACATTTGTGAGAAACCTCAAGGAAACAGCTGGTGTGATCTATAAAAGAGCAGTAGTAGTATTGTCACTTGTACAACGTACATTGAAATTCTTTGTCATGTCCAAATAACAAAAAATATAAAAACTGCATTTAAAAGATTGATAGACTCTGAAAAATCAGTATGAGTATTGTAATATCAGATCTTGGGAAAGCTTGCTATGTATGGTGATGGTCATCTGGGCCATGAACAAGTGGGAGATGAGGTGATTCATACAGACAAAAGCAGCCTGTTTTCCTCCATCTTTTGAGTTGATGTTAACGCAATGAAAGTTTGAGATGTGGTGCAGATAAGTGCCCCACATTCTTGGTTCTGTGTCAGCCTTTCTTGAATGGTGAGGGTCAGAACAGTTTTCAAGTTGCTTGGCATGTGGTGAATCATGCAAGTAAACTATTGCTGTCTAACTCTGGACATGGGGAAGCCTAGACTGGACCACAATGGCTATTCTAGGCATGAGACATCAGGTGACCTGCATGTGAGTATAAGTATGGATCATCATCTGTGGGAGCGTTTTGAGATGTGGTGACTTGAATATGCAGACAAGTGCTACTGTATCTCTCTTTGGCAACCCTGTCTGTTCAGTTGGTGAGCCTTGAAAGAATAAAAGATGAGGTGACCTACAAATGTAAATCATTGATGCCCATCTTTGGTCTTGGGACAGCCACTCCTAGAAAATGAAGGCCAGCTGAGATGGGCATCACAGGACATAGACCAGTGGTTCAACATTTGAACAGCTCGTTCAGCTTGCCATGGTCAGTCAAGGTCAACTAGAACATAAAATAATGTTAGATGAGGTAAGCCATACATGCAGATCAATGGTTCAAATTCCTGATTCTGGAGCAGCAGTGGTGTGAGATGAGCCATATTGGTAGAACTGTGTTTTCAGTTTTGGTTGCAACAAATAAATGTGGCCTGCACTTTACTAATTGTTGTACACTGTGCGTATTGTGCACCTTATGCACAAAGCTGCTTGGTTACACCAGCCCTCTGGAACCCTGAAATGGATTAAGCAGGTTTGGGAAGCTGTGTGTGTACTTATGTGTGGTAAAATGGAGCTGTTGAGTTAATTTTTTGAAAGCGGGTCACTTTTCAGGATTAAATTACTGTAACTGTGTAAAGTGGCAGGTCCTCTGACGGCCTAATACCAACGCCTCCCGCTGTTTGTGAAGTCCTTTTAGTGTTTTATTGTGTATTATAGTCTTACTCTGTCACCTGGAATTGGAGCAACAGTCGAAGTTCAAATCTCACTTTGAACTCACCCAGTCCAGTGTACATATTGTGTGAAAAATGTAAAAGATCACGGAGGCATTACTGTCAGGGTGTTCTTTTTTTTAAGTCATATGGTTTTTATTAAAAGGAATATAAAAGCCCCCCTCCCCCCCAATTCATTTTAAGCAGAAGACCTGGGAGTCACTTAGAAGACTGGTTGATATGAATTCCTAGTGCTGAATGGGTTACCTTAGACCATACTGGAGTGCAATTTTAGAGAAGAGCAGGGACGACACGTATTTTAGGGCCTTATTCTCTTTCAGCCTTGTCATATGTGTTTATCAGTCCGTGATGATTTTACTTCATGACCAACCAATCATCATCCACCTCTGCACGCCCCCCCTAATTGCGGGGGTGGGTGATTTCGAGGCGTTTGGCTGTAGCTGACCAGGAAGCATTGTTTAGCTTTGCTCAGTGCACACAAAGAGGCTCTTTATGAAGTTGCTCGAGATGCAGTTCTCAGGATTTTTCTGAGCAAGTCTCCAGTAACCTCTGGAGCACAGCAGCAAACACGTCATTGGAGAACACGATGTTGATTGGTTTTGGGAGAACATACTGTATTAATAATAAAAACAAAATATTATATAACAATACAATTAAACTGTTAGGCTTTTATAATGGCGTTGACAGCTCTTTTTCCCAAAACACAATTTTAATCACATCTGCAGGGAAAAAAGGCATTCAAATGGGTATGTGCCAACGTGGATTAAAAGAAAGTTAAGTCAGGGAGTTTGAAAGCTAGTAGACTTGGATAATCTGGTCTGCTGGCATCTTCTCAGCATGTTGTGTGTCATGGCGAAGTGAAAACGCAGGCAGGGCCATCATTAGGGCTACCTCCTCCTAAAAGAAGCAGATGCCCTGGGGCTGTATGCAGGAGCTATGTGTGTGTGTGTGTGTGTGTGTGTGTGTGTGTGTGTGTAATATATATAGAGAGAGATATAGATATATCTAAATCTATAATAAAAGAAAATCCTGGGACAAGACTTTCTTGGAGATAATTTCACCTTCTGTGAGGCTAGACTTTTTGCAAAGAGATTTTGACAACTTCTGCCTTCCTGTCAAACATTTACAACCATGCCCACGGTCCAATCACTTCTCATTCGTGTGAATGCTATTGTTGGACACAGTTCCTGCGCTCTCAGCTTCAAGCGGGGTTGGAAATAAAAAACAAAGAGTAGAAGACAAAGTAGAACGTCGTGAAGAGATTCAAAAACGTTGGCGCGATACACATGCAGCACAGGTTAAGGATTATTAAAGTACTAAAATTCGAAAGTCTCAAAAAAACTAATAGTAAAGATTGCATTAGTGCTAACAAACGGAAATTATTACTTGGTGAAATAACAGAACAGTGAAAAGAGATAGAAGTATGTAGTTATTGTTCGGCTTAAAGTTTAAAGTCGGAGATTTGTAGATTTGTGTTGCCATCAGGGAAAAGTAGTATTTCTTGTCAATGAAGAGGCATATTTGCGAGAATTAAAAGATTTGTCGTGTGGTGAAAGTGAAATCCACATATGCGAGCAGCAGAGATGCGAAGTGGCTGGTGCGTAGCGCAGGCCCCTTGTTGGCGAGGGAAGCGAGCCAGCAGGTGGAACCCCTTAGTGTGTGTGTGTGTGTATATATATATATATATATATATATATATATATATATATATATATATATATGTATGTATGTATGTATGTATGTATGTGTGTGTGTGTGTGTGTGTGTGTGTGTGTGTGTGTGTGTGTGTGTGTGTGTGTGTGTGTGTGTGTGTGTGTGTGTGTGTGTGTGTGTGTATGTGTGTATGTGTGTATATATGTCTATGTTGTGCCTAAATTTGCTTCTTTATTATTTTATGTGTCCTTTCTGTCCCCTAACTGGTTTTCTGTGAATTTCTGCTCAGTTGTCTTTCCACAAGTACCAGTAGCAGCTGCCAGCAGAATTCTGAGCCAAACATAATAACCATGCAAACCCTCAGTTGACCGGATTCAATCCCAGTCACACAGCAAGCTTAAGGAAGTACTTGAACTGGCACCTTTGTGGCTTCAGATCTGACTCCGGGGCTGCTTGGCCACACTGCCAAAAAATGAGAAAATGCAGGATCACCTGCTAGGCAGCTGGAGCCATAAAGCAACTACAACCAGCCTAAACAATAAAGGGATGCTGACGCCTCTGTTAAAATTTGATTTCTCTTCATAAGTGCAGTAACATGCTGACTGACATTTAGATCGTTTTCTGAGCTTTTCAAACATGTCCAGGATTTGGCGCGTGAGAATACGAGTGATGATCTCAGCCTCCTGGCTTGCAGTGCCAAGCCAAAACTGATAACAGAGGACAATGAATTACGCTTTTTGCTTCATTCTAATTATTCCCGCAATCTACTGCACTCCCAGAGATGGAACAAATTACCTTCAGACCCCTTGGCAAAAATAAGCTATAATGTGAAATCCACCTAAAAAAGCGCTGTAATAGGAAAAATTAGGTCAGCCGAAAGGAATTAGGATTTCAGATGTACTGTCCAGGCAGGGGCTTTCCTCCTCAAACAGCTGAAGCAGCCCAGTATTCCTTCACGTTTCGGACCGCTGCAAATAGCATAGCTCATACGTTTTGGCTGGGGAACGCAGCTAGGAAAGGTCACTTAAAAATAGGCAGAAACTTTGGAACAATCAGCTAATGTCTGGAAGGAAGGGCGCCATAGAACTAATGGCATTTAAATAAAAAATCCACCTTCACAGAAGCACATACAAAATCTCAGTTGGCTGCACTGTGCGACTAAGAAAGAACTTCATTTGGGCAGGCAGGCAGGCAGGCATGGCCCTGCTGCTGGTGTAACTGGCCTATTGTTAATGAAACATTTGAGATCTGCTCCTTGAGTGATGGGGAATGGGGGGTGCAAAGTGAGACTTAAATCATTTTTTGTAGCAAAGCCCAAATATAGCAGGCGTTTTAAATAAAGCAGCTGCCTTGTCTCACACCAGCACCCTCCTCCAAACACTGTTCTGTGTTGGGAGAACTCACCTTGAACAGTGCCTTTGGAAGGAGTGAGTAAAGGAAAAGCAGAAAGCTGGCCTAATGAGTACTGCTCTGATAAGGGATCCCTAAATCATTGAAGGTCTCACCATCCAACTTGGTCCTCACACGAACCGCCACCATCTGTTGTACCAGGTGGTTATCACATCTATCACCTTGTCTTTCTTCTATCCCTTTGTATTTGAAAGTAGGTGTCCCTGTTAAATGTTAATAATTTGAGGTGCTACCTGCCCTAGAATGTCCAGTGTTGGTTCCTGAATTGTGCTTGACATTGATAAATCGATAAGAGACTCTTGTCTTTCAAGACCCATTTTCAGGAAATAAATAGATGGGTATCCAGGCTGCAAGTGATTTAGATATCTGCTGCTTGGACTTCAGCGTTGGTTTATGTTTGAGTCTGCATGGACGTGTTCGGGGAAGTGAGTTCATGGTTTTTGAATTGAATGGGCCCTGCAGTTTAAAGCCTGAGCGACTTATTCAGCAGCCCTGACTATCTGCTTTGGTTTGTGAATGTTGGGCACCCCCTAATGAAATATGAGTAACATGACTGTTGGATAGTTACCATTAGTAGTGGCAAATAATTTTAAAAGATCCTTACTGGCTGCCAGCTCAGGTTGTTCCATGCTTTCATATTCTGTTGTTGACTCGTGTTTTCGCTGTCGTGCCGTTGCTGCCCTGGTTTTAACATTACCGTTGTAGAGTGGCAGCTCCCTGTGTTTATTCTAAAGCCATGATGTCTTACAGGTTGAGGGCTCCATTTATTGTAGCAGAGCCAAGGTGGGACCTCTCATTCAGTTTAGTTAAGTCCAGTTTATTTTTTTGTTCTGCAACCAGCAGTGCTAAACTGGATAGGCTGATAAAGAGAATGGGTGGATTGTAAACCTTTCCCATTTCTTATTAAATCAATAAATGAGTTTAGCAATATATAAAATGAGTGCTGTAGCTATTTGGGTTAACACATTTTCTTTTCATCACAGGCACCATTTGCCCATTAATTGAAATAAGTCTGTCTGGATTTGTTTTGATTGTTGCTGCCTTTTCGTTCCATGGGCCTGGGCTTAGTGTCACTGGTCTCCATGCAGTATGCATATTCTCCTAGTGGGTTTTAATGCCTTCCTGAATATTTGGATGTCGGATCAATGGCTAGTGTAATCCGACCAAGTCAAAGTGTGGGTTTGTGTGCCCTGTGATAGCCCGGTGCTTAGAGGGTTGGGACATCTTATGTCCTCTGGTGTAGAAGATGGGTCACAGGTACCAAAATGGATGTGACTTAATATAAAATAAAGGGGAATGCAAAGTTTTTAAAAGGTTCAATAAAATAAAAATGCTCCTTTTCTAAAAGGGTGGCTCATCCAGTTCTCCAGCCAACATTACACTTCCTTCATGTTCAACTCTGCCTTCTGATGTTGAACCTTTACTTAAGCTCTCTTCCTGACCCATCTTAACTCTGCTGGTGTAAGCCGCCGACTATGATCAGGTGTCCAAGTCCTAGAATCGCTTATAGGGTCAAGGCCAGAAGTACGCCAGGTTTGAACTCCTTCTAGCAGCTTTGTGTCTTCAACAGTCCTTTAAAGGTCATCACACAGCAACCCACCCTCTGCCTGTTCCCAACACAACGCCTTTATGGTCGGTACTGCATGCTGCTCCAAGCAGTTCAGTGGGAGAGTACTGGTCTTTAAATGAGTAACCTGTTTCCCAGGAGGGGATGTTATGCTGCCACCTATTAACAACTCTTCTCTCTGTTCAGGTAGAGTGTGAGGTTCCACTGTTTTCTGTTTGAATCTCCTCAGATGTGCCATTCCTGGCATCCTTTCCCTGACCATTTCAGTTTCAAAGTACCACACATGTTAGGCTTTGTCTACCCTTGTTATCATACCTCTCCATGTAAGTGTAGGTATCTTTGCTGTGGAACCAGGGAGGTGACACTTGATCTTTGCTCCCTTAAGGCATCTGGGCATGCCTACCCACTAGTTGTTCCAGTTTAGCTTACAGTGATGGAATGTGGTTTCCAGGATTTCTTCTGCCTACTAGCAGCCTTATTATGGGTTTAAACAGAGTTGTGGTGGTTGCATTAGCAAGAGGCCCCCTACAAGATGCCCCTGTGGAGCGTCATGTCAGTGGTCCAAAGTGTGTGTTTTGACTAGTTTAAAAGGTTAGCTGCTGTGTCTTCATATCACTGGTGACAGCAGGCACTTATAGGACCCAGGAGGAGACAGGTTATTTTCCTGCGCATTGTGAATCAAAAAAGTCTCATAGTTGAACTTTGTCTGTCTTCAAGCGGTTTTCTCGAAGAAGGCAGCCATGAACCTCCCTCTTGATTCTACTCTGCTGATGTCTCCTTTTGTTTTATCAGGTCCAATTACAGTACATTGTCTGACTTAATAATATCAAGCTAAGTAAAGCATAACCACAACGAGGGTCATTTAATTTTGTCTTTTCTTTTTACCTTGCAGATGACCTCCCCAACTGCCCAAAAGGGACTACCTCAAAAATGTTCCGTTTTAATGTGTCCTCCATGGAGAAGAACTCCACCAACCTCTTCCGAGCCGAGTTTCGGGTACTGAGAGTCCCAAACAATAATGCCAGGAAAAATGAGCAGCGCATCGAACTTTACCAGGTGTGTACTTTTCATGCATCTCTTAAAACATTGTTGTTCTTTAGAAGGTGAAGGCCATCTTTATTGACAGGGGACTATCAAAGTCAAAGTAAAAGCTTTAAGACACAGTTGAGGAGTTGAGATGCTCAGGAATTTCAGAAGGTCCATTCATTATGTAACATGTGGTGCAGAAGTCAACATTGCTATATTGAAGCTCCCAGGACCTGGGTTCGATTTCCAGCTTGATCACCCTGTGAGGGTTTTGGGGATTGCAAGTGCTCCCTGTGTGCTTCGCCTTCTTACGACATCCCAATTAACAGCTCAAAATTGGCTTGTCACATTTACTGCTCTGCTGTCACATGTGGAGTGGACATTACTTGTACCTCCTTGTCAATCATGCACCACTACTGGACCACAGCTACTTCAAAATATTGAGGTTATTGCTAAACTTAGGACATTTTTACTTCCTGTGTGTAGGAAGTACATGGATTTTAGAATGAATTTCTGTCCTGCTTTAATGTTTTCACATCAAAAAAATACATTTAAAAAAAAAAAAAAAATTCATTTATGGTGGAAAATGCACCGTCTTGTAACTGTTTACTTGTATAAGTTTTGGCCTGCTGTGTACTAGATGCTTGATAACCCATGGTAATTGGTTCCTGGAAAATTCAATGATTAGCATATTTTTCCATTAAGAGGATGGAGAATATTATAATTTTGCATTCATTTCCCAAAAGCTTTGCTGCCAACAAATAAAAATATTTTGAACTATTATTGTTCAAGAAATGATTACACATTATTAAAGCATCATTACAATAATAATGTTTAATGATACAAACAATGAATTTCATTCCCAAAATGAGATTCCAGAGATGTCTGGTCGCCACTATCAGGTAGCATAGGGGTGGTCAACCCTGAGGCTTCAGAGCCGCTGTGTCTGCGGGCTTCCATTGCAGCTGATCTCAGAAGCCGCAGCCAGCTCTGTCGTTTATTGAACCTGACATACAAGCATACTTTGTGTTTTTCCCCGTTCATCCAGTCTGCGAACTTGCTGAGTTAACTGGATCTGTGAAATTTGGTAAAGACGCATATTATTATTATAATCCTAGCTACACAAGACTGCTTTCATTCACTTTTGTCCATTTCTCAGATGCCCATACATTTTTTTTTTTTTTTTGTATTCGATTTATTCTAAATTGTGTAAAGAGGTTAAGGCTGATCAACATTGTCCTGCTGCCCTGCATCATAGAGTACATACAGTACATTATCAAAAGGCTTAATTCAATTAAGAGTTGCTGCAGCCTATCCTGGCAGCACTTGGCATAAAGTGCCAGGAAGGGGCACCATTCTATCACAGGGACTACATATACAACACCCAGACTGGTGCCAGTTTAGAGTCATTGGTAAAAGGGAGTCCATTTATCTAAAGTTTAGATGTGAAGAGACAGAAATGGCCACAAACACACAGAATTCATGTATGCTTAAATTACTAACATGGCAAAGTGAAAATACTTGATTGGGTCTTTCTCCCACACCTCAGACATTTGTTTTGAGGACTGGAAACCTTAAATTGGCCCTGTGTGGTTGGGAGTAGATGAAGATGAATGATCCCTAAAAGGCACTTGCGCCTCATCCAGTGCTAGTTTCTGACATTCGCTCATGAGATAGGCTTCAAACCATACATTACATTTTAAAATGAGAACACCACCCAGGAACTCATCATATAAATAATTAAGTCATGCCACTTACAATTTTTCAAGTGCACTGCCTAATCACTGATATCAAATTTTTAGGTAATATTTTGAATTTAGTGACTGATTAGCATAAACATTTTTGTTGTTCGCATTGGTTGCCTCACATCTCCAGGTTCAGTCTTGCGGTGTATTTGTCTCATCTCACACATCTCTTAGGCATGAGTTAGATTCATTGAAGACTCCATACAAGACCCTGATTGTGTAGAACTTATTTGAGGTGTGTGCAGAAGTGTGCTCACCATGGGCCGACATCCCATCTGTGGTTGGTTCCTGCCATGCGCTGGACACTGCCCAGATAGGCATTTGAGTGGCTGTCCCCACAATAAGGCAGCACTTGAATGTGTGCCCTGGGCCTGTGCTACCTTTCACTTTTTGATGATATATCCAAGGGCTCAGAAACAAGAGAGGGTGATAAATCAAATGCTGACAGCTTTTATTTTCCACTTAATAAACAAAACATGACTGTTCTGTTGAGAGATTGGAGTATAAATAATGAACACATCCATACACCAGGCAAATAAACCAGACTTCCTCTGTGGCCATGTTCCTGCCCATGGAACTGTGGTCCCCTATCACAACATAATATTTTTAGACACATTAGGCAATCTACGGTGTAAATTTGCACTCACCTTTTATGTCTGACTGTTCACACTACAAATCCTAAAACTCACCGTGTATTTTGAACATTAAAAATAATTAACATTATATTTGCGTGTACATACCTTGTATCTACTGTATATGGAGTTGCACACTCACAGCTCCAGACTAATGGGTTCAAATCCTTCGGCTAATGGTCACCTATGTGGAGTTTGTGTTTTTCCTCCCATATCCCATGTGCCTTAGATTGGGTTGGCAGCCCTCAGATGGTGAGTGAGGCTGTAATCTGGTGGACCTGTGCACCTTACTGTGTTCAATAATGGCTGGATAGACCAATGAATACTGCATTTGTGGTTATTACTGGAATCATTTCTAATAATAAGAGGTTGAGCGTTTATGGTGAGTGGACTTTAATTTTACTCTGAGCAGTTGGCAGCTGTTCACATATATTCATGCTCAGTGTTGTTATTTGTTACATGCAAAATTGTATTTAATCAAGATTTTTCTTTTACTTTTTAAAATGATGTATTTGTGATATATCCCATCTGGGGATAAACTTCTCATCTGGGTCAATTCAGCTGAAAAAAAGCTAGGATGACACAATACTGCAGTGAGTAGTAGTGCTGCCTCACAGGTCCTGCATCCTGAGCTGAAACCGATTAGCCAGTTGTACCCCATGCTTACATTTTCATGTTCTCCCTTTGTCTCCATGAGCCTTTTCTGCTGGCACCTCTCCCAAATCCAAATGTGTGAGCTGGGATAACTGGTGATTCCAAATTGGCCCAGTGTCAGTGTGATGGGATATATGTGATGCACCACCTAGAATTGGTTCCTTCCTTGTGTCAATGCTGCCAGTTAGGCCTTGTCCCCCTCGCCTTGTATTGGGCTGTTATGAATATCCAACTAGCAAGCCATTATCAAGCCACATTAGTACTGAGGGGGCTGGGTTGCTAAAAATTAGAAACAAGCCCTGGATTTGGTGTCTGTCCACCATAGATTCACACACCCAACACTCCTTGATATGAGGGCAGTATAAAGACACAATATAACATGCATGTCTTTGATAGTTTCCCAGTCTGGGGCTCACACCTAGCCTGTATAGAATGATTTAATGTGCCGTTCTCTTCTGGCTGCTATCATTAGTTCCTGTCCAATTATGCTGTTTAATATTACAGTAAACCACATCATCAAAACAGCTATGCTATCAGTGGGTTATGGGGTCCTGTCCTTGACTGGAACCATGTGCTCCTTGTCTGCATCTGGTTTGGTGAATTAGCACAACAGAATGAATTTCCACTTCTGGGCTCGAAAGAGACATCACAAACCTTGGCCAATCCTGTCCTATCAGCCGAACTACAGTTTGGAGCTGGAGTATTTAATATGGTAAAAGAGACCATCAACATGGATGGTGTTCACACAGGCAATTCTTTTGGACCTTTTTGCAAAAAGTTTGACCAATTCAGTGAACATCGACAAGCTTGAAACAGGTGACGCTGGACAACTAAATCCCCAGGTATTATCAAAAAAGTTACAAATATTGCAGTAAAATCCACAATTAAGGAAGATTTAAACTTCCATTGCAGCTAGCCAGGAGAGTACAGGATTGTTATTTTTTTGTAACTGCATCAAACAAGTTGTTTTTATGTGCTATTGTAATTTAAATGTATTCAGAATCTTCAAAGGATGTGTAAACACTGACCGAAACATTACTTTTACTAACCGAGTGTTTAAATGGGATGATTTAAATGGGAGCCTCCTGTCTCCCTTCTTACTCTAATCTTACCATTGTGGGGCGATCATTTGCCAATCCTAGCTGTATGGAGTGCAAGGCAAGAACCCCAGTACTGGATGACCCACCTCTTTCATCCATGTATTTTCTACAGTGTTTGAGTGAAGAGCTGCGGGGAGCCAGCGTGTGTCATGGCAGCTTAGAGTGCAAGGCAGTATCCTAAATGAGCTCCAAGTCCATTTCAGATTACACTGGCCAGTTAAACTAATACACACAAGAACAGGCCCAGGGAGAATAAGCAATGTCCACAAAGGCAGTGACTTTCCTAGGGATCTGAACTCCGGTCTCTGGAGCTAGTCTCTAAAAAAAATATTAAACATATAGACCTGCAGTCAAAAGCCTGTATTTGGTGCAACAGCAATAGACATAGCCACAAGAATCCAGTAGCAATAAAATGTAAAGAAGGCAATATCAGATTGCAAGATAAAAGTCCTCTTCATGCAAGGACATTGGAGTCAGAAAATACCTGCCAGTGTGTGCCGTCCAGCACATACTGTAGATGTGAGATTGGAGACAAATATTTCAAAAGAATGTTGTTTTCATTCATTATTTGCTTACCGTGACAAGCTGGCACCCTGCATACACAGAGGAATTAGGTTTACGACCGGGCCCAGCTGCACCCCTGCTCGACACCTTGAAGAGGGCAAACATAGAGGATAAGCAGGACCTGAAATAATCCTGCATGAGGAGACAAGCAGTGAAGTACTTTTTGAGTGCATTCTAAGCAGCTACAGGCACCTCGGCCATAAAACCTTTGGGGAGATAAAGAGGAGCTGCTGCATACAGGCCATGGTGATGGCATAACAGCCTACTGTGCAGCTTTATGGAGCAAGGTGTCCCATTTACTGACAGAAGTTCATAGGGCTTCATAGTTCCAATCCCAGCCCTGTAACTGTCTGTGGAGTTTGTACGTTCTCCCTGTGTGTTTTTCTTTCCCAGTTTGCTTCGCACACATGTAAACATGTGGACATGCCATTAAGAATTTCACTGTGCCGTACTCTGCACGTGTCAGGCAAATGGTGTGCATCTTGTTAACTGACAATTCTAAATTGGTGGGAGGCTTGGGATGGACTGGTGCCCTATCCATTGTGCTTAACAATCCCATTATAGGCTCAGTCCCTCATGATTCTGATCTGAATAAACTGGTTAGAAAGTGGGAGGAGAGATGGACAGACTTTAACTCGCAAACACATTTCACAGAAGAGGCAGCCATTTGTTTTCAGCTTATTCTGATCAGGAGATGTTTACAAGATGAAGAGGTTTTGGAAAGTGTCAGCCATTTGTGTGCATGATAATGTCAAGAAAGTCTTCAGCTGTGGCAACCAGTAGCCCTCACAGCCAAGTCTGGAGGGACCACAAGTCAGAGGATTCTTTAGCCAGTATGTCAGTACGCATTTGAATGTGATTTTTACGGTAGTCATGTACGAGGGATGTTCAAAACGTTTCTGCACTTTTATATTTTCATTGGAAACGGTGAAGGCGGGAGGAATAGTAATTGGGCATTAAAAAGTTGGCACGATGCTGGGAAAATTGCATTGCAAACGTAGGTGACTATGTAGAAAAGTGATGAAATATGTTTTTGAAATTCTTAATAGAGTTTTAAAAAAAGCGTAGAAACTTTTTGAACGTCCCTTGTACTACATTGTCTGAAATTCAACATAGTTGGTCTCCAACAGAATCGGGCCTGAATAGGGTGCCGCGTAATATAAACATACAACCACACTTTAGATTCCCCATTAACTTGACACCCATTACATCATAACGTGGAAGGAAAAGTGGAGCACTAAGCAAAAAACACTGGCATAAGGAGAACGTGCAGAATTTACACAAACAGTGACCGGTTTAAAATTTGTAATGGCCCCCTGACCCTTGGACTGTATAGTATGTGAAGTGCAGACTCGGGCCCCTTATTTGATTAAGGCTGTTTCTAAATGAATTTGCAAATTAAGCAAAATGTTTCTGTATAAACTCTTGCATCTGTGGGATTCAAATACGAATAAAAAAGAAGAGGAATGAAGTGGAGATTGCAGCCATAAGCCAACTCAATTGCTAAAGGATCAACACACTATCAGTGTGTGCAGCAGCACCTTCGCCTTTTTGTCAGCCTAACTGGCCGTATCCAGCACAGCCAGGACAGGCTCCACCTTCCACGACCATGACATGGACAGGCCAGATTCAATGCCAATGAGCACTGTCACAGATCATGATCAGTGTGCCAAGACTCAAGGAACTGATGAGCGTAAAAGTAGTCTTACTGTATGTGCCTGTGTATTGTAGTGCAGTGACACTGTCCCAAAGAGTGCCATATCAGTCCCTTCCACAGCTGGTCCTTGCCTGGTGCCCAGTATCTTCAGGATAGGTGCCAGCACCCTGAGATTCAGTTAGGTTCATAAAATGTTTGACTTGGATATGGTGCTCCTGCCCTTGCTGGCTTGGCTCTCCTGTTGCTCCAGTAATTGTCCTCGCTCACTCCTATTGAAAGATATCAGCCATACGGAGGCCACAGTCGATTCATTGAAAAGCTGTAGCAGTCCATCTGCAGGTACATGAATATAAGTGACTGGATGCAGAAGCAAAAAACGCTTGGATAAGGAAATGAGATTCAAAAGCAGCTCTTGGCCTGCAATGCCAGGGTTTAATTGTTAAACTGCCAACTGCAGACAATTTCTGGGAAAAAGATCATTATCTGGGATTGAAATGTATTTTTATATCGGCGTGGGCGTGCATGTATGAAATCCGTTAAGCTTCTTCATGGATTTAGGGTGCAGGGCAGAGCCGATCAGACACATCTAAGCTGGGAATCATATGCACCTGTCCTATGGGGATACCTTCTAGCATTTTCCAGTTGAAACCCCAGCCGGCAGGCTGCAAGTGATCAGTTTCCATAATTTCCTGTCTTTGAGACACTGGGCTCTCGACTTCTTTTGCGGCGTGCCATTTTCTGGGGGAGTCGGCAGACCCAAATCTGAAAGCATATGAAACAGAAACCCTGTTGTATTTGAGAGAAAAAAAATACATAAATATTACACCTTATGTCCTGAACCTTTCAGAAGCCTCCTTGGAAAGAGCAGAACAATTCAGGAATTCAGAAGTGACCCTCGAGTCCTAATGCCATTTGCAGATGTGCTTGTAACATCTGGTAAAGAGATGCAACGGAGTTCACAAACTCGATGAAAATATTCGACCCGTTAAATGGAGCCCGTTATGAACTGACAACATGAGTGTGACGCACAGGCCCCGCTGCTGCACTACAGCTGAAGGTTATTTATAACTGTAGGCCACACCAGGAGGTCTCCAAGCTAATGAAGGGCCGAGTTCACCCAGGTGGTGGCACCTGCATGAAGGGTACAGGATAGGGGGAAGATCTGATCTCGTGTGTCCAATTACTGAATAACTTATTCACTTACTGTAGTGCCCAGTTATAAAAACCACATATAGATGTGTGTCTTTGTCCCTGCAATGACCAGACCTCATTGACAAAGGCTCCTGCCTTCCATAAGCCTGAAAAGAAATGAGTGAGTTTGAAATACGAGTTAATGAATTCAGAGTCCATTCATCATGGAAAGGCGCTACAAATAATTTTCAGGGAGTTATGGTGGCCTGGTCTGGAAACTGCCCACAGAGTAGTGTAATTGCCTGCTTTCCAAGAGCAGACGGAGCCAATTGTACGCGACGCCTGTAATGTATGGTGGCCAGCATAGTGTCCCAAAGTCCTAGAGTCATGGAGTTCTGTGTCTGTGTTTTGTTTGTTTTTTTTTGCCATATCCCCAAAATGTGCTTATCGGGATAAACGGCGGCTCCTAATTGGTTGAATTCTCTGTAGACACATTCTGGCAGCAAATTTTTATTTCCTGGTCTTTTCTGGTATTTGCTGTCACCCACCAAGAGTGATGTCACATTTTAGTTGCTGGGAATGAAAGCTCAGTGACGACAGACACAAGACAGAATTGTTTCACCCTAACTGGGGAATCCGCCCCAGTGCACATCAAGCTAGCAACAAATGTCTCCGGACTGCAGCGGAAACTGGATAATTGTTTGTTCTATTTAAAGGCCAGTTCTTATCTCCCCAGAACATTATGGGAGCTATCAGGCCTGTTGCTCTTACTGTGAGAACAGGGACCCTTGAGACTCTTATGAGATTAGGATCATCGAAAAAGACGAATAGCTGGGGGATCTGAGCTGAGCCTCCCACCACACAGGGTGGCCTGCTAGTTCTGTGCAAGGTAAACCGGGACCGTTCTCAGTAGTTTCTTATTCATCACAAATATTATTTTGATAAACTTAATTCCTAGAAATTGGACTTTGAGCTTTAAAACTGTGATCCTGCAGTTTACATCTGGACTTGGACCCCAAGTGAGTCTCCTCTTGTTAAGACACTTATATGTACAGTATATGGAAATGTAAAGAAATGAATTGAAATTGACTGCTGACACCCAAGATGCCTTTAGAAGTATTTCATAATTACCAGGAAATATTCAATGAAGACCCAATGGTTAATGAGAACATTAGGAGGTTGGATTGGCATAGGCACATGAAGTCAAGGAAACTCCTGTGGGTTATGCCCCCAAAAAACTGTTGTCATGAACTTTTGCAGCCAAGTGTTAGAATTCTGTTATCTTGATTGTGGATTTATGTAGACCTTTGCGGGCAAACCTCCACAGTCACTCACTTGGGGTGGGGGGGTTCATCTGTAACGAATAAAGGTGCCCACTAGAATGGCACATTTATGGACCTGCAGTCTGTTCCTGCTCAACTTGCCTCATAAACACAGAAGGCATGTTTTCTTAAAACTTTTGCTGCTTCATAGTGGACATACAGTATATGATAAGTTTAAACCTTTTTCATGTTTGGACCTTGGTTTCCTTAAGCCCTATTAAAATGTGCAAGAATAGATAAAGTATTTTAAAAATGTTAAACGCTTCACTTTTGAACACGATTTTATGTGGCGCATTAATATATACTGTGATTGTGAAGAAATAACTTTGACTTGAAAAATTCCAAACTGAAATGCTGACTACCATAAAGGGGCTACTTGGTCCAGTTCTGTCCAGCCCTGTGTCCTCATTAATAAAATTTGGATTGGATTCGAGTGTGAAAATTATGTGTATGTGATAAAAACAGGAAAATGCATATGCCAAAAAAATAAGATATATAAAAAAAAAAAAAAAACTGGAGTATGCACATTTTTACGCAGTTTACCCTTCATAAACCGCAATCACTTTGTAAATGTGTGTACGTGAACGCACTTCGAACGCCACCCTGAAACATTCATATATGGAGCAGGCTAATCATCCTCATTCATACATACAGTATGCTGCCAATGCTGTAGATTATCACTGGCTGGCAGAGCAGCCTCTCCCACCAGACATACGAAGACCCCGGCACCTGAATTCAGGAGTATCAGGCTGTGCTCTGCAACTGAGAGAGCACGATGAAGCATAGCATTACAGCACCTCTCCTCTGTGACCTGGGGTGTGGGAAAGGCTTAAGGTGACAGTGTGTGTTTGAGTAGCCGCTATCACCTGGCACATGTGATTGACCTGGCATGATCGCTGTTACAATGAATAGCATAGGCCATAAAAAACACTGAAGGTTCAGCCAGTTACCTTACCAACGAGCCATTCACCACGTACAGCACCATCACGTCTGCCAAAGCTACTTTGCCTCAAAAGTAATCAACCATGGCCTGACCCAAACTACCGAGCCATCACATTAGTCAGCCACATCTTGGCATCACAGATGACTTGTCTATTTCTTGCTAGATGCTGTTATTGCAACATGAGAAAAGTAAATTGCTCTGATTAGGTTAGCAGAACAGGACCCTATTTTCTATGCTGGCAAAGACCGGTTATGTTTTATGTATGTGCACCCACGACATACAAAACAAAATATAGTGACTCGTCTGTCAGTGAATGGTCCAGCACAGAGGGCATTACAGACTGACGCTTTGCTGAGATATTCCTGACCTGACACCCAGTTCTCTGACAAGTGACAGCAGGAAGCCGATATAAAAACTGACGAAAAACCAAAAAAAGTTATTCAGTGCAAGTACATAGCATAGGCCTAAAGTACAGTACAGTCTGTGCATCACTTTGTCACATTTGACATGTACTGTAATTTGTCACATCAATGCACATTATAATAATGGCTCAGTAATATGAATTATTATATGTGTGAGCTTTCCTTTAGCTGGTTTAGCTCGGTTTCCCAGTTTGATAAGGGGTGTTGTCATTTCTTTGTTCCTCACAAATGTTGAGTCTGGATGTGTCAGAGCTGCTGTAAATATACCAACGTTCACCCTTCAAGTTTTCTTTTATAAATCCCGACATTTGCATGGGAAGTTACGTACGCACATTTCAAGCCTATTTTTTGCACGCAAGCTTTAGACATGAGGTCCCTGGACTGTGTGCTGCTACCTACCTGCCAATCCTCATTTTTAAACTAATAGAATTGTACTTCTCGGTACTTGGGAACACATCCTCCCAACCCCTCAAGGCCTCAGTCTCTGTCCAGAAACACTGTCCAAAGACTGGGTTTAACTGCTCTCTTGTGTCCAGTATCGACATTGCCCACTGACATGTTAAGGACCTCTCCTGCTAGGTAGGTGCTGTGTCATTTGGAGGGTCTCCCGAGCTTAGGAAACCTCTTACCAGCTGGTCATCTCTTTGGCACTTCTCATAGGCCTGTTGTGTGCTTCAACCATGTGAGACACTGCTGCCGCCTCCTTCTAGTCTACACACATGGCACGCCTTTCAAATTTAGCACATGGCCTGTCCAGCTATTGCCAGCAGATAGTGCACTGTGTACAGTATATATAGTAAGCTCGGAAATTACCAGATTCATTCACATACTAACTTTTGAATATTGAATGCCACTGTGCAGTCTCTCTGGACATCATTGAGCTATTCTTCATGAGAACATGTGATCAGTCAGTTAATGTCTAACATCCAATCAGCAGGTGCCTAGCAAACCTGCCATCTGCTTCTAGAGCCAATAGGATAGTCTCGTGGTCTGGAATCCCTACAGATTTTATTTTTGCTTTTTCTGTCCACCCTGGCCATCGGACCTTACTTATTCTATGTTAATTAATGTTGACTTATGTTTATTTTTTATTGTGTCTTCTATTTTTGTATTCATTTTGTAAAGCACTTTGAGCTACATTTTTTTTGTATGAATATGTGCTTTATAAATAAATGTTGATTGATTGATTGATTGGAGCTGCACACACTATTATGTGACACCTGTGTTATTGTCCTTGGAGATGTTAACTCAAAGATCACAGCTATGGACGAGATCCTGTGTGACCTGTGTCAAACTGAACACAGCATGATCTGCAATAACAATGCTCCTTTTCTTCTTTTCAGATCCTGAAGACTGATAATCACATACCAAAGCATCGATACATCAGTGGAAAGAACGTCTTGACGAAAGGTCAGAAGGAGTGGATATCCTTCGATGTCACTGAGACCGTTAAGGAGTGGCTCACCTACAGAGGTTAGTGCCGGGATCACGGATGGGCTGGCAAATGGCCATTAGACCTTACTTATTCTATGTTAATTAATGTTGACTTATGTTTATTTTTTATTGTGTCTTCTATTTTTCTATTCATTTTGTAAAGCACTTTGAGCTACATTTTTTTGTATGAATATGTGCTTATATAAATAAATGTTGATTGATTGATTGATTGAAATGGGGATGAAGCTGGACAGCAGGAGTCCCATGTCAAATATTAAATTATAGCACACTATGACAAGTAACTGGAGTGGGAGGACTACGATTTGTGTCGGGTTTGCTGAAAGAAAAATGTCATTTTATGTAAAGGATGAGAGGGACACACAACTCACACATCTCTCAAGCCTGCCCTCCCTTTTTTGACAGCTGGGGCTGGCATCCGTGTTTATTTGTCTTCCTTGTCTCTCATCTTCATCATTTTACTGGTTCACTACTGGCTTTTAATTGGTTAACTGTAGCTTTTTTGAAATTGTGTTTTAATTTCATTGATCCATTAGTGAGGATGTGGTGAGACACTCCAACTGTTCAGTTTCATTATGTCGTCACTGTCGCTATTCTACATGATATGCAACACCAATGACACAGGAACACGGTTGCCGTTCCAGTTCCGTGTTAGTTTTGTATTGTGTTGTCGTCATACTGTTGCTCAGAAATGAGTAGAAGAGTGACTCCATCACACTCGGTTCATTAGCTAATGGTCTTAAAATCATAGCATCGCCGTTGGCACAGTTGTCCTTAGGAGCCACCAATACTGGAGCTTTTGAGGATTGAAGACCTTCACCATTTGGACAGTAAAGCTCAAGGTTCAACTCCGGTCAGTAATGGCCAGTGTGGCTTCCATAAGTCACTTCACTTGCCAGTGGTGAAATTAGAAAACAGCAGTACTGTGAACTAGTGATGTGCAAGATGCTTTCAAATAAATAAATAAATGTTAGATTAGTGTAAATGAGCAAAATGTCCCCTTCAACTACTCTGCATGCCTGGGCACCTCATTCCCGAATCTGCTAACCTCGAATAAGATGCATTTCTGGCTTCTGTTGTTCATCAATATCCTCAAGTGTAGGTTTCCATTACAGTCAATATGCTGATGTATACAAGGATTCTAAAAATGTGAATCCTGTTTCGTGTTTCATCTTTTGTGGTCAAGACTGTTGGAACTGGATGGTCACTTTAGTTGATGCACACAGCTGGCCTTCCAGGGCATGATGTGACCAGAATCGCACACAATTACACGAGTAGGTGCTGTCATTAATGCTTTGTACATTTTGAGCAGGAAGTAACGTCAACTCTTTAAATGCTTGAGCACATTGCCTTGTGTTAGTGTACGCCAATGCTTCTTGATGCTCACAAGTTACACCTCATCATTATAATTTACATTTTGCTGCACTTGTCCAACTTGATCTGCATTTTCCACGTATAATTATCATCCTTGTAATGACAGTCATTTTAAAATGGGGAGGAGGGCGCAGATCATATTTGAGCAGGTGAGCAAGGGAGGCCCGCCCTGCACTGTGGGCAGTAAAGTCTAGCACCCCTACACTTTTTTAAAAACACTCAAGTACATGAAGCACAGTTTACTGATGAGCTCACAACTAGAAATAGGCTTCTGTGAGCAAAATAAAGAAGAGACCTTCACCAGTTAATGAAGGCTACACTGAAAGAGGCATACATGTGTGCAGTCAAGCATTTCAATGGGCAGAGAAAAACTACTCAGCTGGGGGGATAAAAGAAGAAACGCGCCTGGTACAAGAAGAAGCGTGTCAGCCCACAAAGGCCTAATCAGATGATGCACACTGGGATGTGTTTCTTTCCAGCAATAACACAAAGCATACATGTGCCGCCAGTACAGTTAAATGGAGAGATCAAAACAGAGGTAGAGGAACAGAGAAAAGAAAAAAATGTAAAAAGATAAATGGGCTTGGCTACATGTTGAACGTGACTTGCCTGACTTGAAGAGTTACAGGCCATGAGGGAGAGGAGTGTAAAGCTCAGATTAAAAGTTTGACACACTTTCTTTACATATATGATGGGGAGGCTCCACTCTTTTATCCTGAAGCTACATCTTCAGCCTCTGCCACAAGAGAGACGATGTCTGCCTTTTAGTCTCACAGGTTCCTCGTTTGTACAGGTTTGTGTTTTTTAAATTGCTATTACAATCGAGGCAGATTATGGTACAAAGCAGTCACCTTCACATTTGTTAACCATACGATTTGCTTTATTTTTCTAGAGACCAACCTTGGGCTGGAAATCCGTGTGCACTGCCCCTGCCACATGTTCCACCCGAAAGGGGACATCAGTGACAACATCAACGAAGTTTTGGAGGTCAAGTTCAAAGGTATGACACTGTTCCTAACCCAAGCACCCCGCCCAAGGCAGACTGGTTACCAGACGTGCCCCTGCTATCCATCCGCAAGTTAAAACACAGACACCCCAGGTTTTCTTACAGGTCTTTGGTTTAAATGTGAGATTTTTACTTTTTCTTGTTTGGAGACAAAGATGTGAACTGCGGAGTTCCCTTTGAAGCTGCTTGTGTTTATAGTGTGCTTTCGAAAATCTGATGATGTGAGATTCATGCAGACATTTGGTATCATTTTTCTCAGCTTTTGTTTTAGATACAGCTAGAGCACATTATATCATGGTTTCCGATCTTCTCTTGCTGGCTGGCACGGTAAGGCTGCGTAGGGGACTGACTGTTTTCAAGTGTGGGGCTGGAGCAGAGGATACTGTTATGTTGCTGCCCCTGTGGTCACTTTCTTTCCTACCATTCAAAGAGCAGTACACCTGCGCAGTGGTGTTACTTTCAAAAGTATGGTGGTTAACAGTACATATGATTACAAATGTAAAAGGAAGTTGGGAGGATATTGGGTCATCGCCAATTAGAAAGTCACAAGCACATCAGCAGCAACATCATTTTAGGAATTGTGAGCTACTACTATTACAGCATTGGAACATCAGAACAATCTAGATGAGAACAGGCCATTTAACCCAACAAAACTCACCAGTCCTATCCCCTTAATACTTCCAAAATAGCAAAAGTTTTGAAATCCCTAAAGTCCTAGGGCTTCATGCAGAAACAATACGTACACACAAAAATGTTGTGTATGCCTATTTCCACACTGACATTGTGTGGTATAAAAAATAAACTTGGCGCAAAACCTAACATATTTTCATGGCAGCCTCACCCCGTGCAGTTTTGTGCATCTCAATTTGTTTGTGCGTATACACATTTCCACTTTTGTCTGAACTCCATGTTTTAGTGTGAATTCTATACGCAGCATTATACATGAGGGCCCTGCTGTCTACCACACTGTTTGGTGGCTTATTCCAGGTGTCTGTGGTTTCATGTGTGAAGAAAAGCATACTAAGGTTTGTGTGAAATTTACCCTTCACACGTTCCCAACTGTCTCCCCGTGTTCTTGATGAACTCCACTTAAAATAAGTCTTGATCCACTGTACTAATTCTCTTTATAACTTTAATCATTTCAGTCATGTCTCCTTAATCTTCTTTTTCTTAAACTGAAAAGGGTCAGCTCTTTGAAACTTTCCTCGTAATTAGAATAACATTCAGTTATCCTTCTTAATGGCTTCAGAACGATGTGGCACTTGACAGTGTTGAGTCCACTACGACTCCTAAGGCCTTCTCATAAGGTGTACTTTTGATTTTCAGACCACCCATTGTGTATTCATACCTAACATTTTAACTTCATATGTCTAATACTTTAGATTTATTGACATTCAATTTCATCTGCCATAAATCTGCCCAAGCCTGTATGCTGTCCAAATGCCTCTGCAATAATTCAAGATTGTAGATCATCTGCAAAGTTAAGCAGCTTGTTATTTATATTCCTATCTAAATCATTTATACATTATATATAATATATATATATATATATATATATATATAATTAAAAATAGTAGTGGCCCCAGCAGTGCCCCCTGTGGAACACCACTCTTAACATTGGCCAGTTCTGATGAGGTTCCTTGCACCATAACCCTCTGCTTCCTGTGTCTGAGCCAATTCTGAACTCCTCTACAAACATCACCCCGAACTCCCATCTCTTTTAGTTTGATGCCCAACCTTTCATGCGGCACTTTATCAGATGCTTTCTGAAAGTACAGAAAAATAATATAATATACTCCACTTTGATCATACCCATTTGTTGTTTTCTCATTGAATTCCTGCATGTTAGTAAAATGACCTCCCCTTTTCTGAACCCATGCCATGTGCTGCCTAATCTTTCCTTAATAATTCCTTCCATTAATTTATCTGTGATGCAAGTTAAGTTTACTGGCCTATAGTGGCTTGGATTTGCCTGGTCACCATTTTATATAACAGTTGTTTATCCAGGTTTCAATTACTGGGAAAATATCATAACTGTGCTCAGCAGCATACAACTCCAACTCATGTATTTTATTTTTGCACTTATTTGGTTTAAAATTTACATTGGTATGCATATTTGGTCTTACACCATTGTTTGTTTGTCTCCTCATGTACCTCGGTTCCCTGTTTGTGTGCTTGCACAATGTGGACATCATGGTTGTGTCTATAAAGACCAAGCAGCTGTTCACACGTGTCACATGGTTCAAGGTGTTCTGCACAGGCTGGGGCTCAGTGCTGCATTCATGAGCCATTGGGTTATTCATAGTTCCCGAGCTGTGATGTTTCATGTGAATATGCGGTAGGTTGGTGTCAATGTATTACTTGGTTTGCAAAAAAAAAACAAACAATTAAAGGTAAACTTTTTTGGTGAAAGTAAAGGACACACTAGATGTATTAAATGTGTATCACTTCAGTCTGAATGAAACTGAAAACAAAAGTGACATTTCTTGCTGACTAAGTTATATTTATTTTACACGGTTGACTAAGGTAAAAGGTCATCATTATGTCACAGCTTGGAAAATTTGGGTAGCTTTGTTTTCACCAAATTATCCGATTTGTGGCTTCAAGCTTTTTGGACAATCACATGGAATTCCCAACTCGGAAACTTGTATTTGCATATGAAAATAGCATACATTCTAACATGGGCACTGCTTTTGAGGGTTCCCTCATGTCCCAAAGCGATGTAGATTCACTTTATGGACAACTGTGATGGCCAGGCATGAATGCAGTAAGTATGCTCTCTAATGGACTGGTACCCTGGACATGATGCTGCTGAAGTAGGGTCTTTGACCCTGTAGTGGTCTAAGAGGATTCAGGGAGTGGAAAAACAATTAAAGCTTTCCAAACGCCTTCATTCACCCTTTTACCTCTAACTAGCACTCCATCTTCTGGAGCCGTCACTGAAACACACATCTCTGGGCTTCCACTACCCAGTGGAGCAATATTAGCAAAAAAACAACAGGAATATAACATGAATGCCAATACTGGGTGTCCAGCACCATGTAAACATCTTTCCTGGTCCATTAGAGGCCAAGTGAGGCAGAATGCTTACTTACTTTACCAGGACAACTTGAGTGTCTTCTGCAGGAAATGTCTGAAGCTCTTGTTTCTGAGAATGATGTGGCTGGCACTTTCGCATCGTTGAATGGATGTTAAGAGCATTATGGTTGATGGTGGAAGCCAAGCCTTTTAAAAGTAATGGAGCTCTGTTGGTGAGGCCTCCCAGACACAGACCATCCTTGTTCAGGCCAACAGAGGGTACATATTTACTCCAGCAGGTTGAACAGATGCAGAGTGATGGGTTTGCCAACATCAGGCACTACATTGAGAACCCACAGCAGAGAAGAAAGGGGAACAGAGAATAATGAGAGTGCCCAGTGCACCCTCCAGTGCAAATCCTGTTGTAGTTGAGTGACACATTTCACTTTGTACCTGTGAAACCAAACTTTTCTGGTATTTTCACCATTTCATTTCTTACCATACATGACCAACAAAATCTGCTTGCAGGTTTGACTGCAGGCGATTCATCTAAGTCCTGAGGCTTGTAAATTATGAGTAAATGTCACCCAAATCAAGTGCTAAACCGGTTTGAAAAATGTGAAATGTCACCCCGAGTCTTACAAGTACATCTTTTAAAAATAAACCGGAAATTACTTTTGTAATTCACAGGTGTAGATGGAGAATATGAAGAGCACGGCCGAGGAGATCTGGGGCGACTACAGAAGCGGAAGGACTTCTACCCTCATCTCATCCTCATGATGCTCCCACCTCATCGGCTCACCAGCCAGGCCAATGGCCATCGCAGGAAGCGGGCGTTGGACACCAATTACTGCTTTTCGTAAGGCTCTCTAACTATACCACTAGGGTCACATGATCAGCAAATACAATGAGTATGTGTTATCATGCAGGAGGCAGCTGTCCAATTACAATCCTGGAAAGCCGTTCTTTGTTAATACGGAACAAGAATCCATGAAAAACCAGACCCATTTATAGCCTAGGGGCTTTTCCAACTTTGGCGGGATTCTTAACCTTTTCAGAAACTTCAGTGCTTCCTTGCAAAAGTGTAGTGACGTCAGCCTCTTATCTTCCTTAGCATTAGACCTGAGTGATGCTCTTGCTGTGAGAACGGTGTTAAAAGCCTCGTCCCAAAGTGTCACTCGGGCAACTGTACAGATGCGTCTTGCGTAGTAAGAATTAGGATGCACGGATATCTCGGACTGTAAAAGTGCTAACAGTGTTAGTACTAAGCGTTACTTAAAGCAACGGTATAGGTATGTCTTACAAAAACGTCAGGCCAGAGCATTAAGCAGGCAATGATGGTCACGCATCATCTACTAGCCTCATAATAGCATCTCGTAAGAAACGTTTTTCAGCAGCCCAGGTGTGTGTTGTGACAGTGATGACGAAGTGAATGTGTCTTCAGACAGTGAAACCAAAAGTGATTCTGATGAATCCGAAAGTGACGCTCATATTTGGGTTTCTGTTGACCCAGCAGCACCTCGTTTTGATTCTGTGGGGCAGCCAGGAGTAAAAGTGAACATTGACAGCCAAGATCCATGTACTTCCTTGAAGTTATTTGTGCTCAAAAGAATTGTTGTTGAGACAAACTGTTATGTTGGGTAAATGACGGTACACCTAACCAGTTTTTCCATTCAAAGATACCACACAAAAGACCCAATTTGACTATATTAGCATCATCATTATTGTTCATTTCATATTATCATTCATTTTTCAAGCCAAAACGTGCAGTGCTTTTTATGTTTTTTGAGAAACAAATGTAATGCTAAGGAGGTTAAACAGTGCAGATCCATTAAGATCCAAAACAGCTGAACCACTTACAGTTCTTTTCTCCATGTACAGCAGACAGAGGTGACTTTGTTCACATATGCAAACACAGCCACAACCTCCATCCATCATCTAAACCCAGTTTATCCTTCTTGGGGTCACAGAGAAACTGGGGCCTATCCAGGCAAGCATAGGGCAGAAGGTGGAAACACTGGTTATGGAGGACAGCCCATTGTAGTCAAAAAGACAGAGCTACCCATTAGGGTATAATTTAACATCGCCAACCTGCATGTCTTTGTACTGATGGAGGAAACCAAAAGACCAGGACAAATCCCTCCTCCAATAGTACAGATGAAAAAATAACTAAAATGACATATGTGGCCTGCATGTTGGTATTGCTCTGAAAGGAAGCACCAAGCACAACCCAACCAGCTGCTGTATAACGGCCAGGCACCTCAACTTTCCTGGAGTCACCAACAAGAGATCCTCCTGGTCATTTACACCACTTAATGTAGGCCATCAGGTGCATGAAATGTGTCAGCCCTTCCAACTCTCTTCATCAGAGTACAGGTAGGAAATGGACACAGCCCCCGTTTACATTCCTCATTTCCTTTATGGGCTGTGACTGGGTGTCCCCTGTCCCAGTTGATCTCAAATGCTAACATTATACACATCAAGTCTTTTGACATTAGAATTAAGTGGCAGTCATAGTGACACCCCAAGGTCTTCTCTGCAGGCTTATCATACAGGCCTGCCGACACACTCATGGAGGATTGATTTTGACAGCCAAGTGAGACCACCTGTTTCAGAGTACTGTCTTGGTTTCCTTCCCCAAAAGCCTGATCAGGGTGCTTTATTGGAAAAACCCATCCAACCATCAAACACTTGGTTGAGATAAGAGGGCAGCCATCTTCCTGTACCGCTAAGGCACACCTCCATACACAGATAGGGGCAGAAGCGAGTTCTTTCAGACAGGACTCAGTATTTCATTGAAACAAGATGCCCAGCTGTGAGATGGTTTGGTGTTACTGGAACTACACTTCCGCCATTTCTGTTAAGCTATCCCAGTCAGCACGTGCGGTCCTCATGAGATCCTTTTTGGGTTCTTGAAGTACTCCACCCAACAAATCCTCACTGAAATCTCTGTGCTTTGATTTCCAGGAATTATGAAGAGAACTGCTGTGTTCGTCCTCTCTACATTGACTTTCGTCAGGACTTGGACTGGAAATGGATTCATGAGCCCAAAGGATACTATGCTAATTTCTGCTCGGGCCCATGTCCGTATCTGAGGAGTGCTGACACGACGCACAGCAGGGTGGGTAGAAGCAGGGTCAGGTGGACTTGCTGTCCTCTTTAAGAGACTCCGTTTGAAGGTGGCTCCCTAGTGGTCCAGACCTCTCATTTCTTGCCTTAACATCAGGCCTTTACTTATGTCAGTTGAAATGGCAACCCCTTCATCAGCCTGAATGAATCTAGTTCATTTCTTTTTCACCCGAGTCCCCGCGCCCGTGCCTCAGCGAATGGAGTGGCACATGAGCATTTTAACTGTAGTGCTTGCTGCACAAAGCACTTCACGTTTAGGCGGGTTGCCATCTAAAAGCACATGCAGTGGATTCAGATAGGAATCGGACTGCTTCAGTTTCTGCACACTGTGTGTTGCAATTTTTATTTTAAATTGATAAATTTGCAATTTTTGACCATTAATTTACACTCTACCTATAAGCACAAAGCGAAAACGTGTTTTTAGAAACATTACCAAATTTACTACAAATCAAACACTGAAATCTCATGTATATAAGAATTTGAACCCTTAATTCAGAACTTTGTACCTTTCGGCAGCAGTTCCAGCTTGGAGTCGCCTTTGTTGTCAGTCTCTTCAGGCTTTGCACACCTGCAGTTCATCCCATTTGTCTTAGCAGATCCTTTCAAGCTTTTAGACTGGATGGCCAGCGTCTGTAAACTGCCATTGTTAAGTCTCGTTACACGTTTAATGGGGTTTAAGGCTGGGCTTTGGTCTGGCCATTCAAGGACACTGTTGAGCCGAGAGGTGAACCCTTACCCCAATCTGAGGTCACATGCACTCTGGAGCAGGTTTTCGTCAAAGACCTCTCTGTATTTGGCTTCCTGTCCCTGAGAAGCACCCCTATAGTGTGATGCTGCCACCACAATCTTCAGTGTAGGGGTGGTGATAGACAGCTGATGGGCAGTGCCCGGTCTTTGTCAGATGCACTGCCCAAAGGTTTCAGCTTTTGCCTCTTCAGACCAGGAACTCTTTCTCCTCTTGCTCTCCAAGTCCTTACTAAACTCCAAGTGGGCTGTTATGTGCATTTTACTGAAGTGTGGCTTCCATCTGACTGATGGAGTGCTGCTGAGATGGCCATCCTTCCAACACCTACTCCCGTCTCAGCAGAGGACTTCTGTAGCTGTGTTAGAGTACCTCCATGACCCAGGCCTTTCTCGCACAGTTACTTAGTTTGGCCAGACCTGTTGCGCTCCCAGCAGGCTCAAAGTCTGTCCTGATCTATGCCTCATCACAGTTTAATTGTGGAGGTCACAGAGAGTTCCTTGGACATCATGGCTGTGTTTTCGTTCTGACGTGTGCTATGGATTGTGGGCCTTGTTGTGCCTGTGTCAGTAGTGTCCAGTTGTTTCAGTTTGCCACAGGCAGACCAGACTCCAGGCAAGTTCTGGTCCCATCTCAAGTAAACTTAAAGCAAACAGTGCACACAATGCGGAGTGCCACAGCAAAGGCTCTGAATATGTAAATGAATGGGAGATTTCAGGGTTTTTATTTTTATTAAATTGGCAGACATTTCTGAAAACCTTCCGTCACTTTGTTATTATGGGTTACTGTGTCACAATGTAAAATTAAAGTGTGCAGAATGTGAACATGAATATGCTGAATTTTTCTGAGTCCTCTGTAGCTGGAGGCCATGCAGTATCATTTCTGTTACAAAGGATTTGGATGGGAACAGCAGGCCTTGGCACCTGGGAAGCGGTGCCACTCCGCGGGCAGCGCCTCCCTTGACGTGTGCAGTGTTCCTGTTCTCTTTGTGTTCAATAATCGAGCCCCATCCTCTGTCACCTGGACTGAGACAGCATGTGGCCCATGCCCAAGGTCCACTTTATGGCCTACTGTTGTGTCGGTCATGGCTTTCAGTCTTGCATGACACTCTTGTTAGTTCAGCACACGGTAAAGCCACTGGCAAGCAATCAAAGACCGAGCAAAAAAAATTTGGTCCATTTGCTTCCTTGCCATGGCTTCTTGCCACATGGTTACACCATTCAACAGTTAAAACCGCTTTACGTGTCCGCTCCTGTTCTGAAGGGTAACGGGTTTATCTCTGGGGCTCGTGTGGAGATAAGGCAGTTTAGGGGCGAGTTTCAGTGCTCATGTGGTGGACACGTCTTTGGCTGATGCATCATCCTGCCCTTTCTGCAACGTGTGTTAAAGGCAGAGGAAGCCCCAGGTACAGATGTGGCACTGCTGTCTCACACGTGCTTGTTGGTCACACATGGAAATAAGAATGCATGCGACAACATTAATGCCACTTCTTCCATTAGAAGCAGTAAGCCCGTTTGTTGTTAAATCCGTGCCCTGGGTGTAACGGCTGTCCTCTCCCTGCAGGTACTGGGCCTTTACAACACTCTGAATCCGGAAGCATCTGCCTCGCCATGTTGTGTTCCTCAGGACCTCGAGCCGCTGACTATTCTTTATTATGTCGGAAGGACTCCCAAGGTGGAGCAGCTCTCCAACATGATCGTTAAGTCCTGCAAGTGCAGCTGAGAGCAGTCTGGGTAAAAACAGAAATGAACAAACGAAGAAAGGTGCCGTTAGCTCAATGTGACCAGCTCTGCCAGTCGTTCCCGTTCCTGACACTTCTTCTTCTGTCTTAAGCTTCCTACTTGAGTTAGCTCAGTAGAGACTGCAGCAGAAGGAACGAAATGGCTGCTGAATGACACCCCCAAGTTTTTAGCGGACTGAGAGGGCTCACCCAGTGGGCCCATGGACATTCAACACAACAAAATGGACTTCTAATGCTAGGTAGTAACGTTTAATCAGAGTCTGAGTTAACTTCAACAAGACCCACAAACAAAATTCACCAAAAAGGTAAATGCTGGCCTACTTCAGATTACTCAAACAGACCCCATTACGTGGAAGGCCTCATTGTGACAACTGAACAACGGCGCTCACCTGGAAAGGGTGCTGCAAAAACAGAATGACTTAACGACGCAGAGATAATGTCTGTAAAAAAATGGGGCTAGCAACACGAAAACGACAGCCTCCACTCCATCCTGAGCCTGCAGCTTCTCTGCATGGAGCTACTCGGTGCTGAATTTGGGAAGAGCCAACCGGAAAATCATAGAGGAGTCCCAAAGTCTAACCAGAGGATCCCCATGCTAGGATATGAAGCCAACAAGGGCCACCCGAGGACGACGGATGGATGGATTTGATCGTTTGAGATACAACAAGATGTTAACGTCACAGACAGGACAGTCACTTTGTTGTTACCTCTGTTCAATGTAGAAGAACACGTTTTGTAGAGAGTGTAGAGAACATGAGAGGAAGAGGAGATTTGCTGTTGTAGAAATGATGTAATGTCACTTAGTGAATATTTCACTAAATCATCACAAACTGTCATTGTTTTAAAAATATTACTCCAGACAATTTTTTTTTTTACATTAAAAGTGAAAATGGTTTTGGCCACACTCGGGGTTTTTGTGTTACCAACTGGTGCTACAGCCTGTTTATTCTCCCCATAAATATGCTGCTGTAAAGAACAAGTGTGACCCCCAAAGGGCATTCATGTACATGTGGTAGCAGGGTGGGCTCTCCCCAGTAGTTTTCTGCGGACTGTGCATTTTAAGCTAATTGATGACTCTAAATTGGCCCCCTGTGGTAGCCATCACCTTGGCGACTGTTACCATGGATATAAAGTGTGTGGATGACGAGCCTCACCGACAGTAGTTTGGGGTCAAACACAACAAATCTGGTGAGGAAATGTGATGTGATTTTCATTTTGGTGTTGTCCTATTATTATGACATTTGGTGGACTCCTTTACCGAAGGTCACTTACTGGACTTGGATATTTTATAATTGTTAATATTTGTACAACTGGAATGACTGCAGGCAGCATTGTGGAGTAAAGTCCTCTGTCCTGCCCACTACGCCATACTGCTTACATTCTTATCATCACAAACACTCTTGGATCATCTGAAATAATAAAGCTTATCAACAATGATTGTGAAAACAGTTTTGAACAGAAAATGTAAGAATTGTACAAACCCCACTGTCAGAGTTTATTTGCCCTCAGTGCTGGCCATTTCTTTTCCCTCACTGTTGTTCTTCACCAAGACACACACTGAACAGAAGAGCCATTGCGTTGATATCCACTGCAAGGGGTGGCCATAACAATCTCATACGTACACGGAGGGGAAGGAAGGCAGGCAAGCAGGCATCTCAAAGTGTGTGTGTGTGTGCGTTTAAAGATACCCTAAGGGCGTCTGTCTCATTATCTTGTAATAACTTCCCTTCCATTTTGAGTTGTCTCAAAGCCACTTGCTGTGAAACGGCTTATCTTTTGAATGGGGCCGACTTCTATTTTGAGCTGCTCTGAACAATGGACAGGAGGTCTTCTGTGGAGATGCAGTTCAGTGATCTCAAAAGTGAGCCGATGTGGAAATCTCTAAAAGGCGTTTCTAGATATCTCAAAAATAACTTTCCTTTTCAAGACATCTTTAATAGAGAGGTTGTTGACGTATCATTTGGGATTCTTTAAAAAGACACAAATTAGTTTCAGAAAATTGAATGTTAAAAGAGAGCAGCAAACCTGATCACAGGCGAGACCTGACTGGACTATCCATGAAGCGTGAGGTGTCCGGCGGACCCTCGCAGACGACACAGAACTCTTTGGACCTACATGTCAAAAATGAACACAAATGGGTTTCAGTGTTGGAATAAAAGTCAGAATTCTCCTCCGATTGATTTAAATGAATGCCATTAAGAACAATTTTAAATTTTATTTAAAATTACATCTGAAATAAAACAATTATTCTTTTGTTTGTTAATCACAAAAGTGTTTAAAAAGGCATTACAGTCCCTGCAGTAATATTGCACATGTCATCTACTGTACATCAGACGTCTTGATCTTTTCACAGCTGAAATCCTAAAGCTAACTGAACACTACAAAGTCATTCATAAGAAACAGCAAATCCTTTCAGAGCAGACATTCTGATTTCCAATCGTGGACCAGGAGGGAGCAGAAAGAAATGCGACCAATCAAATCAGAACGTGTACACCGCGGTACTGAAATGTAAAGTACAAACAGACCAACTGGCTTCAAGTGGCATTTCGGTCCCCATTTTCAAGGCACTTGTGTTCACTTTTGAACCTTTGCCAGCAGGTCTTTTACACTCCTTTTGGGGCGGGGAGTTAAAATTCAATCTATTAAAAGGATTCTAGTATATACAGCTTATTTAAAAAATACACGATTGATGGAAAGAAAAAAGAAATCCTGTAAAGTTAACTGCATACATGTCCGCCAAGAGGCTTTTCAATCCCAGTTTAAACAGTTGGGAGCAAACGCATGTGAACACCGCGAGTCCCTCCACTCGATATTGAAAATGCTGCATGGTCAGCAGAAAATCACATCAAGTCAGTGTACAGTAAAAACAAAAAAGATATTCAGTCATACAAACCCCCCAATGTGTCTAACTGTGTGCAGACAGCTGGAGCAGGTAAGGAGGGGGGGGCTACTGAATGCTAAGACCCCCACCTCCCTTCCAACACAGAGTTACACGTGTGTGCGCCTGGGACTGAATGCCCCCTTCTTGGATTTCAGTCACTTCAGACCCTGCCGTGTGTGGAGCCCACTGGCCGCCGATGAACGTTGTGCCAGTCCTTCTCGTCACCGTCAGCCTAGTTTGTACAATGAGACCTAAAACAGGGGGGAGAGAGAGAGAGACTGTCACATACAGGGAGAACACACAACAGTAGGATCCATTATTTCATTTCAGCATTGATTTTCATAGGCGGTTCTGTCAGAAGACAACTATGGAGCCCCCCTAATATCACCCCTTCCCCTACATGTGTCCCACAAAGGAGCCTGAAGTTGCTTCTTTCCTTCGTGGCCTTCCAGCCTATCGGCATCCTGGCAAGACTCAGTGAGATGTACTCAGGTTTATCTCTGAAGTCCCAGCTTGATGACCGTGAGAGCCAAGTCCTTGGCAGCTACAAAGTCACGCCACCCGACGTCTTCACACACATTTGCTGTTTTGTCCTTGTTTGATGCTAGCAGGGAGTTCATTTGCTTCTGTCTGCAGCCCCATCAAATTATTGCTCCTTTCCTTCTGGATCTCAAACCAGTGAACACCCACCCGCCCCCAACGTCTGCCATGCCTGTCTTTCTGAGTGACCATTTTTGGTCGTCCTTTGCACTTCTCATTTCCTAAATGTGTCTTTGGAGTACCTGGGGCTCATTAAACTGACCCCACTGCCATGAGCCATGGAGATGATCGAAAGCTTCAACCTTTTCACCATCAGTGATGGCCTGAGGTGGGCACAACCATCTTAGGTATCGTCAAGGAGGCTCACCAATGCCTTTACTTCCTGAGACGTCAAAGGGGAATCTGCATGTCTATAAATGTAAAGGTGCAGAGCCGTGTCTGAACTCAACACCTACAGTGTATCCAGAAAGTATTCACAGCGCATCACTTTTTCCACATTTTGTTATGTTACAGCCTTATTCCAAAATGGATTAAATTCATTTTTTTCCTCAGAATTCTACACACAACACCCCATAATGACAACGTGAAAAAAGTTTGAGATTTTTGCAAATGTATTAAAAATAAAAAAACTGAGAAAGCACATGTACATAAGTATTCACAGCCTTTGTCATGAAGCTCAAAATTGAGCTCAGGTGCATCCTGTTTCCCCTGATCATCCTTGAGATGTTTCTGTAGCTTAATTGGAGTCCACCTGTGGTAAATTCAGTTGATTGGACATGATTTGGAAAGGAACACACCTGTCTATATAAGGTCCCACAGTTGACAGTTCATGTCAGAGCACAAACCAAGCGTGAAGTCAAAGGAATTGTCTGTAGACCTCTGAGACAGGATTGTCTCGAGGCACAAATCTGGGGAAGGTTACAGAAATATTTCTGCTGCTTTGAGGGTCCCAATGAGCACAGTGGCCTCCATCATCCATAAGTGGAAGAAGTTCGAAACCACCAGGACTCTTCCTAGAGCTGGCCGGCCATCTAAACAGAGTGATCGGGGGAGAAGGGGCTAAGTCAGGGAGGTAACCAAAAAATCACTCTGTCAGAGATCCAGAGGTTCTCTGTGGAAGCCGCTCCTTAGTAAAAGGCACATTGCAGCTCACCAGGATTTTGCCAAAAGGCACCTTTAGGACTCTCAGACCATGAGAAACAAAATTCTCTGGTCTGATGAGACAAAGATTGAACTCTTTGGTGTGAATGCCAGGCGTCACGTTTGGAGGAAACCAGACACCGCTCATCACCAGGCCAATACCATCCCTATAGCGAAGCATGGTGGTGGCAGCATCATGCTGTGGAGATGTTTTTCAGCGGCAGGAACTGGAAGACTAGTCAGGATAAAGGGAAAGATGACTGCAGCAATGTACAGAGACATCCTGGATGAAAACCTGCTCCAGAGCGCTCTTGACCTCAGACTGGGGCGACGGTTTATCTTTCAGCAGGACAACGACCCTAAGCACACAGCCAAGATATCAAAGGTGTGGCATCAGGACAACTCTGTGAATGTCCTTGAGTGGCCCAGCCAGAGCCCAGACTTGAATCTGATTGAACATCTCTGGAGAGATCTTAAAATGGCTGTGCACCGACGATTCCCATCCAACCTGATGGAGCTTGAGAGGTGCTTCAAAGAGGAATGGGCAAAACTGGCCAAGGATAGGTGTGCCAAGCTTGTGGCATCATATTCAAAAAGACTTGAGGCTGTAATTGCTGCTAAAATTGCATCGACAAAGTATTGAGCAAAGGCTGTGAATACTTATGTACATGTGATTTCTCTGTTTTATTTTTAATAACTTGCAAAAACCACAAGTAAACTTTTTTCACGTTGTCATTATGGGGTGTTGTGTGTAGAATTCTGAGGAAAAAAATTAATTTAATCCATTTTGGAATAAGGCTGTAACGTAACAAAATGTGGAAAAAGTGATGCGCGGTGAATACTTTCCGGATGCGCTGTATATAACATCCTAGCATGGCCTGCCGAGCACTATAGGGGACTTAAGGTGGGGCAGAATATTACTGACAGGCAGCCTCCCTGTGTCCAGGGCATTTATAACACACATTGCTCTTACTGAAGACCTCTGCCACCCTCCTTATTCACTTTCCCCCTTCTCTGCTCAGGCATGGGGTACCCGAGCTCGCTCATTCACAGGGGGTCTTACTCTTTGTCGGTCATTCAACAGCCACCCATACTGACAAACTGACACGTGTGTCCTGAGTTGGCTGTGCGAGAATAAGAAACACACAAAAACGTCGTAGCGGACAGCGTTAGTGTCGTCTCCCAGTCCAACAGCAGCCCCTGCACCGAGGTGGTCTCTGTCGAGTACCGCGGGCAGCTATACCACCAACTCTGACTGCTCCTTTCACGCTCACATCCCTCACAAGGTCTGGTCTTGGTGTGCAGTTGGAGACTCAACAGAGCAAACACTCAAAAACTGAAATGGGAAGACCCTCGGCAGGCCCCCAAATCTCCCCATCACAGTCCTGATTTAGGGCCGGTGCTGAACAAAGTATGTGGAGGGCACATCTGAGGGTCCTGATTGTTATTGTGATGGGCTGCTTATGTAAAGGAAAAACATTGGCAGGACTTACTGGGGGGCGTAAGAAGAAACATTTATAATTACTTGAGCTTAATTTGTTTTTAGCTTTTCACATTTTTATGGAAGGCGTAGGAATTACTCCTTTAAGTATTCTAGATGAAATGAAGAGTCTTCCTCTTGTATGGTTAAAAACCCACGCACAATGGTGGGCTTTATGACACCCCCTTACAGACTGAAAGGGTTTATCTGCTGACAAAACAAACACATCTTGAGGGGCTAAACTCAAACTGCAGGTTTCCTCAAAGGCCCCGATATCCGACATAAAAACATCGGCTCTGCTCAGACACACGCGGCAGGTGCCAGCAGACCAGGAAAACGTGAGCAACCTGCAGTCATATCCTGGTACAAGTTAATGTGAAATTTTAAAATGTAAAAACATCGTCACCTTAAGAGGTGTGGATTAACTTGTGGACTAACGTAACGTCATCTTTTTACATTAAACCAAGTGGCCTTACTCAGTCTCCACAGCAGGGGGCCCCACTGGCTTCTGCCCATACTCCGTGTCCCCCGTATTTGGAACTCAAGTCATAATCTGCCTGCACATATTTTAGTTACAAATGCTGCTGTGATAAACAAGATACAAGTTATGATTTGATTGATCTTTAAAACATTTCTCCTGAATCGCTACAAAAAGTTGTTCAAAAAAAATGAACCCAAATCAAGGAATTTGTGTCACGTTTCACACTTTTAAATTTGTATTCAAATATTTACTAAATAGGAATTTAAGAGAGACAAGCGGCTATGACGGCACACAAACCTCACACATGGAGAGCCGTCAGTCTGTCCTCTTACTTTACAAACCCACCTCAGTCGTACTGGACACTTCATTGTTGTCTCGCTGACACAGCCACAGCCTCTTCCTCATAAGCCACGCTTTGCCTGTTGATGCACAAGGAGCCTGGTGGTCTTCCTCAAAACACAAAGGTGCGACCCCAAATTCACGGAGAGATGAGTGGGCCTAAATCTGTTGCCATACTTGAGCTTATTTGGAGGGATCCAGTGTTAGAATTAACAAAGGGACTTTTTTTTTTTGGTTCTGACCATTTTACATTTATCTGCACAGAAAATAATTTTACAAAATGTTCAGGATTATTCACGGTGGTCTGTCATTTTCGAGCATTAAGGTTTTCTCTTCCCATGAGCTTGTGTTGTCATGCTGGCTGCTTCTGGAGATCTTGTGGGGGGTCCACATCTGAGCAGATCCACTGCAGTCTTGAGTTGTCTCCATTTTCGGACCCCATCTTGCACTAAACTGATAAATTCTGCTGTTCTTTTCCTCTCCAGACCGCGGAGATGATTGGCTCATTGAGTTGGGACTTGGGGGCACTTGACTTGTGGGTGAAGCGAGCAAATGAGCTTTGGGGTTCATTTACTTTTGCAACTGCATTTATGAATTATTCTAAATTATACACAGGATGTACAAATATGAACTTTAGGGATTAGTTTTAATCAGAAAAAAGATTGGACAGTAAACACAGACACAGAGAAAAGCACATCGTTTACACAGAATAATCCGAGCGGAGGCTGAAGAGACCCAAGAAGCTCAATACTCTGCAATGAATAAAAACTCTTCACTTTGGTGCATCGGTTACACGGAGGTGGACTCGTCTTCTAAAGAATAAGATAAGAGAAATCCCTCCCGCGTAGAAGTGAGGGGTCAATGCAACCGTGCGGAGTGGTGGTCTTGGGCAGAGTCGCAGCAGCATACAAACACAAGGCAGTGAATGCTGGGAGATAAGCACTGTGACGATTGACATGCCTGTCACTAAACTTCTCAGGACCACTCCAGATGGACCCCACTGGCCAGACAGGGTCTCAGGGTAAAGTGAAGCCAGCACAGGAAGGCTCGGGATCTCATCAATTAATATTAAGATTAGTTTTAATCTCCCCTACAAATGTTGAGCCTCACAGAGAAGAAATATAAATGTTCTGCTCTTTGTTTAATAGACTAATATTAACGGAATGAAAGGGCACTTGATTGTAAAAGTCGGTTATTGTCGCTTGCAAAGTTTAAAACCTTTTGTGTTAAGAAAACAAGCTTCCCCAAAAAATGCAAAACTTTAATGAAAACTAAATGTGGTGATAAAAGTTCTGAACGAATCCAAATATGAAATAACATCTTGAATGAAATGAGTGCAGTTTAACATTAATGTACTGAATGCTTTTGAATTTTTGTTATTAGATATATATATATATATTTATTTAGCTTTGTTTTCTCCATAGCAGGAAGGTATTTAGCATTCACAAACTTCACAGCTAGCCCGAGGTTTCATTTTTGGAAAGTCTGACACATAAGATGCCTGGTCTTTTTCCTTTTGGAAGCCGCTGCCCTGCTAGGCTCACACTTATGAAGTTTGATTTATAATCAGGCAGGTATCGGCAGCTAACAGCTGGTCTACAGCCGTATCCTCTCAAGCCTGCCACTTCTGGCCTGGATCCAAGAATCCAATAGAAAAGGAATTCCGAGAGCAATTTCGGCTCCGACGTTTGAGCTCCAAAACAGTATTCTCTTTCATTCGGCTCTCTGCAGACACTGTTTATTTTGGTGCTCTTTTACGGTGTGAGGGCTGACAGAGCTCAAAAAACGAAAACACCTCCCAGCGCCCAATCTGATGACAAGACGACTAGAAAAGCTTTTGTCTAACTCGGCAGAAGAAAGAAAGCAAGCTCAATATTCACATATATTCCTATAAAGTAGTATTAAGTACTACCCAAAGCACAGAAATGTTAAAAACCGTAATAAATAATAAACCTTTGTGGAGCTCCCCAGTGCTCTTCACTTGTATATCTGACCGTATAAAAGCCATCCACGACGACCGGACCTTCTTACACACCGCCTAGAAACTGCCGTTGAGCACGCGGTGGCCTCAGTGAGCCTCTTTCATTGTGTCCTTCGCTTTTTGCTCACCTCACTGTTTTTTGTGATCAGCAGCCCTTCAAAGTGAGCTTAACTCTAAGCTTCTCTGTTCAAATAAAGGATCTAAAATGACATGAAAATGACAGCGCCAGCGCAGATCTCACATTTTGCAGCAGGATTAGCACTTTAGAAGGCTGCTTGTAGTTCAAGTGATATGTTTGTGAATTTTAGATAGATATGAGCCTTAAGCTGTTTCCGTAGATGTTATTTTTGACTAAAACTTTTCAAATATAATATTGTTTTAGTTTCAGCAGCTTTAAAAAAAACTTCTCTGAGTTGTTTTCTTTGGAATTTAGGGAGATTTTCCAGAAGCTCTCATGTACTACTTTTTGAGCTGTAAGCGCTAAAGCTATTTTTATAAATGTTGACAGCCCCTCACATTTCTGCAGATTTAATGACAACTGAGCGGCGCATACGATGCAAGAGAGAATTATAGTGATTGATGCAGTCTGACAATTGATCACAAAGAATGTTGTCTATATGGATCTGCTATGACTCCCTGTCAAAATCAATCAAAGGCTCTTAATACACACAGCAAAAATGTTTCAACAGCAAAATGTTCAACGTTTAAATAGTCTTCTATCTAAACTGTTTTGCAAAAAAAAAATCAATAAAAACAGAAATGTCTGCAACCTGTAAACCCTGCTGCCTGCACCACATGACCTGTGTGCCGCAAAAGTGTGGAATATTTAAGCAAACTACCACTTAAAAAGTGAGCCACAACACGTATTTGTTCAAAACCCGAGTTCAGAATCAGCCTTCGTAAACAAGAGGTTGGGCCTTACAATAAAAAATGTCTTTTTCCTTCCACTCAGCATGTCTGATTATTTGCACTGGAAAGGAGTATCGCCCCTCAAGGACTATGTTTGCTTTCATACTAAATCTTTCTTTAACAGGATTTTTTTTTTCCTTTAGCACATATTATTGTTCTACTTGCTATTCCCATTAAAGCATTGTATCATGCCTTCAATTTGTAAGAGCTACCTACAGTGTAAATGACCACTCACCAATCTGTTTAATCCAATTTGGCTTTGGAAAGGAGCTGGCGCCGACATTGGCAGCACTCGGCTTGAGGCAGGAAACAGGCCAAGGCCTCATCCACTGCAGTGCCCACCCAAGGTACATGTAGAGTCACCACATAACCTAACTAGCCCATCTTAGTGGATACTGGAGGAACGCAAGTCAGTCTACCTCAATAAAAAGTCATTAAGTCACTGGGAGAAAGAAAGGTAAACTGTACACAGAAAATAACTGGGGAAAAGATTTCAACTAAGGGTGCTGGATCCATAAGGCCATCAAAAAAGAACAACATGTCAACTATACATGCATGTTAAAAAACAGATTTATGCACAGTATAAAATAATTATATCTAGCAATTTGTTGGCAACTGTATACAGGTTTTACGTTACATAGGATGTTACAGTTCAACCTTTCTGTTTCAACATGCATATGGGACATTTGATGACAAGGTTTTGCTTTTCTGTCTCTCTTACCGAAATGATTTACATTTGGGAAAGTAACACATGAGAAGCCATCTGTATCAACACCGCTAAGACTACTGCACACCCATGAATGTCTGGCCTTTGCCCAAGCCAGCCACCACAGGGACCAAGAAGGTACCATGCTACCTGGTCAGAACAGCCCAAAAAAAAAAAAATAGATGAGAGATAAGCTGAATGCTACATCACAAGCAAGCGCACGTATTGTGTGTACAACAACCAGAAATCCGTCACTCCTCTTCCGTTACCTGATCAGATCATCCAGTTTAAGGCGGCTGGCAGGCACAAAGAGGGTGTTGAAATAAGCTGATATTGCCCGGCTTCTATGGCATGGTGAAGTAGACTGAAAACTCAGACCCTATTTTGTATATAAAGTACCTCAAAAGCTACTTAAACTCTTTAAAGATATAAAAAAAATAAATAAAATCAGTTTATTTGAATAGGGCAGACACCATTGGCTACACATGTGCATACTGCGTGATATATATGGTGTCCTCCATAATATTTGGGACAAAGACACATTTTTCCTAAAAAATGAATAAAGAAATTTTGATCAAGAAAAGAATGTATGCAAGCTGATATTAAAGAGAAGTGAGAACTGTGCAGAATGTAAGAACAGAGAGGGGGAGCATAAACAATTAGTAACATAGAAATGGCCACCATCTCATCCACTTTGGCAAGTAAATCCTGTCGATCGATCGATCGATATTATTAATCCCAAGGGGAAATTCACATATACCAGCAGCAGCATACTGATAAATAAACAATATTAAATTAAAGAGTGATAAAAATGCTGGTATAACAGACAATAACTTTCATTTACCCTCCCGGGTAGATTTGATGAGTCGCATAGTATGGGGTCTCCTCAGTCTGTCAGCGGACAGGATGGTGACAGCAGTCTGTCTGTCACTGAAGCTGCTCCTCTGTCTGGAGATGATCCTGTTCAGTGGATTCTCCATGATTGACAGGAGTCTGCTCAGCGCCCGTCGCTCTGCCACAGATGTCAAACTGCCCAGCTCCATGCCTACAATAGAGCCTGCCTTCCTCACCAGTTTGTCCAGGCGTGAGGCGTCGTCCTTCTTTATGCTGCCTCCCCAGCACACCACCACGTAGAAGAGGACGCTCGCCACAACCGTCTGATAGAACATCTACAGCATCTTACTGCACATGTTGAAGGACGCCAGCCTTCTAAGGAAGTATATTTTTCCTTCAGTAAAAAAGTGTCAAAATACATCTAAAGACTTCTCTTCATTGCATCTATTTATATATAATGGACATTATACATTAACTGTATTACTACTATGACTCTATTTGCACTTTAATAATCTAACTGATATAAAAGGTAATCAGTGTATTTATAACTATATCTTTCGTTGTACAAATTGAATGGTGCTTTTTATTCTGTTACTCAGTGTTACATTGTGCATGTTTTTCACCACACCAAATATATAGATGTGTGGAATAATCTTAATTTTTAAAAGATAGGTGCATTTAATCAAAATAAACAGAAAATTAAAAACGGTCTTCTTTATTTTATTAAAAAGGGTATAGAAGACGATGAATTCAAGAATATATCAGCTGTTCAACAACTAAAACCAGATTCCCAACAACTAACCAGACTGGTCTGCTCAATTACTTTTGCACTTTTTTTTGAGGACACTGCAAATATATAAAATGATACAATAAACACTGTCTTAACAGAGGCCTTGTAAATTGCATTAATAATTTACTTACTTCAATAAAATAAACATGTCTTTTCTAAGATTACTTTTCCCACGGAAATACTTAAGCAACCTTATGTAGGAAAGTCACAGAATAAAGTCTTCTTACTGTGCTTTTTAAATAAAACAGTTTTAATGTTTGTAGAATCTGGTTTTACTCATGCACATGCAATTGTAATCTGTCACTGCGTTCCCTCTGAAAGCACAGCGAACATGTTTGCTGTTGCCACATGTGATACGTTGCACATTCCCCTTTTCAGTATAAATGGATTTAGCCATCCATCTAGGATCAACAAACAAATTAAGATCTCTTAGAAGAAATTGACTCTGTAGGGGTAACGGTGTACTTATTAGAAGAATGGACGTAGGCCGAGTGTGTGCTACGGGGCTGTGATCCGAATACAACCAGGCATATTTAAGCTGCAGTGCTGTACAAGGTCCATACAGAACAACAACTGCTCCTTTTAACCTACTGAAGTAGCTTCATCTCTCTCTCCTCAGGCAAACAGCTGGCAGCTCGCATATTTTCTGATTCTCTTAAACATACAAATACACGCAAGGCACAACTGATATGAAAACTTACATTTATAAAAGATCACTGTGAATTTTAAACCAGGATTAGATGATTCATCTGAGATCATAATAACTTACTTCTTCCTTAATGTACAACCAGGTCATGACATAAAAACTGAATAAGGTGACAAACTGGTACCCCAGGATACAGGGCCGGACTGGTAGTCCTTTTTTCTCAGAGTTGTGAGCTTCCTGCTACAATGTATGATTGCCCAGAGTTGAACTGGGATTTTATTCACAGTGTACACCAACACTGAAACTGCTGCTTCAAGGATCGTTTCCAACTTCACGAAACCTAAAGTGAGGCTATATGGCTTAGAAAAATAACCAATGGTGAAATTAGCATATTTTATACAAGATGCAATGTTCAACAAGCTCTGAACAAAGCCTGAGGTATTCATGAGCCTTATGAATATGGCAATAAAATGATAAAAGATTGTTGTCACAAAGATAAAATCTGGCTTTAATGATTAAAGAAGCTGGGAAAATGTAAATAGATTTTCCAAAATGTACAACTTTCTGATTGATCCTGTTTGTGGGTAGTCTAAAAATCCCTACAATATTAGTCACATTTCACATTTTTAAACAAAATCATTCTAATAAAGAGAAAGTTTACTTTTCCATCCTTGAGGTGTGTTTGATGTGGGCTCTGTTACACTTTGTCTGAAGTGGATTTCACGTGTTCTGTGATAATTCAAACACTGCATTACTAATCACTTCTGACAGTCGTAACTTTGGACAGCACAATGATGTTCACAACCAAAAACGGGTAATGCAGGACTGGCAGCAAGTCTGACTGATTAAATCTGATGTTTGCTATCATTTAATAACATTGTAAAGAATCATTCTTGTAACTTTCTTCTCTTAGGTTTTGTGTAAATCAATTGTAACAAAATCGCTGCCTCAAAATATTAAATTTAAAATGAACACGTTATTCAACACACAATTAATTCAACAGTGACCTCCCTCTGACAGCAATCATTAGTTGGAGAAGAAACGGAAACAGAGAATACAATTCAAAGTTCCAATCATAAGTGACCCTACACATTTACTGTGAATTGACTATCCAGATCACTGAAAACGTTCAGCTGGCCAAATGGCCCATTTGCAGTAGAAATCTAACAAGGCTCAAATTGAGCCTCCTATTGTGTTTGGCTCCAGACAGGAAAGCAAAGCAATAGAACTAAAGGCTGGCTTGCAACATAAAGTGAGTTTCCTTTTATCCTAGAGGAATTCTGCATCACTTATAAATTTTCATTCTCACAAGATTAGGAGCTGGGTCATTCATAAAATAAAGTGGAGGGCAGGCCCCTCATTTTTTCCAGAAAAGACTAGATTCACGTCCAGATGGAATCATGAAAATTTCACAACTATTCATATTTTTTCAAACAAATGTAAAAAACTTGTTTAATTTATTTCATTCTCATGTCAAGCCTCATTTCTTCTAAACATTTCCCAGGCCTTACTCTTACCCCAATCCTGCTTACTCTTCCATTTTGAAAAGGGACTGACAGAAAGAAGGCATGATTTAAAAACATCACACTACATGTCATTCCCCAAGATGTAAAAAAAAAAAATATTACCACACATCCCACACTTTTAAATTAAACAGCATCATTCAAAAGCCTTATTTTTTGGCTGTTTCTACAGTCCTGTTTGGTCAAAGTTGAACAAGCAAACTGGAGTGCGTTAAGCCATTCAGCAGTAAGGTTTTTCAGATTACACGCCAAACTGAAATAGCTCTTTTGTGCACAGTTAGTAGCTGACAATTCGAAGTGTCAGACGTGGAGATTTACGGTTTCTTCAAATGAAGGAGGAGGAGAAGGAAGAAACCTCGCAGCAGGTAACAAGCTCTTCAAAATGAAGATGTGTCTGATTAACAAGATTTAGTTAAAACAGGGAGAGTTAAACAATTCTCAGTCAATATTTAGATGTGATTCTATATGAAAAATGCTTACAACTGAATGTTGAACTTTTATGGAACAAAACAAGATTATAAAATAATCTATATATTTCAGTTTTATATACTATATACTTTAGGAAAGTATTAGAAAATTAATATTTATTTGAACCGTGTTAGGTAAGCTGAGTGATAAGCTACTCCATTAATTAAATGATCAGTTTTTAAATCTACTTACCATTCTTCTGGAAAATGTGAAAGTTAACAACGGTGTAGAAAAGTGTGTAATGATATGCAGCGGGCTGCTAAATATTCCAGCACACAATTTCAGTCTTTTCACAAAAGATTTCCAATCTATAAGCTAACTAAACGTGCCCATATAAAAGCGAGACATAGCTGTGAAGAAACGTGAACTATGCAGAGAACAAGACATCAACAACACCTTCAGGTAATGGAACAAAGACAAAGATCCAAAACTCAGCTCTGATTTAAGATGCCATTTTACTTGAGGAAATAGGATATGACAGGCTGCTTACACCTTTCACAAAAAACTAATAAACAATCAGTTAGCAAACAAGAGACACTGAAATGATGACTTATACATTTAAAATGCTGTTAGCTCTTTGTGGCAAATATTTCTGTCTTTAATAGCCGACTAATGTGTCAGAAATTAGGAGCTAGTGACATAATATATTCAGAACCACAAGATAAATACTAATGTCTGCTATAGCATCAAGCACAATACTGTATATTGCTTTTCAGTTTGCATCTGCTTGGCCAAACTGCCACCTACATTCATTTTTTGTATTCTGTTTTCAGCTCTGAATTTGCATTTCAATACACTCTTTCAGACTTTTTTAAGAATAAAATTATTTTAAGTGTAACTACTATTTATAGAGCTGCATTCTATTTTGATAACACTTGATATTCTTAAATAAGCAGTGAACTACAATTAAATGCTACAAACTAAATGGCTCTGCCTAGACCGGAGATTTTGATGTTAAGACAATTATAATTTAGATTTATGTGGTGACATTTTGAATGTAATTTAGTAAGACAGACACTTTCCAAACAAATTATATTTTTATTTAATTCAAAATTTAAAATACAAGCAATGCTAAATGACTGAAAGGTCAGTGGCCTACCAAGAATACCTTGAGCAAGTTGTTAAAGATCTGAAGACAAAACCCCCTAATTATTAATCAGATGTATACAGGGGTAGGTTGCTGAAACAGTTCTATGATTTACTTGCACAACACTGTAAAAGAAAATGTAGGCCTTTTTATTTACACTTCCTCAAGGCATGCAAATAAGGAAATAAAGAAAGAAGGCAGGACAAGTGCAGCTATCGTAACAACCTATTGTATCTTTGTGAACAAGTTTTTCAGAACATGCTATCTTTCGGTTAATTGCATGCTGATACGTTATCATTTAAAATGAATCTACAATTTATTTACAAATGAAAACTACTAACTGAATGTAAGAGACTACTTCAAGCAGATAAGTTTCTTCTCCTAACCTTTAGTTCTATTAGTGTAACTGCATTAAAATAACTTAGTGAATTATAATATATTATAATATATATCATTTTCCAAACTAAAACCTCGTGACAACACCGTTTGTTTAGCCCCAGCCATTCTATTTTATTACTTTTGCAAGTCTTTTTCTGATGTACTACGTCTTAATGTACTGCTACTTTTTGCATTCCTGAAGACAATAAATTTAGCTTACATTGTAAATTTCTCCAATGAGAAGTCAAGCAAAATGACACCTTTTACTGGCTAACTAAAACGATTACAATATGCAAGGTACTGAGGCAACTTGGGCCCCTTCTTCATGCAATCTTGCACAGTACAACAAACTAGTACTATTGTATATTTCTGAAATAAATGTGATGTGTTTTCTAAGACATACACAAAATCAATAATATTCAGTAAAGCAAATCTGACTTACAATTGACTTAAAATTTAATCAATTTTGTTGGAATACAATGGGGTTCCCGAAAAATTATTTTCACATTTTCTCTAAAAAAAAGAGAGATGTGATGAGACAATACCGGAAATGTCATTTTGTTAGTAAAGTAATTTGTTCCCTACATACACCGGAGTGGTTCATCCACTCTGTGCCTGTCATGAGAAAAGTTTGAACATCAGCTGTCGCCAATGTGTCTGCCTCTGACTTAATGAAATGAAATATTTGGCGACATCGTAAAACACAAAACAAATAGCTCTCATACTGGGCATGGTTTTCCTTAGCTTTCTTTTCCTAGAATCACAAGCGTACCATCTTTTTTAATATAGGACAGCTAATAAAAGAAACTCGCTCCCCTTTTGCTTTTGATTGCACTTTTTGAATACTGCATATAAACCTCACCTTTACATGACAATTACTTCTCCATCCTTTCTGTGATCAAGCTTTAGGACAGAGCCAGGTTGATATAAATGTAAATGCCAAAAGTGACTCTGCTCTGTTGGCCCTTAACCCGCAACTGCTGAGCGCTTTGAGTAGTGAGAAAAGCGCTATTTAAATCTAAAGAATTAGTATTATTATTATGTGCTTCTGTAACTTCAATTTCAGCCATCAAGTTATATTTATTTAAAATGATCTGAGAGATTGAAAAGCGAGTTTAGAATCAGGTTTGACTAATTATTTAATGATTTATTGTTTGCTTTATACCAATAGCCTTTGCTGTTCATTGAAGGCTGGGAGAGGAAAGACTGGGGCTGATGTGGAGCAGTTGTTGTTGTGTCTTTTTTGAGAGTTTTACCTGCAGACAAGCATAGTGACGGATTCAGAGCTTCACAAATGAAGAGGGAAGTGTTTAGTATAAAGGGCTCAAGATGTAAAATTCCTTTCTGTTGCATTTTAGGACTGACTTTTTCGATTTGTTAAGTGTAATTCATTCCTGTTTTGAGAAGTACACTTAACACTTATACAAAGCTTGGATTTTTTTTTAATTGAACATTACAAAAGCTCCTTATAAAACAACTGGAAAGCATACATGATTACAGTTGCCAATAGTTACTGTCAACCGGACAACAACCAGATATCTATCCATTGTCAGTACCTAATTTATTTATTACACAGTTGACGGCAGCTGACACCTGTTCATGCAGCTAAGGGTGAAGAGCATAACCAAGCCTGGACTAGGTGCATATACACAAGCTCACTTAAATTGGGCCAATTTATTATCATACGAGAGAAAGAGAGAGCTTAGCTTTCTGTTTAAATTACTTTCTTATATTCATTTAAATGATTAGGGTCATTCCAAAAGTACAAACACATCTGAATTACAAAGACATGTCTAACACCATAGATATGTGCAAATATGTAACTAGTAGTACCATGTCAAGCATGAATGAAAAATTATGTCACCTGTCTCAGTCAAGTGGTCAAATTCTTCTGAGAGACACTACTGACTAGGACAAATTTCTTGCAAGTAAAGAAATCCACATGACTGACATTCACACAAGAGTTTAATGTGTTTTGAAACCCAGTGTAGATGTTAGCAGAGTCAGAGGATTACGAAAGGTGGCCTGCACCAGTCCACTCTGGGCTCTTAACAAAGAACATCAGAAAGAATTAATTCATAACAATTGCAGAAATTACTGCACAAATTTGAACAGAGCACCAAGCTGGCCTAGCATACTGTTTAAGAACAGCTGGGAAGAGGTTTTTACAGAAAAAGGATCTTGCTAGATTATTCAGAAAAGTACAAAAATAAGGATAAATTGAAATGCTGTGTTAATACCCTATACAGTAATCCCTCCTCCATCGCGGGGGTTGCGTTCCAGAACCCCCCGTGATAGATGAAAATCCGCGAAGTAGAAACCATATGTTTGTATCGTTATTTTTATATATTTTAAGCCCTTATAAACTCTCCCACACTGTTAACATTATTAGAGCCCTCTAAACATGAAATAACACCCTTTAGTCAAAAGTTTAAACTGTGCTCCATGACAAGACAGAGATGGCAGTTCTTTCTCACAATTAAAAGAATGCAAACCTATCTTCCTCTTCAAAGGAGCGCGTCAGGAGCAGAGAATGTCAGAGAGAGAGAGCGCTCGCTAAGAAAAGCAAACAATCAAAAAATCAATACGTGCTTTTAAGTATGCCGAAGCACTGAGATAAAGCTGTATTTTGTAGAGGAGCGTCCGTATCCTCTAGGCAAACAGCCTCTCTGCTTACACCCCCTCCGTCAGGCGCAAAGAATGTCAGAGAGGGTGAGAGAGACCGAGAAAAGCAAACAATCAAGCACTGCGCGGGAAGCATATCTTATATCGTTAAAGAGTTTTAGTTAATATGTAATACGTGCTCTGATTGGGTAGCTTCTAAGCCATCCGCCAATAGCGTCCCTTGTATGAAATGGGCAAACAAACTGAGGAAGCAGGTACCATAAATTAAAAGACCCATTGTCTGCAGAAATCCACAAACCAGCGAAAAATCCGTGATATATATTTAGATATGCTTACATTTAAAATCCGCGATGGAGTGAAGCTGCGAAAGTCGAAGCGCAATATAGCGAGGGATTACTGTATATCTTTATAAAATTAAAAACACCTTCATACATTTTTCTTGTTTCTTTTTATTTGAGAACACATGCAATAATATACATTTCAGTCAAACGTACACTCTTATAAATAATAGTCACTGCATTCTAAAAATAAAATTCCACCACTCTCAGCAAACACAGCCTGCTTCCATTATCCAGATCACAGAGTCAATATGACAAGATAGCTCAATGTGGTTCCTCATACCTACTGAAACAGTAAGCAAAATTTAGACAAAGAATCACAAGCTTAATTTCAAAAGCTTTAATGAAATCTTGCTAAATTCTTGAACTGTTCCTTGAACAAAGAATTTAATATTTTTCCATTTTACTGTAATAAAATGGAAGGTCAGTTAGTTCTCTTGAGGCTTAGCAAAATGGATGCCACAGTAGAATTTCCCTTGCATAGTGTTATCCCTTCTGGTTTAACTTCAAAAATTGATTTTAAATGGTTAATAGCATGACAGGCTGCTTACACCTTTCACAAAAAAACTAATAAACAATCAGTTAGCAAACAAGAAACGCTGAAATGATGATTTATACATTTAAAATGCTGTTAGCTCTTTGTGGCAAAAATTTCTGTCTTTAATAGCTGACTAATGTGACAGAAATTAGGAGCTAGTGCCATAATACATCCAGAACCACAAGATAAATACTGTTGTCTGCTATAGCATCAAGCACAATACTGTAAATCACTTTCAGTTTGCATCTGCTTGGCCCAACTGCCATCTACATTCATTTTTTGTATTCTGTTTTCAGCTCTGATATACAGGGTAAATGGTTAATAGCATTTTTTTGTTTTACGTCTGAGAAATGTGTAAAGATTTTAAAATAAAATAATAAGAGTGTAGAGCATTCCCAGAACATATGACCTAGTAAGGCAAGTGCCCATTGATAGCATTCACAATTCAGATCGTGTCCTTGATTCATTTTAAACAGATTTAAATGAGGTGTATGCGCACAGTGTACAAAGTTAGCTTAAATGCAGTATTGCATAGCACAATTTGAAGAAGTTCCATTCTTTATGTAAATCTTTAAAAGAAAATTCCTTTTCCAAATGTCTCTTGAGATCACCTAGAGGAAAACTTGAAATTTGTTGGTAAATTCATTAAAACTAGCCAGGATCCCTTCCGGAACAGAAGGTAAGGACAACTAGACACATTATTTTATCATGATAGTTCTGTTATGGCTACAAAATGTAAAATTAATGTGAATACCATGTAAAAATCCTTGGATAAACGAGGAAGGAGAGGCTTCACACCAGACCATCAGATAATTCTAAGTGGAGTTGAACAACTTCCCTGCTACAACAACTGATCAACTAATGTATCCTACTGAATACAGGATACATAGCTGCAACATGACCAGAAGGTTCTAGCATATCGGCCAAAAAAAGAGCCGTCACTGAGTACTGCTGCACATACCACAGAAAACAGTTGAGGGGTGGAGAATGAAAAGATCCCTTCAGCAACACTTTTGTAGCCAGGAAGAAGAACAGGGGAATCAGCAGAAGTAACCCCAAAAGGACCATCACAAACACCTCAGATTTTGGGGAGGTGAAATGCACACCAACAAAATACATCAGTTTTGCATGGAAGAAAGATGTTTTGCTTAACAGACTTTTTCTGTCAAGTTACCACTAAATTATTAGTTCAGTTAAGTCTCATCTCTAAGACCAACACAGTTGTAAACCATATTGCGGAATAGTTTTTAAACATGCAAGTGCTATGGAAGTTCTTGTGAAGTTACAGTAACAAGATGTAGGATTAAGCTGTTTAAATTAAAGATAAATTAAAACTATGACTGCTTGCCAGAGAAGGAGAAGGCAGATTTAGGAAGTGAAAGAAAGTAATGAAGCTGAAAATGAAAAGTTAAACCAAAAAATGACTTGACTCAGCTGTTGTAACATAAAAGCAGCTCAACAATGATTTAACAATATAAAACTATATAACAGCAGAAGCATTGTTTTTTTTAAGTCCATTCCTATTATTACTCATTTAATTCTGAATTGAGAAAGATGTTAATGCTAATTTACACAATAGATACATATGTTTTCTTCAAAAAATGTGGCTGAATAAGTGGAAAGTATAAAAATATCATTATGTAACATTCAGTACCGTTTTAGATCACAGAATATTTCCTTACATTGTTCATTGGCAAAATAAGATGTTTATTATAAATACATTTAATAATTAACTTTAGTAGTAGAAACATTCTTTTGAGAATAATTACATAAATCTATTTTTGGAATGTTTATGTTGTTAATTGTTCAGAAAAGATCATTTTAACTCTTTAGCAACAATGATGATTTGAAAAGGTTTCTGATAAAAAACAAACTTAAACATATATGACTATGCAAATGGTTTTCAAAAGTCAAATTTACACTCCTGATCAAGTTATGTATTTGAGACTCTGGTCCTGCTGGTGGAGAGGAGACACTATGGGATTGTCAAGCAGATCGACAGACATGTGATCTCAAAAGACAACCACACATTAAACACACTTAAGCCCACAATGCCAGACTCCCTAACAACTCAAACAGCTGAACATCCCAAAATGTATCAGCCTCCAGTATCATGTAATAGGAGAGTCTATCTGCTTAATACCACTTGATCCCCCCCTTTATTGCACTAAAGACTGACACTGAAAATAGAAAAGCAATTTCAAAAGCAAATTTGATGCATTTGAGCTTTTTCAAAATGCTGAGTAAACTGTAGCTTCCAATAAGAACACTACTGTAATGAATTCCAACTTATCATTTTAAGATTTCTTTTCCTTTGGTAATCTAGGCCTTTAGGACCATTTCCTCAGGGACAGAAAGCAGGGTCACATTTCTGCCTGCACTTAGTTTGGCACTTAGATTCAGTAGGGTTAAAGTTACACATGGCAGTGTACAGTACATGGAAAAACTATGCCAAGCCAGAGAGTGCTACATCTGTCGTCTGTGGGATTCAAATCCCATTCTGTGGCATGCAGAAAGATAAGCTTTTTACTTGCGCTCCAACACCAACCTGAATGCAAACCGCTGAGAACACAACGTATTGTGCTAATAATAAAAACTATACTTATCAGGAAAGCGTTACAGTATTCTCAAAATAACACCACAGAGATTCAAAATTGATTACAGTGTGAATGTTGAAAATTACTTAGTGACCAAACCATTTTAACTTTGAGTTTAAAAAAAACCTCATACATGTCAATACTAACCTGCAGAAAGTCAGATGTCTTCTTTGTATATAGAAAATATTATGCAGATAAACTTAAACAACTGAAAGTAAGGCCAGTTAAAAAAAAAAAAAACAAGCTTCTGTATTACATCCTTATTAACACAAATCACCTCTATTCAGCTATTGGCATTTTTATTACCTGGCTCCTGAAAACAGAGGTACCAACAAAATGGACGCAGCCATTTTTATTTTCAAATCAGAAAATAGATTTTCCTGAAATACAAATGAGCACAGCAAGTATCAACAAAAATAAACGGTGAGCAAGAATAAAAGTTTTTTTTATTTCAAATTTATAAATGACCTCCATTCCAGAAAAAAAAAACAGTAAATTTTGTAATCTACACTGTCTGGTGTATAGGCTGGACAATTTCTACATATGTTTCAGCAAAAAAAGGAAACAAAAAAGCAGCACGACTTCATGCTGATTTTTTTTTAAATACACTGCTTTTAACCTTTCTTTACGTTTATGCAAGATTACTCCTATTATTTCGGAAAGTGATAGTGAAAAGTAAACTGCGCTTTTTTCCATTTATTTTTGTAGAAACAAGAAAGACTAGGTGGTAGTAATCACAACCAAACACTGCTCAAATGCCCTGCTTTACTAAAATAAATTAAATACATACAAAATGTATTAAATGTTGAATCCTAAGATAGATAGCTGAATTGCTCTGCTTTAAACAAAACTTTTACTCAGTGATATTTGTAAAAAATTAAAAAACAACAAACATACATACCAATTTATTAAAAGTGTAAAGATTATTATAGAAAATCATTCAGGATTTGTAACATTAATATAAAACAGAAAAGTAAAGAATATATATTATACCTTGGTTATCTCATTTTATATTTTGTAATGACTGAAGTAAAAATTTGGTTTTATTAAGCTACCTTTCAATGCAAAATCAGTTATGTGATATTTCTGCCAAAGATAGATCTCTATGTTAGTAAACTTGCACAAACAAAATCCAAGCAGGGTCCTTTTTTTTCTTTTTAAACAAATTAACTGTGGGATTATTTTGCATTTTATGTTGCAGTATGCTCTACTTGATATTTTGATGCCTTCTTGTCATGCATCAAAGTTAAAATGATCAACACCTAGGTTGGTGCTCTGTTGTCTCTGCATGTACACCGCAATGTACTAATATCCAGCTAGAGGTGTAGGTGAACCTGCAATATGGTTTGTTGGTAACCTGAAAACAGTAATGGCTATGTAGGAAAACAGATACTTGTATATATTAGGTATTACAAAGCTGAAATGACAAAAAAACATTTAAATCCGCACTTACCAGACTGTATTCAACAAACTATCATAATAGGGTTTTGCTAAGCAAAATGACACTTTTTTTTTAAACTTCTCTCTTCATTTGAAAACCAATGTCCACATAAGCTTCTTCAAAATGAAAACTGAAAGGCTATAGTTTATAAGATGACAGTTTTGGGGATTTATGTGGAAGATTGCACTGCCTTTACAAGCAGACACATGACTCCTATGAATCCAGTTCTTTGCTGCAGTCCAAAGAGCTGCTTTAGGGACAAGTGTGTCTGAGGGAAGCTTGGGTGAAGAAATACATCTAAACCTGTGTACTGATTCACAAATATTTCCTGAAATAATTATTTTTTTCACTTTATATGGTTCTAACATTCTCCTGTGAACTTGTATCAATTTTGAACATGCCAGCAAAATACAGAATAAGAACAAGATCCTGGGGAAATGCGCATGTCAAGACTAGCTTAACATTATTATTAGATTGATTACCATGAAATCAAGTTCTAACATAGGGGTAAAGGTTTGGACATAATTTTCATTAACTTTAAGTAACTTTACATTATATATACTGTGTATATATATATATATATATATATATATATATATATATATATATATATATATATATATATATATATACACACACACACATATTCATACACACACACAATACCAGTCAAAAGTTTTAGAACACCTCAGTTTTTTTCAGTTTTTCTTTAAATTTAATCAGTTGAAATACAATGAATGACCTAAAATGACGAAAAGGTACAACAACAATAACGTGAACAGTAAACTGCTAGAAAAATAAATTTAAAGTTTAGGTGAGCAAAAACTGAAAAAAGGGAATATCAGAATATTACAAACGGGTATTCTTCAAGGAACAACTAATAGGTTACAACCTACAGATCTTCTGCAGCAATTAAAGTAAATTAAGCCTTGTAAGTTGAAGCAAACAGTTTCTACAGGTGTCCCAACCCCTGTTGATTACTTAAAAACTCTCTGCCTGCCTTAAAGCAGAGCTGGAACTCTGTTCAATTTAAAAATTGAAAATCAGCACCATATAGACATGGATGTACACATTTTCTATACAAAACCCAAAATATTAGCCATAAATCCATAAATATTAGCAAAGGAAACAGGATTTTTGACGTTTTAATGAATCGTTGTCCTTTACGGAAACAGCTCAAATAACATGTTTTTTCCAACTGTCAACCAGTTTTACAAAAGTAAAGACAATGCTATTAATTTATTACCTCACTAATTACGTTATCATAGTATATGTAAAATATATGTACAGTGGAACCTCGGTTTACGAACTTCTTGGTACATGTACAACTCAGTTCATGACCAAAAAGTTCGTCAAACTTTTGCCTTGGTTCACGACCACACACTCGGTATACAAACAAGCCAGTTTCCCTTTCAGTTTGTGCACGCCGATGATTTCTGCACGTGTTGCATTGTTCTCGGTCAGACGTGCCTGCCTGCCTGCCTGCGAGAGAGAGAGACAGAGAGAGAGAGAGAGACTGCACGTGCGTGCCTGGCTGGCTGGTTCATACGCGCCGATTACCGTGTTTAAGCAGAGCCGCTCCCTGTTCATTGTCCTCAGTCAGACGTGCATGCTTTACCTGCGCTCTCTTTGTGCTCTACAGTATTTCGTGTGCTTTTGCAGTTAACTATGGCTTCTAAGCAAGTGAAGAGTGGTGAGAAGAAAGTTTTGAAGAAAATTGAAATCGAAATAAAGAAAGAAATTATTGAAAAGTTTGAGCGTGGCGTTCGTGTTACTGATCTTGCCACCGTATACAAGTGTAGATTTTGACTATTCTAAAGCAGAAAGAATCTATTAAAGTAGCTGATATTGCAAAAGGAGTTACAGTGTTAACCAGGCAGAGGCTTCAATTGCTGGAAGAGGTGGAAAAACTGTTTACCAGTTTACTCATTTACCAATTTGAGAACCCTCGTGATTTCAAGCAGCACAATGTAAACAAAGCCAGACTGCCAGTAATGTGGAGGTCAAACATGAAGGGTTGGGTCACAAGGACTTTGTTTTTGGAATGGCTGCATGAGGCTTTCGCTCCCACCAGCTAAACGGCTAAAAACAGCATAAACCCAAGAAATCACAAGAGAGAAAACACCTGAAGGAAAACATCCCTCCATTGCGGAAACAGACTCTCCCTCAAAACTGTAACCTCCTCTCCACCCAGTTCCTCCTCACTTCATACCAAAACTCGACTCATGCAAGGTTAGTTTTCTTGGTGGTTTATGATTAGTTTTTGTATTGCGGATTTTTCAAAAGTTAATTTTTCAGTTCGTAGCGTGAATTGCTGCAGTATTACTTTTCTCTTTTTTCAAATGTTCCTTTTTTTCCTGTGCTTAAAATTCATTTTTAAAAAATTGGTTTACTGTACGGTACTGTACAGCGGTTGGGCTATAAGGCTAATAGCGTGATCTCCTGCAATGTTACTTTTTTGGTTGCTTGTGGTTGGTTTTTAAATAAATTTCGGATTTGTTCTATTGTTCCTTTTTTTCCGCTGTGCTTAAAACTCATTTTAAAAAAAGAGTTCACAGCGATCGGTCTGTAAGGTTAATAGCGTGATCTCCTGCACTGTTACTTTTTTGGTAGGTTGTTGTTGGTTTTTAAATTAAAGTTTGGATTTGTTCAAATGTTCCTCTCTGTTCTGAGGAGAGAGAGAGAGTGAGCGCGCGCGCGGGCTTGTGCTGCTATGAGAGAGAGCCTGCGTGTGCAGCTGAGTAGGGAGCCTGGGTGTTTTGTGTCAGTGTTATTCAATGTTTTTAAATTAGTTTACTATTACACTGTGCATTCTATGGTGTAATTAACTATATTTGTGCTTAATCTTTACATATATTTACATATATATTTACATACAGTTCGTACGGTCTGGAACGGATTCATTGTATTTACATACAATCCTATGGGGAAAATCGCTTCGGTTCACGACCAACTCGGTTTATGACCAGAGTTTTGAAACGAATTATGGTCGCGAACCGAGGTTCTACTGTACATGTATTTTATGATTAACATTATTTGCAATATTTCCTAATTATGTATTTGCACATCCATGCTTTTCATTGTCTATAACAGCCTATAATGTGTGTGGTCATCTATTTTATAACATTTACCAACATATTAAGTACTGTTTTGGAAGCCATTTAACTAGTATTTTGCATTCAGTGATCTTAACAGCTTTGTGAAACCTTATTTTTCTATGGTATAGATAGGTAGTTTACACAACTGATACCAAGGAAAAATTGAAATTCTGAGGGAAGCAATGATATTTTGTTGGACACGAGTAATTTCAGCAACCCAGTCAAGCAAAATCATTATAAAATCACTTCCTGTGACTATTCTCTGCTTACAAAGTAATATGGTTGTATACTTGACTTCCTCCAATAATCTTAACGGATTCAAATATCATCAAGACAATGAACTGTAATGCCACTGGGTCCTGACCGGAGACAGACAAGGGTGAGGATATGTGGAGAAGCCAGCCATAAAACACACCCACAAGAGCTGCTAAGGGGTGCACACAGACACAACACTTAAAAGCACGGCATTGAGCCTTGGATATGGTCGCAAAGCCTGGGCGAGTGGGGTGAGGAGAAGCTGGTGGTGTGTCTGCAGGCATACTAGTGGTGGATTTTAGGAGGCCCAGGCCCCTCATGGACCCCGTGACCATCAGAGGAGACTGTGTGCAGAGGTTACAGACCTATAAATACCTGGGAGTGCAGCTGGATGATAAATTGGACTGGTCTGCCAATACTGATGCTCTGTGTAAGAAAGGTCAGAGCAGACTATACTTCCTTAGAAGGTTGGCGTCCTTCAACATCTGCAGTAAGAGGCTGCAGATGTTCTACCAGACGGTTGTGGCGAGTGCCCTCTTCTACGCGGTGGTGTGCTGGGGAGGCAGCATAAAGATGAAAGACGCCTCACGCCTGGACAAACTTGTTAAGAAGGCAGGCTCTACTGTAGGAATAAAGCTGGACAGTTTAACATCTGTAGCAGAGCGATGGGCATTAAGCAAACTCCTGTCAATCATGAAGAATCCACTGAACAGTGTCATCTCCAGGCAGAGGAGTAGCTTCAGTGACAGACTTTTGTCACTGTCCTGCTCCATTGACAGACTGAGGAGATCGTTCCTCCCCTACACTATGCGATTCTTCAATTCCACCCGGGGGAGTAAATGCTAACATTACTCAAAGTTATTGTTTGCTTTTACATGTATTTTTATTACTCTTTAATTTAATAGTTTTTTTTTTGTATCAGTATACTGCTGCTGGATTATGTGAATTTCCCCTTGGGATTAATAAAGTATCTATCTATTTGCATAAAGCAGCCAGGTGTGTGTTAAGGACCATCTGAGGAATGCGGTAACAGACTTTTCAGGACAGATTACTACAAGCTTTCCGTGTGCTAAATCCTTTCCTCCATTACCTGCTCCCCTAAATTTTTATATTATTTATAAATGTTAACTCAAAAATTAATGTGTTATATGTTAAATATTTATTAGTATAATCAGGAAGTTGAATTCACCAGCTACACAAAAATACAAAGGCAGAATGAAAGAAAAAAATTGGCCAGGATGCAGTTTATTCCATACCTGATACACAAACATTGAATAATTCACACAAAAGATAACTATGAATGCTGCTGTTTTTATTTTTGATAGTAATATTACAGTAATGTGTTAAATGGATGGATGAGGAAAATACTGTATTTTTGAATTACAATTCTTAAGTGCAAAATGTACAGTTTCATTCCAAAGTTTAGTTGCCCCTAGTCAAATTATATGCAAACAAACTAAAAGAGTAGCATTTTAATGAAACAGTTAATGAACTAAAAAAAGTAAAAGCAAATAATAAAAAGCAAATGTGGAATTTGTAAATGTTTAGGTACCCAACTAATTTAGTACTTAGTAACACACCATTTGGCAAAAATCACAGCTTGCAAAAAATGTTTTAGCCAGCTATAACTCTTTGAATTTTTGCTTTGGAATTTTTCTCTATTCTTCTTTGCTAATTTGAGATACTCTTGGGGAGTTTTACATAGATGTATATTTCAGCATAGTTCTGATCAATACATTATTTCAGTTTTACAGTTGACCTGTCCTACTCTTAATAATTTAAAAATATCTGCAATGTCAATGTTGCAGAGCAGCAAAATCACAGGATCTTCTGGAATTCTTCACAAGAACAACAGCTATTAGACCAGATGTTAAGAGAAAAATTGTATATGTCCACATACTTAAACAAATTTAAAGTTGCTCTTGTACCTATTGTAACTACTTAGTTTTAGAATGTGCATAGTAACTAGATTCTTCATAGAAGCCTATAATCTAATATCAAGGAATGTAAAATAATGGCAGTTTAGGTAGTAATATCTTAGTATTTTCTTTGTGCAAATCAAAAACTTGTAAGATAAATCAAATAAATCAAGTAACATTTCTTTAATATGCAATGTGGAAAAAACAAATCAGTAAATTAATAAAATATTTCAAAATTATTTGAAAACAAATTTTGTTGGGGTTGGGGGAAGGGAAACTATGTCTGAAATGGTTTTATTTACATTATGAAATGTGCCGTTTGCTGTGGTTCATGCACAATAGAACTTCCAGTGGGGACTAGGTGGTCTTTAGGCCTTGGAACCCCTCATTTTTTTTTTTCCCTCTGTCCTACTACTTACATTTAGAGACTTAAAAGCAAATCTTTAGAGACCTTAAAATGAACTAAATACAGGTGCTGGTCATAAAATTAGAATATCATTACAAAGTTGATTTATTTCAGTAATTCCATTCAAAAAGTGAAACTTGTATATTAGATTCATTCATTACACACAGACTGATGTATTTCAAATGTTTATTTCTTTTAATTTTGATGATTATAACTGACAACTAATGAAAGTCCCAAATTCAGTATCTCGGAAAATTAGAATATCAATTAAGACCAATGCAAAAAAAGGATTTTTAGAAATGTTGGCCAGCTGAAAGGTATGAATATGAAAAGTATGAGCATGTACAGCACTCAATATTTAGTTGGGGCTCCTTTGGTCTGGATAACTGCAGCAATGCGGCGTGGCATGGAGTCGATCAGTCTGTGGCACTGCTCAGGTGTTATGAGAGCCCATGTTGCTCTGATAGTGGCCTTCAGCTCTTCTGAATTGTTGGGTCTGGCGTATTGCATCTTCCTCTTCACAATACCCCATAGATTTTCTATGGGGTTAAGGTCAGGCTAGTTTGCTGGCCAATCAAGAACAGGGATACCATGGTCCTTAAACCAGGTACTGGTAGCTTTGGCATTGTGTGCAGGTGCCAGGTCCTGTTGGAAAATGAAATCTGCATCTCCATAAAGTTCGTCAGCAGCAGGAAGCATGAAGTGCTCTAAAACTTCCTGGTAGATGGCTGCATTGACCTTGGACCTCAGAAAACACAATGGACCAACACCAGCAGATGACATGGCACCCCAAACCATCACTGACTGTGGAAACTTTACACTGGACCTCAAGCAACGTGGATTCTGTGCCTCTCCTCTCTTTCTCCAGACTCTGGGACCTTGATTTCCAAAGGAAATGCAAAATTTACTTTCATCAGAGAACATAACTTTGGACCACTCAGCAGTAGTCCAGTCCTTTTTGTCTTTAGCCCAGGCGAGACGCTTCTGACACTGTTCAAGAGTGGCTTGACACAAGGAACGCGACAGCTGAAACCCATGTCTTGCATACGTCTGTGTGTGGTGGTTCTTGAAGCACTGACTCCAGCTGCAGTCCACTCTTTGTGAATCTCCCCCACAGTTTTGAATGGGTTTTGTTTCACAATCCTCTCCAGGGTGCGGTTATCCCTATTGCTTGTACACTTTTTCTACCACATCTTGTCCTTCCCTTCGCCTCTCTATTAATGTGCTTGGACACAGAGCTCTGTGAACAGCCAGCCTCTTTAGCAATGACCTTTTGTGTCTTGCCCTCCTTGTGTAAGGTGTCAATGGTCGTCTTTTGGACAACTGTCAAGTCAGCAGTCTTCCCCATGATTGTGTAGCCTACAGAACTAGACTGAGAGACCATTTAAAGGCTTTTGCAGGTGTTTTGAGTTAATTAGCTGATTAGAGTGTGGCACCAGGTGTCTTCAATATTGAACCTTTTCACAATATTCTAATTTTCCGAGATACTGAATTTGGGACTTTCATTAGTTGTCAGTTATAATCATCAAAATTAAAAGAAATAAACATTTGAAATACATCAGTCTGTGTGTAATGAATGAATCTAATATACAAGTTTCACTTTTTGAATGGAATTACTGAAATAAATCAACTTTGTCATGATATTCTAATTTTATGACCAGCACCTGTACTTTATTTTTTTGTTACTTGTATGTCTATGTTAGGTAAATATGTTCTAATTTATGCATATCTAATACTTTTGGTATATGTTTTGATTATTCTCTTTATTTATTTGTAATTTGTTTTTTATTGTTATCTTCTAAAGCACATTGACCTATATATTTTGTATGCAAATTTGCTATAGAAATAAATGTTACTATTGTTGATGGAAGTCAACACTATTAGGGTTTTCAGTTGCTCACAGGAGGCCATTTTAAGCATTTGTAACTATTTTCAACTGAATGTTACCAAATGAAGGTGAAAGTTATAAGGCCACACAAGGATCTTGTGTGAAGTTTGAAGAATATGGAGCTAAGGGCAGCCAGGTGCCAATACATTTCCCCAAGCAAATCTCTAACAACATTCTTTTCACTGGGAGGTTGTACCAAATAAAGCAGGAAGATCACAAGTGTAAATTTCATCTGCGCTGGTACTAAAACCAAAACCAAGAAAAAAACAGTAGCTAACAGAAAGCTAAAAAAACACTGAACACTCAGAGACATATTTTAGTATAGTTAACACAGAAGTCATTTTGATTTTAAAACAAACGATATGCAGTCTTTTCATAATTATTTTTTGGAATTTGTGGAAAATGGCTATATTAGATGGCCATTTGTCTATGGTTTTGTAATTGGCACAATCATATTAAATAAACCAGTTAGCCTTGGTCACATATTTATAGAAAGTAAACTGTAACAATACTCCTGAGAAAAAATAAGTGACTTAGATTTAAAGAAAACTACAAAGAAGCCGAATATATTTGAAATATTTTTGCATTTTAATTATGTTATTCTTATGGTTAGACAATCTGCCCCCTAAAATAACATGGCTGAAAGCCTTTGGAACAGTATGTGGTGCCAGAGTAATTTTAGAAGCACCTCTCCTTGTGCCTGCAGTCAGAGAGGGTCCTGGGGGTCTCGTGGTGTTATTTTCAGTCTGTGGAAAGAAGAGCTTCCTCAGTAAAATGTTTACTCAGCATTACATGGCTTCTCAGCAAGTGGCAGGTGATGCAGTACTTCTTCTAGTGAGTTTCTGTTTACATAGCCACAGAGGCCATAAGGGAAAGAACGGGTGTTCAGCCAAGTCTCCAAGTCAGTGACCCAAGTGAACTAGAGCTCGCTCATCCACATAGAGGGAACCCGATGACATAATTTATATATAAACATCATTTCAGAGAAAAAAAATCAAATAAAAATGCTAACCAATTTAAAGAGCCAGCATAGTTTACTAGAAACGCTATACTGTACCTATTACTCATTTGTTTATCCAATGATCAACACATTAAAATCCTTCAAGTTAATATAAAACATTTTTAATACAATTAGTTTTAATTTTCTCAATTATAGCACAGAAATGGAAAATTTGTTAAGCAAAACCTTTAATTATTTTAGAGGTCTTCCAAAAAAAAAAAAAAATTCCTTAACAGGGTGGTCTTCAGGAAATATCTTTAAATGTGCCTAAAGAAAAAAATATATAACCGCTATTTGTTGGCAAAAAGATATGTGAGGCCAAAACAGAATTAATGAAGTATTCAGGACACAGAGACCCCTTTGTAAGACTTATGTAATGTTCTATCAAAATCATTGATGCAAACAAAGGAAAAGTACATAAAAACACAGCAAAAACAAAGTACTAGCATTCAGTTTCTAGAGAAAATGTTCCCAATGTTTTATAAAAGCACACAGTTTAAAAGCAGTGGAGTATAGCCCCCATTAAATTAATGGATTCTTTGTGTCATTTGAAAAAAATCAGTTTTGTAAATTTAAATTGTAAGATGCAATTTAGTTAGTTTCATCTCCATTTATAAAAGTACTTACAGTAACTGGTCTTGTCATGCTGTTAAACTATTTTATGACCTGTAAATGATATATTGTATTAATTTTAATAAGGGCTGTACAAAGTCAAAGTCAAATATCACGCACATTAAACACAAAAAAGTCACTGAGAATGATTTTACTTTGTGTAAACACAGCTTAAGCTCCCTTGCATGGTATAGAACTTGGCACCACAAGATTTTTTATTACAGGCTTATCACAGCAAGCATAAATCTAATAAAAACAACGTCACTACTAAAAATGTGATATATACAATTAAACCGTATGTGGGTGGGGCTTTATAGGCTGTCCACCTTCTTCACTTTAGGACTAGTTGAAATAAGTGTATATTTTATGCTGGTTAAGCAGCTGTCATAGAAAAACAAATGGTGGCAGGGATCCACTAATTGTTTGACTATAAGAAAAAATTGAAACTCCGTATTCTCTCAATAATATCAAGACAAAGTATTTTCAATAGAGGAGACCCTATTTTTCAAATTACAAATGTAACTGCAAAGTTTGTATAAAAGAATTTGCTGTACTCCTATCATCATATGCCAACATACGTCAATAAAGAAAATAAGGTGTGTAAGAGCCTAAGTTAGAAAGTTAATGCGTTAGGTTAAACTGTTTGCTTAATTTGAATAGAATACAATTTATACCTTTATTTAAGGTACAGCCTTTTATCCCCTGAAAGTAAATAAGAGATAGAACCTTCTGAGTTTGCAATACTGTGTGTTAATTAAGTCAGTGTGTTTAGAATTAGTCTCATTGCTAGCATGGGCTGAAAGACCCACTTGATAAGCATACAGTTTTCTGACTGTTTAGAAATGGTTCAACAGTCTTAGAAAATTTAAGAAATAAACAAAACATAAGTCCAAAACAGAACTTTACTTTGATATACCAATTTTTCTCTATTTTTGTGTGAACTGTTTTACTTTGAATTTTTACTAAAGCTTTTAAAAATGAACATATTTTGTCTGTGGAATTATTTCAATACTTCAGCTATTGCTAGAATCCCACAAAGCAAACTAAAGCTGCAGAACTTTGGTAATTTTGGGTAAATGCAGCTACACAGGGTACGTTTCACGACTGTAAATGAGTCCCCCAGTAAGGAAAAAAGTTTTAAGAAAAAAAAAAAAAAAAAAGTTAATGCTATTGACAACAATGTGTTACATCTGGCAGAAATGTATGACAATATACGATAACTAAGTTCTCTAGAGATACATAATTGTTTTATTCCTTGGACAGTTAGTTAATTAAAAAGGAAGTGGGGGTTTTATGTGAAAAAAAAAATATCTCCAGAATTAATGATACCTTATGATTCATCAGGACTGTTTAAATGCAGAGTGATCAAAAATCAGAAAAGAGTGCCAGAGTGAGCTTTAATGCAGTAGTCTGCATCATGAAAAGCAATGCTCACTGCTTATCAGGAAGATTGCACTTTAATAGGAGAACAAGTGTGTGCATAAGAAAGAATGAAACACTGAGAGGACATCTGACTAGGTGGCTGGAAGACGTACAAAATACAGCAAGAAGAAAATGTAGTTTGAATAGGAGTGCTAGCATACTGAAACACATTCAGATAATAGATGAGCCAATTCATAATGTGGGTAGGAAGTGATTGGTGACAAAAGGATTGAGTTGAAGAGGGAGTCTCTTGTCCGGCTATAGATAGGCAAAGAGATGAGGACTGAAAATGCACTAGATGTATTTAGATTTAAATTAAATACAAGTATACCCATCATTTGTCCTTCTTGCCTTGTTACTTAGTTTAGAAGGATGGCCAACTATAGAAAGAGTCCTAGTAATTCCAAACTTTTTCTATTTCAATAATATTGAGGCCACTGTGCTTATGGGAATACTCAAAGCTTTGGAAATGGTTTTATATCCTTGCCTTGATCTAAGCCTTACCACAATTTGATCACTGAGATCTACAAGAGCTCCTCGATTTCCATGGCTTGGTTTTTGTCCTGACTTTCAGTGTGAATTGTGCAACCTTATATATACAGGTGTAGAGCCTTCAACACTATGTCCAATCAATTCAGCTTGGCACAAGTGGACTACAATCAAGTTCTAGACACATCTCAAAAGGAATTAAAGCAAACAGGATATACCTGACCACAATCTGAAGTGCAACAGCAAAGGGTCTTAATACTTGCTCTATAAACAAGAGATTTCAGTTTTTGATTTTTAAAAAATATGTAAGCTTTTCTGAAAACATGTTTCGCTTTGTCATTATAGATTATTGAGTGTAGATTGAAGGGATTGATGCTATGGTGAAGAAGTAGAACCTTTAGTCATGTTTTGATTGTCCTCTCAAATAGTTTATTTCTTGTGAGAGGGTTTTCAAAATTACATTATACTGTTTAATATTATAGGAATATAATGCATTTTATATATATATATATATATATATATATATATATATATATCACACACACACACGCATCTGGAAAGTATTCACAGCGCATCATTTTTTAAATATTTTGTTATGTTACAGCCTTACTTTAAAATGGATTAAATTCATTTTTTTCCTCAGAATTCTAAACACAACACCCCATAATGACAATGTGAACAAAAGTTTACTTGAGGTTTTTTGCAAATTTATTGAAATTAAAAAAATTTGAGAAAGCACATGTACATAAGTGTTCACAGCCTTTGCCATGAAGCTCAAAATTGAACTCAGGTGCATCCTGTTTCCCCTGATCATCCTTGAGATGTTTCTGCAGCTTAATTGGAGTCCAGCTGTGGTAAATTCAGTTGATTGGACTTGATTTGGAAAGGCACACATCTGTCTATATAAGGTACCACAGTTGACAGTTCATGTAAGAGCACAAACCAAGCATGAAGTCAAAGGAATTGTCTGTAGACCTCTGAGAGAGGATTGTCTTGAGGCACAAATCTGGGGAAGGTTACAGAAAAATTTCTGCTGCTTTGAAGGGCCCAATGAGCACAGTGGCCTCCATCATCCGTAAGTGGAAGAAGTTCGAAACCACCAGGACTCTTCCTAGAGCTCGCCGGCCATCTGAATTGAGCGATCGGGGGAGAAGGGCCTGACCTTCTTGGGAGGTGACCAAGAACCCGATGGTCACTTTGTCAGAGCTCCAGAGGTCCTCTGTGGAGAGAGGAGAACCTTCCAGAAGGACAGCCATCTCTGCAGCAATCCACCAATTAGGCCTGTATGGTAGAGTGGCCAGATGAAGCCACTCCTTAGTAAAAGGCACATGGCAGCCCACCTGGACTTTGCCAAAAGGCACCTGAAGGACTCTCAGACCATGAGAAACATGGTCTGATGAGGCAAAGATTGAACTCTTTGGTGTGAATGCCAGGTGTCACCAGGCACCGCTCGTCACCAGGCCAATACTATCTCTACAGTGAAGCATGGTGGTGGCAGCATCATGCTGTGGGGATGTTTCTCAACGGCAGGAACTGGGAGACTAGTCAGGATAAAGAGAAAGATGACTGCAGCAATGTACAGAGACATCCTGGATGAAAACCTGCTCCAGAGCGCTCTTGACCTCAGACTGGGGCGACGGTTCATCTTTCAGCAGGACAACCACCCTAAGCACACAGCCAAGATATCAAAGGAGTGGCATCAGGACAACTCTGTGAATGTTCTTGAGTGGCCCAGCGAGAGACCAGACTTGAATCCGATTGAACATCTATGGAAAGATCTTAAAATGTCTTTGCACCGACGCTTCCCATCCAACCTGATGGAGCTTGAGAGGTGAAGCAAAGAGGAATGGGCGAAACTGGCCAAGGATAGGTGTGCCAAGCTTGTGGCATCATATTCAAAAAGACTTGAGGCTGTAATTGCTGCCAAAGGTGCATCGACAAAGTATTGAGCAAAGGCTGTGAATACTTATGTACATGTGATTTCTCAGTTTTTTTTATTTTTAAAACATCTTCAAAAACCTCAAGTAAACATTTTTCACATTGTCATTATGGGGTGTTGTGTGTAGAATTCTGAGGAAAAAAATGAATTTAATCCATTTTGGAATAAGGCTGTAACGTAACAAAATGTGGAAAAAGTGATGCGCTGTGAATACTTTCCGGATGCACTGTATAGTCATATATGAAATTTGTAATACTGTACTTTAAAAAAGAGCCAATTTTATTTGCAAAAATATGCCTACATAATTTTTCAGCTTGAATTGGATTCAATTAAATACAAAGCAAAAAAACAAAAGCGTTTTGTGACACTTAAGATCAAGGACTGATTAAGAAAGCAAACCTTACAAACCTTAATACAGAAGTTCCTTTCAAAGGTTACAAAAAGCAGCTGTTAAAAAAATTCTTTGCGTACTTATCTGTGAGAAAGGCACACCTATGCTTTTGTTACATTACAGCTGCTCCAAATATACATACACTAAACTTCATAGTACTCCATTCTTAATAAAGCAGGTTGTAATACGAAGAAAAAAGTTGAAAATAACTGTTAAGGGAAGCAGAGATGACAATGCTAGTAGTGTCAACAAAAATGATTTCTAGAAAGAAAGGATGAGTGGTGAATTTTTTTTAATTTCCTTTTTTCTGTAGTTCTGTTAGTGCAGTTTTGGTCTTTTCTATTTTTCCCACACTCACTCCTGTCTTGCAGCACTAACCACAAAAATGTAGGACAGTTGACTCTGTGAGGGGCCTGGAATTCCACACAAGGAGGGTAAACATGTCTTCTGCCAGGAAAGAGAAGGGAACAGCAAATACTTCACCTAACTTCCTATTTAACTCTTGGTTTACCTAATAACCTCTTCAAAGAGGAAGAACCAAATATGTCTCTTAAAGCAATTGTTTTCATTTTAACCTTCTACTTTCCAGAAACAGAATAACACAATTTTACCAGATCACATGAAATATACAAATACTAGTACTCTTCAAAAACCCTAGTAAGTTAAACTGAACAAAATCATCTAGTCCTTACAAAGAGCAGGCAATATAATTGCATCCTACTGAATCAGACAACAAGGCAAAAAGCTAGTCTTGAAATAAAATGATGTCAACCACATAGCGAAGCAGAAGCAAAGATGATGTCACCCAAACAGCAGGATTCAGACACAACCCAGACAGCAATGCTTAATCATATGACACCTTCCTAACAATTAGATTTAAAATCAGATGTAATCCATAACGGCAGGTTCAGACAAAGTTATACAGAAAGGGAGATCTACCCTCAGATGGTATCCTAAAAAAGCACTTATCCAGGCATATGATCTCAGATGATGCCAAGAGGATGGCTAACTTAGAATTCATACAGCACTATCCACACAAACAGGTTTCAGGTAAAGCTAATGTGACATCACAAAATAACCAAATCTGAACTTGAGTGATGTCAGTGTTACAGGCAAGTCTGAATTCGGAACAAATTGCTCAGATGACATTTCATTTACATATATTGGACCTCCAATGATGTATTCCAGACAGGGAACATTTCAGATAGTAACCACAAAGACATATGAGTTTGAGCTCAGGTAATATTACTGACACAGTCAAATGTGAATTCAAGTAATGTCACCCAGACTAGCAATTCTCAACTGAAATGATAGGAACTATATAATTTTCTATAACTTGGACCTCCTTATCAGAAAAAGCATTATGAGCTAAGATGAGCTTATCTTGACAAGTTAACATTAGAATCAAATGGTATTACATAGAAAGTAATAGCTAAAACAGCTCAGATTTTAAGTAGCTCTATACTTTTACAGCTAACAGTGGAGTGGTGGCTCTGAGGTAGGAATCTGCACTGGCAACGGTTGCCTGTTCAAATCTGGTAAACGGAAAAAGTGACTCTACTTCATTGGGCTCTTGAGCAAGGCCCTTAACCTGCAATTGCGCCCTCTTGGTATGATGTTAATCTGCATCCAGCCCTGCATGTAGACCCTCCAACCTGCAGCGAAAACCTGAGGGTTGGTGGCAGAATTGGAACTCTAGCCATCATAAAAATCCTCCCACTGTTCCATTCCATCTGAACTAGTGTGGTGCTGAGGAGTCACCCGTTGCATGGCTGCACTCAAATCCTAATCTGGGATCCTGAGTTGATTTGTCATGAGGTGTGTGTGGCAATGTGCTGCATCAGTGCGTGCTCCTAACCTCTCTCTATATACTTTTAGAACTCACACAGGTCAGATCTTTCTGACATCTACTTAAAATTAATTTTAATACCAGCTAAGCTTGATCTTTCAGATGATGACATTAGCCACTGTGAAATTTGGGGTAAAATGTAAAGTCTCCCAAACTACAAGTACATTGCCCTCCAGGTGTACAAGGAGACTTCTCAATATGACATACTGTAGCTATGACACAAAAGAAAATTGGACACAGTTGCAGGCTGTTGTCCAGCAATTCAAAACCAAACTTGATGGACTGTAAGCTGGCAACTGTGACCTTTGTGTTCTTCAGAAAAATGTATCAGCAAATGTATAGACCGTTTCCTCTAGGGCAATCAAGGTGATCAACATCACTATTATCCTGTAGAAAACAGAAATGATGTCACAGCTCACCTTAAACATGCAAGCCTCCATAAACAGAATCAATCGTATGAGATTGACACTATGGAGTACTAACCTCTTTAAACTACATTATACAAAACCAGTAACGGCGTACTGCACGATAACGTGCAGCGAATACACTTGACTTGAGCATTCCTAGTTTTCATCCTCTTTCTCTGTACGTTTAGCATTCGTTTGCTCAGAGGTTGATGCGCTTGTTGCTTCCTGAGCAGCTCTTCTTTTCTCCACCCTAGCGGCCCGCTGCTTCCCTTCTTTTGTTGGCATCTTTTTGTGTTAAATCTAATTAAGTTAGTTTTTGTGTTGCAATTACTTAGTATGTTTTCTTTAATTTTTCACTTCAATCTGCCTCAAGAATGATTAGTGAAGGTGGTAGGGAATGAGAATGGAACCATACGGCCATCCTGCTGCGCGCAGCCGAGAGTTGATTCTACAACAAAATAAAATAAAAAGAGTAATAAAAATCATCACCCGAAAGCAGATAGTAGACATCACGTAGTATATGTGTACCAAATTTCAAGTCAATAGGTGAAACGGTTTGCGAGCTACAGGTGATTTAAAATCCTGGACAGACAAATGAACAGCCACGGTAGCGTATTATATAAGAAGATAATACAACACCTTCAATAAAGCCTTAATAAAGAAAAGGTTTCTGACAACTTTAGAGAGCACTTTCCATTATGGAATGAGGATCTGAATCCTTAAAATGAAAGTAGAGACCATGAGAATGTCAAAAAATAATCTAATTTTCATACTACTCCAAATCCTGTGGACCATTTAAGTAGTGAAGGAGGAGGATAAGAGAATGACGGAAAGAGTTCAGTTTGCTCAGATCAAAACCAAACAACAAATAAGAAACAAAAGAATTCAACACCGAAACGGAATAATGTCAGATTGTACACATGCAAGGAAAAGGTCAAAAAGAAGAAACGTCAACCACCATCTTCTCAGTTCCAAATTATAGATGCACATGCCTTCACCCTCAAACTTAAATATTATATAAATTGCAAATGAAATAAATATTATTATTTATGGTTTCCTATAAATGGTCAAATTAAACCTTTTTTAAAGTAATGTTTTATTGTTTTACGCTGAGACACAAAATGGCTCATAAATGTACTGCTGGTAACCCCAATTTATTTCTTGGTATGTATGCCTGTATGTTAAAATACCACAAATATTTTACAAAACCAGCACTTAGTAGTTGGTTCAGACACCCATGGATTGAAAGAACACAGAATGCTTTTTCTTCACATGGATTACTTCAGTATGATCCTTGGGATACATTACACAGCAGCAACCCTCCCTGCCAATCATCCACCATTGATTATTCTTTATGGCAGCTAGTAAAGCGCACTGCAGTTAAAAAGCTTTTCTTAAAAAGCAAAAAAATCACAATCACAGCCTTTTAAGTACAATGTTTGTTCTGATTCATTCTCAGACCAATAAAAATCCTTTTAAGTTAGATTCATGACGTAATGGTATATATTACACAATAAGTGTGTACTACTTCTGCAAATTAAAAGAGAAAATTTATTAAAATAAGTAAGACACATTTCAGGCAATGTGACAGGGATGCCACAAAGTGATGACAGAGGTCACTGTGTATGATGTCCAAAGATTTACCATGCATGCACTGTATTAACTTAACTATGTGAGGCATTCTCTGTCATAGACTGCTAACTACAGTGCCTACCCTGGATTACTGCTTTGTATCAGCAAAGCTTCCTTTAACAGTTAATGAGCTGTGGTCTCACTTGCAAATTTGACAACCTTATCACGTTCCCAAATGGCAATTACCCCTAGCTACTTCAAACTCAGCAATCCACATGGTTTAATACATAATTGTTATTGCTGTGTTATAAATATGATTAAAGTAGCATGGAGACATATAAAAATCCAGGAAAAACATTGCAACATTCAATCTTCAAAGTGGTGACACACAATGTCGAATACGTGCTGGACACAGTGATCAAAAGAAGTTACTTACTTTCCAGATCGCTGAGTGGCAGACTTTCTGATCACTCCAGATCTCTTGCTAGTCGGGGGCTTTGGAGCAAGATGGCTTGTGGTAGGGGGAAGACCCTGCTTTGTTCCCACTGATGAACCCTGAAGGTTGGAATTTGAAGTTAGAGGCCATGGATTTGCAGAGTTGCCTGTGTCCAGTGCTTGTATTGAACAATTGGTGTTCAAGGGATGTTCTTCAAGAATTGCCTGTTCAAACAAATTTTCACATTTGAAAAATTACTTGATTAGTGCAAGCGCATATTGCCTGTATTGGAAACTATATATTGACAATTGGGTAATACTAATTAACTATAATAGTAAATATAAGATATACAGATAAAGAAATATTCTTTCAAATATATTGCAGGTAATTAGCTTATTCATTTTACAAATGCAAACAGAATTAAAATACTCAAAACCAATGTAAATGGGTCACGCTAAATTCACAAGTTTCACCACTCAAACCACATTGGCAAATAACACATTGAACAAGTCATTCTTTGTATGCCACTATGCTTCTGCTGCTGATGTAGTCTTCTGTTTCACTCTAAACTGTGAGATCTGGAAAGCATACTGTAACAGCCATTTCCTTTTCCTGTAGTTGAAAGCCTGACACCAGAGTCAAGTATGTGAATCATGATCTTCACATGAAATTGCTAGAGAGCAGGATCTAATTTCTCATTTCAGTTGTCATCTAGCTTCACTCTTCTGATCTTATTTCAAGTTTGATTCACATACAATGCTAAAATACTTGAAGGCTTAATAAGGAAGGATCAAAATTTACATTATTTGATTCACGTTGATACAGCCGACATATTAATTCATATTGATACAACAAATTTTAACCATTCTTAGCAACACTATTTTTAGATACCATCATTAGTAGGACAAATTGTCATAAGATGTTTTATACAGTAAATAGTAGATACAAGAGCTTTCCATTATAGGCTACAATTAAAGGTAAAAGTGTATATCAATAAAGAACTGAGCAGTACCACGTGGTAGATGAACAGCCTGAGGTAATAGGTTTGATTCTATTAGGGTTAAGTACAGTTGCTACAGAAAGTTGTACAACTAACAGAAAACCCCTTAAACTGATGAGAAGAAACAAATTTAAGTGACCACAATTTGTTTTTGTTAAGTCCTAATGAAACTGGTAGATACAGTTATACTTGAAAGTTTGTGAACCCTTTAGAATTTTCTATATTTCTGCATAAATATAATCTAAAACATCATCAGATTTTCACTCAAGTCCTAAAAGTAGATAAAAAGAAACCAGTTAATATTATACTTGGTCATTTATTTATTAAGGAAAATTATCGAAAATTACATATTTGTGAGTGGCAAAAGTATGTGAACCTTTGCTTTCAGAATCTGGTGTGACCCCCACTTTACAGCAATAACTGCAACTAAACGTTTCCGGTAACTTCTGATCATTTCTGCACACCAGCTTGGAGGAATTTTAGCCCATTCCTCTGTACAGAACAGCTTCAACTCTGGGATGTTGGTGGGTTTCCTCACATTAACTGCTCACTTCAGGTCCTTCTACAACATTTTGATCGGATAAGGTCAGGACTTTGACTTGGCCATTCCAAAACATTAACTTTATTTTAAAGAACTTTAACCATTCTTTGGTAGAACAACTTGTCTGCTTAGGGTCATTGTCTTGCTGCATGACCCACCTTCTTTTGAGATTCAGTTCATGGACAGATGTCCTGACATTTTCCTTTAGAATTCTCTGATACAATTCAGAATTCATTGTTCCATCAATGAAGGCAAGCCGTCCTGGTCCAGATGCAGCAAAACAGGCCCAAACCATGATACAACCACCACCAGGTTTCACAGATGGGATAAGGTTCTTATGCTGGAAGGCAGTGTTTTCCTTTCTCCAAACATAACACTTTTCATTTAAACCAAAAAGTTCTATTTTGGTCTCATCCGTCCATAAAACATTCTTCCAATAGCCTTCTGGTTTGTCCACGTGATCTTTAGCAAACTGCAGAAGAGCAGCAATGTTTATTTGGAGAGCAGTAGCTTTCTCCTTGCAACCCTGCCATGCACACCATTGTTGTTCAGTGCTCTCCTGATGGTGGTCTCATGAACATGAACATGAGCCAATGTGAGAGAGGCCTTCAGTTTCTTAGAAGTTACCCTGGGGTCCTTTGTGACCTCGCCGATTATTACACGCCTTGCTCTTGGAGTGATCTTTGTTGGTCGACCACTCCTGGGGAGGGTAGCGATGCTCTTGAATTTCCTCCATTTGTACACAATCTGTCTGACTGTGGATTAGTGGAATCCAAACTCTTTAGAGATGGTTTTGTAACTTTTTCCAGCCTGATGAGCATCAACAACTCTTTTTCTGAGATCCTCAGAAATCTCCTTTGTTTGTGCCATGATACACTTTGATAGATCCCTGTTCTTTAAATAACACAGGGCGCCCACTCACACCTGATTGTCATCCCATTGATTGAAAACACCTGACTCGAATTTCACCTTCAAACTAACTGCTAATCCTAGAGGTTCACATACAGGTACTTTTGCCACTTACAAATATGTAATATTCAATCGTTTTCCTCAATAAATAAGTGACTAAGTATAATATTTTGTCTCATTTGTTTAACTGGTTTCTCTTTATCTACTTTTAGGACTGGAGTGAAAATCTGATGATGCTTTAGGTCATATTTATGCAGAAATATAGAAAATTCTAAAAGGTTCACAAACTTTCAAGCACAACTGTACAATGAAATGAGACCAAAATGAAACTATTTGCTCACTCAAAATAACCAGTACGATTAGTGCCAAATAATGCACGCAGTACAAAGAAAACAAACCCTTACCCAATGAGAACCATCTGAGTGGAGAGTTTAAATTATGGGGTTATTTTCTGATGTAGACCTTGGAGCTCTGTTATGATCAATGGCATCATGAGCTCTGTGACTTATTTGGATCGTTAAGCCAAACACTTAGCTGTCTTAGATACATCATTCAGCATGACAATAACCCTAGACACACCACCTCAAAATAACTAAGCAGATGACAGAAAACAAAATTAATGCTCGTAATGTGCATCTCAGTCTGTCCTTATGCATGATTAAAAATTATGGTCTGAAATTAACAGGACAGTCCATAAGCATAGACTTTAGGACATAAAAGATCCAAAAAAATGTCTATATTAAAGAATGGTAAAAGAACACTGTCCTTTTTCCATTTTTATTAAATATTCCCAGTACAAATAATGTTAACACAAATGACAAGAACAGACCATCAACCTAACAAAGTTGGATGCAAATTCCTAGTTGTCTATTTAATATAACATCTAAAACTCCCTGAAGTACCAGTATATACAGTAATATATGCTTGTTAACTTCTTCCATGTACTTATATACCTACAGTGCCTATAAAAAGTATTCACCCCTTGTGAGTTTTCACATGTCATTGCTATACAGCATTGAACTACAGTGGATAGTGGGTTTAATTTGGCTTTTTAGCCAATGGAGTGCAGAGTGGTTTAAATGAATTATAAATGTAAAACAAAATAATTAATCACACAAGTATTCACTCCCTTTATTATGATACACTTAAGTCATCACTGGTGCAGTAGCTTTGTTTTAGACGTCAATTAGTTCAATGGAAATCACCTGTCTGTCGTCAATGGGTTTCAGTTGAATAGTAGTATAAATGCACCTTTTTTGGAAGGACCAAAATGTGGTCAGTCTGCATAGTTTTCTAACCAGCACAACGAAGACAAAAGAACATTCTAAGAAACTAAGAAACAAGTGAGTGAAGTCAGGGGATGGAGACGAGAAAAAAGTTTTTGTCACTGAATATCTCTTGAAGTCCAGTTAAATCAGCCATTAAGAAAAAGAAATAGTGTGGAACAGATGTACTGGAAATCTGTCCACTCTATGATGCCTAATGAAGGAGGCCACTAAGAGACCTATGATAACTCTGAAGGAGTTACAAGTTACAGTTATTCAAATTGAAGGGATGGTGCAGGCAATGACTTTTTCCTGGGTTTTTCACTAGGCACAACTTTATGAGAGAGAGGCAAAGAGAAACTCACTGTATGGATGTGTATGGTGTTGTTACCATGAAAAACGCTAAGTTTTTGCCAAGAAGTTAATTCAACAAGTCATAATTTTACATTTATTAGCAATTTTTCAAACATACAGGCATCTGCGTCAAACAAAATTTTCAGATTTGTACTAATTGCTACAAAAAACATACAGTACTACCATTAGTTGTTACTTCCTGGTCTTTCTTATACTGCAATCGCTCTAATTGTTGTTTTTCTGTAACATACCTTACAAGAACATTTTTTTAAGACTAAGTACAGTTGAAGGTGTTTTTTTTTGGTTTCAGATAACTCTGCCAGGTGGATAGCAAGTGTTTAATTGTATTTCCTTTCTATCCCTTAAAGTAGTATCCTTTAAATACTGTCCATCAGATGCATATTGCTTTTCTGGGTCTTTCGCTCTGGTTTTTGGTCTTCGTCTTACAAAGTTTCTTCTAATTTCTTGATAACAGCATAAACACATCTTGAAAATCCAGCTGGGTCTGCTATTGCTCAGTGACTGTAGCGTTATTGATACAAAACTATGAATAACACTGACTTGTACCCATAAAACTGTGGTAGCTTAGGTGTTACTAAAACACTTCTGAAGGTATCCTAGCATTTGTAGTTACCATCTGACATACCCATTTATTTGTTTAATTGCACCATTAATATACCTGGTCTGGCTAATCACTACTTCATTATTTGAATCATGTGTGTTGTTGGTGAAACTTAACTGGAAAAACGTGGGTGTCCTAAGAAGAGGTTTGGGAACTAAAAGTGTTATTCTAACCATGACACAAGATTTCAGTAAGTTTTTGGAACAGGAAACTCTAGTGCCTTTTAATTGTATTAATGTTTATTTCTGTCTTTTCCCATGTAAAAATAACGAGAGGGCTCTGTGCCCTGCTTGCCAACCCCTAGGCAGGTGCTACACGCTAGCCACTTTATGGATCTACCCTCGCGTATGGGGAAGCGGATGTACAATTTAAACAGATTGTTATTTTCATGGGAATTGTTGCATATGCATAATAAAACCATTTTACAATATAGAGAGCAATTAACCATAGTAAAAAAAATAGTAAAATGTAAAAAAATTGAAAGAAAATTATGTTTCATGTTGCGTTACAGGTATTCATTGCGTTACACATTTTCATTCTGTTTGGCTTTGAAATTAAAACGGAACTACTTACACCTTTATTGTAAAACTTCAGTAAAAACAACTTTTTTGATTAACTTTGTGACAATATCGCATTGAATTTTGATTCTGTGCTTGGACTTACATCGTGATAATGCAATGTATAACAGCCCGTGAGTGAATATTGTTTCTTTCTCTCTATTAAATAAACCAACTTTTGCGAATGTTTGTCCCTGTGATTTGTTGATTGTCATAGCAAAAGCTATTCTAACGGTAAACTGTAAACGTTTTAATACAAATGGCGTATCAAGATCTCCTTTGGTGTCTAATGTTATCAACGGAAGATGTACCACATTATCTTTCTTGTCGCCTTTTAAAATTTTACATGTCAGAATTGTTCGACCAATTTTGAATACAACTAATCTCATCCTACTGCGTACCCCATCGCTCAGACATAAATCACACAATAACATTACGATGCATTCTTCTTTCAACAGTAATATGGCCGGTGGAAGACCGGACTGTGTTAACCGTTGTAAATATTCTATGGGATATTGTAAGTTGATGTTTTCATCTTCCACACCATCAAAACCAACTGTTTCAGCATAGTCTATTGATACACATCTAACCAATGTGCTGTGTAACCAATCAACAATTTTCGCGTTAATTCGTTTGACTTCATCGTTTCTTGGGGCTAGGATTGCCCATGTACCCATTTCTTCTGTTGATAACCCTTTGGGAAGAAATTCTTCAATAAGATTTGGACATAAGTCTTCTTTTATTGGGAACTTAAAATTAGGAAAATCTAAAAATTTATAAGAGCTGAGAGCACAGGAACTGTGTCTTACAAAAGCATTCACATGAATAAGAGGTGAGAGGACTGTGGGTGTGGTTGAAAATGGTTGAGAGGAGGGCAGGACTTGAAAAAATCTCTTGCCAATAGTCTCACCTCGCAGGACTTGAAAAATCTCTTGGCAATAGTCTTGTCTCAAGATTTTCTTTAATAACAGAAAGATATTCCTGGGTGCCTTAAAACATTTGCACAGCACTATGTACAGTATATATAATCATCAGCCCCCTTGATCACCCTTTGGTAAATATAATCTGCAAGGGAATTTTACGTTTTATTTTTTGTCACTTAAAAATAATAGTTTCCTTACAAAGTAAGCAAAAAATAAAATGCAAACTTTGCTTTAATATGAAATATATATTCCACTAACAAAATATCTAGTTTCAGCTTTCTTTGATAAAGTATTGGTCACTACTTTTATTTATTTATTCTATGACCTATACAAGAGAATAATTACACTTGCACAGGAACATTTTAGAAAATAAAGTGATACTGAACTATTTAAATAACCTTTTATGAAAATTACATTATACCTAAATGAAATTAATTTTAGATAAAGATACTGGTTCAGTCCTGTTGATTCTTGATGCACCCTGCCAACCAATGTTATTGTCGACCTATTAAAATAATTATAAATAGGAGTTGTAAATGCACATGGAACATAAATAAAATCCATGTCAATAAATACTTACAGAAAATAACACAGCATGTAGTCAGCAAGCTGTTGCAGTGGTTATGTCTTCTGCCTCATAGCTACATAGTCCTGGATTCGAATCTGAGCTAAGGCCCTATTTGTGCATCATTTGCATAGTTGTTTCTCTGGGGAAATGGCTTTTTTTCACACATCCTAAAAACATGCATGCTAGGTTGACTGGCAGCTCCCTTATACCACTATAATCCCTGAGGCCTACGAAAATATTTGTAATGCCGGGCCACCTTAAATTCCTTCGCACCTCATCAGCAGCATTTTTGCTTTGCAAATGTGTTAATCAGCACAAGCAGCCTGCTCTCCCATCCCCCACTGAAGCAGCTGGTCAAGTCAGACACAAAATTCTCAGAGCTGGGAGTAAGGTGTCTGGAATTGTATAGGGACAAATAATATATCATTATTTGGAATACGATTTGTGTAAACGTAAGATGACAGGAAATGCGAGGTAAGAACTGTTGAACACACAACTAAAACTGAAACTTTTCTCATGTTATAATAATAATTAACAAAATATTGACATGAAATGTATAATGAGTGAAGACTGAAGTCCAAATATTAAATAAACACTTTCACAAAAGGTATAACAACACAAGTGTGCTTTTATTCACAAATATAACTGAAGAAAAATAAATTGTTCAGTTTACATGTTACTGGCAATGTGTAAAAAACTGAAGTCCAATTATCAATCGATACGATGTAGACGCATCTGTTTGGCTGGTGCAGAGGTAAGAACTGCTGCCTCATAATCAAGAGGTTGTGGGTTCTTTCCCGGGTCCTCCTCGAATTTACTGTTTTGAGTAGTGAGCTGCTATGATGGTTACTATTACAGTATATAATAAAAAAACATATATTTCAGTCTGTAACAACTGGTGTAAATTTATAGTACTTGTAAAAGTTATCGCTGAAGAGAGAAAAGCAGACACACAAATGCAGCTCAATCATTTCTTTTTGGTGTCTTGTTGACTAAACAGACACAGCAGTGTCTATGGTGGATATTACTTTTCCCTGCACATGGAAATTCATATCAATATGTCATCTGAACGATTTTTTGTTCAAGAATCCAAGAATAAAACTGAATAAAAATTCGTTCAAATAAAGTTTTATTGAAGAATAAAACTGAATAAAAAAATTGTTAAAATGACATGTTGATACAAATGCCCGTGTGCAAGGAAAAGTACCATAAATGTACACATTACAGAATCGTATGTTTTTCTTATATGATAATAATAATAATAGTAGTTCAGTACTCAAAGCGCTAGATACAGAGAAGTCGCAAGATTTGAACTTATTACCCCACTATTGCAAAACGGTAGTTTATCCACTGCGCCATCCATGCTAATCCGTGACACAGCAGCATTACCACTATGACTACTGGTTGAAATTGAAACGTGCAAACACACATGTAAGCAAACGTCTTTTATTTTGTACCAATTGAGAGCTGGACTTCAACAACATGTCAATTGGGCAACTTCAGTTTGATTCCTGGATAAAACCATACTTGTTTTGTTACACCTTTTCCGAAAGTGTTTATCGGATATTTGGGTTTCACACATCCTACACTTCATGTCAAAATGATGTTGTTATCACTACAATGTATGAAAATATTTTCCATTTTAGCTCTATGTTCAGCATTTCTTGCCCCGCATTTCCTCGGTCATTTTATATTTACACAGATCATTGTAGACACGCAACACACATGAGATGTATGTATTTCAAATCATGATCATTTCATTACCTATATAATTCCTTACAAACGCGTCACCAGATAAACACTTCAACACAGACTTTAGGTGTGAGGATTGCAGCAGGGCTATGCTGACTGAATGGGGGCGCGATGTGGGGGTAGCAGGCTGTGTTCTGCTAATCTACACACTTGCTAAACAAAAGCGGCTATTAGCACAGTGATAAGGAGCTGAGAGCTTCTTGGCATATGTCAGGAACAACAAAAAAAAAAATCAGGAAACTTCAGGAATTCTAGTGAAACGTAAATGTGTGTGAGACCATGAGTATACACTAAGAGGAACTGGTGGCGGTCTGGAGTTTATTCATGTCTAACATTTAATGTTACTGGGATACATCTTTAAAACTAAAGAACACAGGTAATATGATGGATAAGGATTTTGATTAATGGAAGTAAAACAAAATACTAATTTGTACATCTGCAAAGAGGACTAACAAACAAAAATGTTTACACTGAGCCAGCTGGTGAGCACAAGTACTATAAAGCTGGGCTCATGAATTTGAAAATAGAAGAACAATTCCTCCACTTTGGAGTAGCAGATATAGAGCTGTAAACCTGCTTGACTATCCATGTAACACATTACAACCCCATTTTTAAAACTAAGGAATCATCATGATAACAAAGAAACATTAATTACTAACAAAGTGTTTTAAAACAGTGGCTCACAACGTTTATTCTCCCAAGGTCCCCCTGTTTACCATATTTACCTTCTTGAACCTTTGATACAGCCTCGTTTTTGGATTTACATTTATTAGCAAAAGCATACTTCTTCATAGTGCTATTATACTCCCTGTATCTTTTAAAGCATAATATAAAATTAATATCCCATTTCAAGGATACAATGAGGGCAGTGGGAACAGCAACACACAATGTCAGATAAAACAGATGAAAGATGAGCAAAGTAAGGTTTTGAGTGAGCATGACAGGATGAAGAATTAGGTTGAAGGGGTACTTTGAAAATCCAAGGGCATGGAGATTAAAGGGCTTAAATTGAGGGCTGGTAAAGAAGGAGGAACTAAAACGGCACTGAAAATAATAAAGAATGGAAAGGCAATAGGACTGAATGAAATACCAGTGGAAGTCTGGAAGAGTTTACAAATAAGTAGGTAAATAAGAAAACAAGGAAGAAGAATAGGATATTTAAAAACGTTTTATAATAAAACTTTTTTTTACTAGTGTCTGAAATTCGTAAACATAACATAAAATGTGTTTTTAGGGATAAATAATTACCAGTAATTACTAAAATACAGAATTTGTCACTGCAGATACATTCGATAAGAACAAAAGCTGCTCACTTGGTACTGAGCAGCCCATTCCCATTATTAGAAGCTCTGGCATGCTGAGCGGCACAGACAAATTCAAGTGACTAATAACCCTGAATTTATGTACATATGCAGGGAGTTCATCCAAAATTTATTTGGGCATGAAGCGACACTGGAGACGCATTTTAAATGTCAGGTGTAAATGTAATCCAGCTAATGACAGATATGATCTATAAATTAAATACACTTTAAAGTGGGTCTTTTAGAAAATTAAAAGGCCATTGCAGGCTGTATGTGACATGTTTGGAATACGGATGAAGTGACCCACTTTAAAAAGGCAGAGGGGCTGGATTTGGCCTGGGGGTCTTAAGTTTGACCCCCTGCTGTAGACTGACTTTTAGTGATTTAAGTATTTTGCTGCTATTTTATAACTATTTTCAGTCATTCTTGCAGCTCCCCTGGAAGTTTACTATGGTCCTCTAGTGGGCTATGTTCCACCGGTTCAGAACCACTGTTTAAAAACAAATATAGTGGCATTTTGCTAATATGCAGAGGAACTGTAAACTGCTATTAAAAGAATCATACTAGGACATAAGGTAGATGGTCAACAGTTTACTCTACAAAAATAGACTAAATATAATAGACGGCCTTCGTTCATTTCACAAGATTTATGGTCTATAGCCTTTTAATAATATTTTTAGTATCTCTTGCAGAGCAGGCACTGCCTTGCATCTATTACTGCAAAATAAGTGCAAAGCTCCTAATAAGCATGTCTAGGATGTGCAAAATAACAAAAGAAAGGATTAAACACTTGAAACGTTTATATATACTGTATAATACAAATTAATTGTGTAAACTGTTTTTCTTCTCCCTTACTTATGCAGAAAGGAAGTACTGCTGAATGCCTTTCAGGAAAGAACACTAATACAAACGTATTTAACCATTTTTTGTCTATTCATAAAACATTCCATCAATATATAATAACCTCCATTGATCCATTTCAGACATGTAATTGGTAATTATTTTAGTTTGGATAATGTCACTTGGCTCATATACTATTTCCTTTACATTTGGGGGGAAAAAGACAGCAAATATTGATTAAAAAAAAGTTCCAAATATTAACTGTGGCCAGATAAGATATGCATTCACTTTATTTTTTAGAGGTACCAGCATCCTTTTGTTATAAGAGGGTCATGTATAGATGATCGCTTTTGGGTTCACATTTCTTTTTTACTTCAAAACATTTTCCTTAACTATGATTAGGCCTATAGACTCACTAATTGTCTTTCATAAGTATATGACCATTAATGCTACATTTTCTGTCAGAACCACAATTTGCAATTGGAACCTATGACAGTCTAATGTCTATATAATGACTACATCTATATAATGTGTGCATCTAGTGCCAGCCTTGGTGTTAAAAATATATGTTGCAGAATTTGTGTTAACATGGCAATTCTTGTTTTGCCCTGGCCCAGAGCAGAAGATACCTTCTTCGCTGTGCTCAGTGTGCACTGCAGAGAGATGGCCAAATGCAGGCAGTTATTTAATATTAATTAACTACTCGTCCAATGTCCACATTTATGAAAATGTAGTACAACTCTGCACACTGTTTTAGTGATAATGCTTTTCACATTGAGTAATTAACAATAAGACATCAAATAACATACATTTCACAAACATCCTCTCATCATATCTTTATCATGGGTTTTCTAAAGATAAATATTACAAATGTAATCATTTATTTAATAGTATATTCTAATATAAAGATCAAGGAAATATATATATTTTTATTATGACTACCTTTACAACAGACTATGAAGGCTTCATGATATGCACAAAGCTTGTGCTAACACTTGTGATAAAAGAAACTTGACTTCACTCTTTTTAACAGAGGCCATGCAGGATAGGTTATAACCTGAATACTCACCACCCAACTAAACCCTACTCTGGTTAGCAAGCAATCTGATTAAGCAGAATCAGCACATGAAGCCATCCAACGAATGGGTGGACAATTGAAAACTAGCATTACAGGATAGAGAGATTACTCCTGCTATAGGAAGATTCACTCGAAAAGAGGCCCCGAATATTCTGCAATAACTCTAGCTAGGATGAAGCAATCTGAACGCAATAGAGTGCAATGTGCTCCTCAGTATATGGGGAACTTTGAACAAGCCGGGGTGCTCCTGCATCGAACAATGATGTAGGCGCCGGACAGCCGCCATGATGTTAAACTTCCATTTGCAACTTCTGGGTGCATACCGCCTGTACCACTTCACTCAGTCACTAGACTTCTCATCAGGATGGTGGTGTACAGTACTGAGCAGCACATCTTCATGGTTTCTAACCTATTGGGTCACCAATTTGTTTAAGCTATGTCAGAATCAACTGGATGATCGCGAGTTAACAGATTGTTACTTCCAGCAAGATAGAGCATCATGTCATACATCAGCAGGAGCATGGCAGAAACTTCTTCTTCGGCAACAGGGCGATTTCAAAGGGACTTTGGCCACCAAAGTGGCCGGATATGACACCACCAGACTCCTTCCTTTGGGGTATGCTCAAAGGAAAAGTCCATTGGAACAAGCCTCACACTGTGCTGCTATTCCCCCACCCCGAGACGCTTGCTGCTATGTTCAAGAACATAGAGCGCAGCATCGAAATGTTTCTGGCAGAAAACGGAAACCACTTTCAGCATTGCACGTAATGCAATTGATTACACAGATGTCAAGATATATATTAGTTTTTTAGTTCAGATTGCTTCATCCAAATGGGAGTTACAACAGAATATTCGGGGTCTCTTTCGAGTAAATCTGCCTGTAGTAAAAATGACATCAAAAGACTAAACGTAATACCTTAAAGACAAAAAGTGACAATTTTAACAATTTATCCATTTCATTTATTTAGAATCATTGTAAATTTAATATACCTTTTACAAATACATTTCAAGTCAAAAATATATTTTCCTGAAACACATTTTTCCAAAGTACAATTTTACTCTTCGAGTTTCATGTCAATAGTGATGTTTTTTCTCTTCCTTAAATGTTACATAATCTGAAAATATTCAGACTTTTTTGCACAAATGCCTAGGTGAAGTGCCAACATTATTAGACACGTACTTTAGTTTTGTTTTTCTTTCTATGGACTTTGCTTACTACAGGTACAGGTGAGAGTAAATGAAAGGTGCAGTAGTTGACAAATTAAAATTGGTCTGTACTGGAATGCTCATTGTCAAAGTAGTTGCCTGGGGAACAGCACTTTGCTTGGAATGCATTTGGTTGACCAACCATATACAGTGGCATTCATTGTGATTTGGAAGGTTATGTCATTAGTAATTTATTTTCTTCCAGCTGCACGAAGCTTTCTAATTTGGCTTTATATTCACAAACAAAGAAAAGATCTGCACTCATAGTAAAATGAGTCCTTGCTTTGAAATGTGTCCTTTCCACTACTGACGTCTTTACAAGCTTCTGACATGTAAGAGTCTGCAGTGCTGTTTAAAATGTTGGAAAAAAAATTGTGTTACTCAAATATGTAGACACAGTAGTTGGGCAAGCTCCTACATCAGCTATCCTGATGACACACAGCTGTACTTATCAATAGCACCTGATGACCCCGATTCTCTTGATTCACTAGCACAATGTCTGACTTGTATCTCAGAATGGATTAATAGTAACTTACTCAAGTTAAATAAAGAGAAAACTGAAATCTTAGTGATAGGCAATAATGGATACAATGAGGCTATTAGAAATAAACTGGATACATTAGAATAAAAAGAATAAAAATTTAATGTCACTACACTGGTTACCTGTGTCATTCAGGATTGACTTTAAAATTCTGCTTATGGTTTATAAAGCCTTAAATAATCTCGCCCCATCTTATATATTGGAATGTCTGACACCTTATATTCCAAATCGTAACCTCAGATCCTCAAATAAGTGTCTCCTTATAATTCCAAAAGCTAAACTTAAAAGAAGTGGTGAGGTGGCCTCTTATGCTGTTATGCACCTAAAATCTGGAATAGCCTCCCAATAGGAATTCGCCAGGCTGATACAGTGGAGCACTTAAAAAAACTGCTAAAAACGCATTACTTTAACATGGCCTTCTCATAACTTCACTTTAACTTAATCCTGATACTCTGTATGTTCAATTCATCATAATAACTATTCATGGTGGCTCTAAAATCCGTACTGAACCCTACTCTCTCTTCTGTTTCTCTACTCAAAGCATCATGATGCTCCAACAATGATGGATGGATTAAAAGCCAGAAGTCTACGTGACCATCATCATAAGTCCTTCCATGAGAACCCTAAATCCAAAGAGGACTGTTTTATTTATGTTAGGTTATGCCCAGAGGGGACTGGGCAGTCTCATGGTCTGGAATCCCTGCAGATTTTATTTTTTTCTCCAGCCGTCTGGATTTTTTTTTTTTTTTTCTGTCCACCCTGGCCATTGGACCTTACTCTTATTCTATGTTCAATAATGTTGACTTATTTTATTTTCTTACTGTGTCTTTTATTTTTCAATTCTTCATTATGTAAAGCACTTTGAGCTACTTTTTGTATGAAAATGTGCTATATAAATAAATGTTGTTGTTATTGTACATTTCCTGCAGTTAGTCAGTATCCTCTGTCCTGTATCTGAAACACTAAAGTATTTCCTAAATATTTTTGCCGCAAAATTGTCTTTTTTAGTCTTTACTGTTTCATCACTTTTTGTAGCTGATGTGATGGATCAACATGTTAATAAGTGCCATAAAGGCATGAATGATAATGTATAAAAACATGTTATGAGTCCCTAGCTTTTAAATTTGCTCTCCTAGGCAAATGTGAAGATTAAATATTTAAAATATCAACTATGCTATCAACGAAATTTAAGGGTACAGCAACTTCCATATTTGTACTAAACATATAGATTTTTCAACCTAAATCACAACGAGTTTACATTTCATTATATTTTCACTGTCCTGTAAAAATTACGTAAATAAGCAAACTTTAACAGTTGAGGAATAAACAAAAAGAAAATAAAGAATAAAATTACATAGAATCAGGGCTTACATAAACAGGTGTTAAACCCTGCTGTTGCACTCACTTGTCCTTCTAAAAATTACTATATTACCACTCCCGTTCTTACCTTCCATCTTGCAAATATACATTCTTCATTTCAGTGAGTCTTCAACTGTGAGTGCTTCCCCAGATTGACTCAACAAACACTTTTGGCTCTGGATGGCCTTAAACATCTTTCTGGGGTCAATGACTTCCCTACTTTTGCTATTGGGACAGAAGGCTAAAATGTCTCTTCTGGTGTTCGTGTGACCCTTACCCTTAAAAGGGCCATGTCTCTCAGACATTCGCCAAGCAATATACCCAGTTAGAGGAAAAACAAACCCCATATGTTCCATCCAAGGACTGTGCCTTGTAGTATCTAAGAGATCTCTGGGACCACTCCGGTCACCATGTCCCATTGGAGGAACAGTAGAAATACTCATATACCTTTCTGTTGTTCTTCCACAGAATCCAACACAAATATTTGGCTAATACCTCTATACTGGATGCTGCGTTCATATTCTGTATATTTGATTCCACCTTTGCTATTCCTAAACCACTACACCATTTCCATGACTTGTACCACAATGTTAATATACTGAAAGAAGGGTTATCCATTTCATTATGGGCAATATTAACTAAATGCTTTTTGGTACCTGGAATGCAACCTCTACCTGCTGCTCTCATGTACTCATAAACCGGTCCTCTTCTGATATGTAGGAGTGTCTCTCATCTGAACTCATAGTAAGCAGAACATGCATTGAACAAACACATTGAGTTTAACAGAAATCATATTTACAAGCACTAAGATTCAAATCAGGAAGGTCCTCCCAATCACATCACCTCAGGTATCTCCACCTTTTCCCATAGAAGTGTTTAAGTTTGTCAGCTGTACTAGAGAGTTGGCAGAGGGTACCCTTTTGACCATCAAAACCATAGTTGTTACAACTGCCAGAAAGCTCTAAACCAAGAGTTCCCAAAGTGGTCGATAGTTTCAATAAAAAAATTTGGGGGTCAACGACAGCAACAATAGACCCCCTTAATACTGCTATTTGTTTGTTGCTTCAAAATATCTATGATTCCAACGGGTACCTAATTAAGAAGTAAAATAATTAAAAAAAAAAACACTTTTTTGATAAAAACACATTACATACCAAACTTGCAAACGAAAAGGTAAAATGTGTCCTTAAAAGAGTCACACGTAAGAATGCATGAAAATAAATATAGCACAAACATGTCTGTGCATTGTCTTATCGAACGTATCAAAGCAAGTGCGGACATGAAAAACTTGTTCATGGTGGGATGAGATGACAGATATTCGATATTAGCAGAATCTATCAAGCTTATTCTGGACCACTTTCTAACACCATCTCCCAGGTTTATTATCTTAATACATTAAGATTGCTGAATATTATATATATTTTAAGTTCATAGTTTGTTAATGATTATATTTTAGGCATACAGTATTTAGACTATATTGGTAATAGATACAGTGGTGTGAAAAACTATTTGCCCCCTTCCTGATTTCTTATTCTTTTGCATGTTTGTTACACAAAATGTTTCTGATCATCAAACACATTTAGCCATTAGTCAAATATAACACAAGTAAACACAAAATGCAGTTTTTAAATGATGGTTATTATTATTTAGGGAGAAAAAAAAAATCCAAACCTACAAGGCCATGTGTAAGAAATCAGGAAGGGGGCAAATAGTTTTTCAGACCACTGTATCAGACCCACAAAATTCTGTGCCTGCAGTCTTAGCAGCACTCACAGAATTTCAAAAGACCTCTGGTCTCAGAATTAATCTGAATAAAAGTGTACTCTTTCCAGTGAATTCTCAAGCATATAATATTAGATTAGACACCCTACCTTTTATCATTGCAGAACAGTTTAAATACCTCGGGGTAAACATCACAAGTAAACATAAAGCTCTTTATCAACAAAATTCTGCGTCTGCATGGAAAAAATTAAACAAGTCTTGCATAGATGGTCAACCCTTCATCTCACTCTAGCTGGAAGAATTAACACTGTTAAAATGAATATTCTTCCTAAGCTCCTTTTTTTATTTCAAAAGATCCCGATATACATCAATAAATCATTTTTTAAACAATTAGATTCAACAATAACCTCATTTATTTGGAACTCAAAACATCCACGTATCCAAAGAGTGACCCTACAAAAACAGAAGGCAGAAGGTGGCATGGCTCTACCTAACTTCCAGTTTTATTACTGGGCAGCAAACATACAAGCTATAAAAACCTGGACACAAATAGAAGAACATACACAGGCATGGTCCGCAATAGAAGTAAAATCCTGCAGTACTTCTTTATATTCCCTGCTCTGTTCCCCAATAAATACAAGTTATCGGCAATATACTAATAACCCAACTGTGCTTCACTCACTTAGAATATGGAACCAATGTAGAAAGCATTTTAAGATGGAGAAGCTTTTATCTGTGGCACCTCTGCAAGAGAACCACCTCTTTCAACCTTCACAAACATATGCAGTTTTTAATATCTGGAAAAAATTTGGGATTAACTTGCTTAGAGATCTTTATATAGACAACGTCTTTGCATCCTATGAACAATTACATTCCAAATTTAATATTCCAGCTACACATTTCTTTCACTATCTTCAAATTAGGAACTTTGTTAAACAGAACCTTCCCAGTTTTCCTCATCTTGCACCCTCATCCATTCTGGAAAAAATATCACTCAATTTCAAGGACTCAGACACCATCTCTGCAATATATAAAATCATTTTACAGTCCCTCCCTTTCAAAGATCCAACAGGACACTGGGAAAAAGATCTCTCAATTAATATATCAGAAAAGGAGTTGAAAATAGCAATGCAGAGAATTCACTTGAGCTCCATATGCGCAAAGAATACAATTATACAACTCAAAATTATATATCGAGCACATCTGTCTTGACTAAAACTCTCCAAAATGTTTCCAGGGCAAGATCCAACCTGCGAACGCTGCAATCAAGTCCCAGCCTCAATGGGTCACATGTTTTGGGCCTGCACCAAATTAACACCATCCTGGACCAAAATTTTTTAATTTCCTTTCAGACAGCCTTGGTCTCACAATCCCTGCTAACCCATTAACAGCTGTGTTTGGGGTTCTTCCAGATGGCTTTAAAGTGGAGAAGGACAAACAAACTGTGATTGCATTCACTACACTTTTGGCACGCAGACTTATTTAGCTAAACTGGAAGAATTCAAACTCTCCTCTAAGTCAGTGGGAAACCGATGTTTTGTACTATTTGAAATTGGAAAAAATCAAATACTCGAAGATTTATACAGATTTGTTTTTAAAACATGGCAGGATCTAATCAGTAATATTTTAAAATAAGCTCTTAAAGCACAGAGGAAGCAATTATTTCTGTATTTCTTTTTCTTCTCCATTCATCTCTATTGGCTTATCAAACTTATCAATTTAGGTATGTTTACAAACGTTAAATTTTACTCCGTTGCCCTTGCTCTCTCTCTCAGGCGTGGGGGTCAACTTGTTCTCAATTCTATTATTTGTAAAAATTGATTGATTTGTATGGAATGATTGCAAAAAAAATTTACAAAATTTCAAAAAAAAGGGAAAAAAGAATATATCAGTCTTGTATGGTCATGCTTTCATAAAACACTATAAATTGGTTCGTTTGATGTGACATGTACTTATTGTAATTTGAACTTTGAATATAATTATTTATTGAGGAGCAGTACTACGAAAAAGAAAACCAGAGGACACAGTTTATTTATTCGAGTTTGAAAAAAAATCTTCTGTTTCAAGTAAGTACATACTTTGGTTTTTTTTTAATCACGGGGCTGTCGAAATTGTTTGTTAATAAAAGTTTATTTCTTCAGATAATAATATGGCTGAACCAAAAAAGAAATGCAGACAGTACAGCTTGGACTATTGGTACTTATTTTGAATTTACATATTTATTTAATAAATGTCAAAAATGTAAAAAAACTCGTAGCTTGTATTTTTTTGCTTTAATCTTTGTTAGTGCAGGTTTCGATATTAAATGTTACACAAGATAATGCCATATTCCGTAGTCCTTTACCCTTTTGTTAATTACAAGTGATTAAAATGAAAAGTTTGATATCTAGTGATATATTTAATATCGAGTACTATACAAATGTATTAATTTGAGTAAAGTAAATGACTAGGGGGTCGACGGTTTTAAAAGATTTTGGTAAAGGGGTCTGTGGCCGAAAAAAGTTTGGGAGCTCTTTCTCTAAACTGTTGATAGATATATGAATACAAAAGTTTTCCCCCATGGAATACGTTCCAAGCAAGGAATTATAAGTCTCCCTATAAATGCCCTGGGTCATTTGCTCCATGGAAAACGAGGAAAGTTCTGCAGAATGCAGAATTTAAACAAATCCTCAACCAGCACTGGTAGTTTCACCACCAAAAAATTACATTTCATTATGTCTGAACTGCCAGTTTTAATTGAGAAAGTCTAATGTCCACATCCTTCTCACCCACTCCTATCTCCAGAATGGCACTGCACCCAAACACAATAACCACCTCCATCACCAGTTTTCTGGGTGGTTTCCTGAATTGGCACCTATGTGAAATATCTTTTTAAAATACAGATTGGAGAAAAAAGTTCTGGAGTATCAAGTCAGAAGTAAAATTACTGTGACACAAATTAAGAATATGATTAACTTCTATATGGCAAAAGTACAAGGGAGACATTTTTTTGTGTACATGTGGAGACGCTTTAAATGTAGAAAAGAACACCTTGAATCTACATTTGCTAAAGCTCACATAATGATTAAAATTCTGCTGCTTTTCTAAATTGACCATCACAATAAAAATGAGAATCTCAATGACAATTAAATTCATGCCATATTGAGGCATTACTTATTGTAAAATGAAGATTTTAACTTCTTAATAGTGTGGTCTTCCAAAACAATTTTAAAAGATGAATTCCCATTTTAGGACTGAAAAAACAATATCAGCAAATAACCACATAAAGATATGTGTTGCATTTAAGAGTATACAAAGGATTTAAGGCTGTAAATTGCTACTAGCTAAGCAGGTGCCTGATAGTCTGGATTTTAGGTCAGAACGCCTTCAATGTTAAAAAGTTGGAGTACATTTGTGAAGGAAAATATATGAGAAACTTTTTTTTGTTGTTAATAAAAACTCTCAAATCTGGAAGCCCTGAGTGAAAAAGTAAATATTGTGATCTTCTTTCATTAGGAGAGCCAGGTTTATAAAAAGGTCAAATTCCTCCCTCATAAGATTAATCATATACAATATTAACATTACAAGTGCGGTGGTCTCCTGGAACTATTTTTCACACACACGCAAGCATTACTTAAATATATCAAAGATTTAAAGACATTTAATGCAAAACTATAAACACATTGTAATCCTTTTAAAGGGAATACACCATTTTCAAAACGGAATAGATTACTAGAGACATAACATTACATTTAACAGAAGAGTTCCTTATGAAGCTGCTCTGCCATGGTTATTATCATCATCATTAGGCTCATTATTTTACAGTTTCACACTGCAACATGGAAATAAATATTTGAAAGCCATTATGTGGTGATAAATGAAACGCTCAGTTTGTTAGTCAGGAGGCCTGCAGTTCTGTAGTAGTTTAACAAGGCCAGGAAGGGCACCTTTTTTTGAGTGCCAGGTGGCAGGCAGCCAGCTCTTGTGAGAGGAGCCTCAGAGTCTGCACCCGGTAAATGAAACAAGGACCAGAGCACCAGGAGACGAGGTGGGGGAGTGGATTGTGTGGGGTTAGGGGGCTGTTGAAGCAAAAGTGCTCTTAACAGCAGATTTCATCTTTCTAACAGTATCTGGGCAGCTGCTTTGTATATAAAATGAACACAGTGTCAGTAAAATTATGCAATTATAAAGAGAATTGCTGGCATAATATACAGCATGCAGCTACCTAAGGGGAAAACAAGTTGTGTCAGCATTGTGCAACTAATCACAGCAATGTGAAAAAATAAACTCCATACAGTATCCTTCAGTGGTGATTTCAACTGCAAGCTTTCACTCTTAACTTGGGAAATCTTTCTCAATTTCCTGTACTGAGGCTGAGACATTTTCACCTATCAGAATTAACCTTGGCATATCACCCAGAATTGTTTCCCAAGTATTACTGGAAATTTGTAGGGATAAAGGGACAGTTTTACCTTTTTTCATTAAATGAAGGTTTAATTTTAACAATTCAGAGAGAAGGACATATAGAAATTAAATATCTGCTCCTAATCTAAAATTGTAAGAATAAAACATATAACTGACAGATTATGAGGAGGAGCTTCCTTAAACCATGGTTAATATAAAAATACAATTTATGATGATGCTGTTTATCAAAGTAGGCAGCATAATTAAGGTAAGGATACAAATCTCACCTACTTAAGGGCTAATTAAAAAACGTAAAACAAACTTACTTTCATTCTTGAGAGGAGGAGAAGAAAGTGGCAAGAAAGACCACCCATGAGACTAAAAGAAATTAATGATGAGGGAACTTCCCAACCACTAAAATTTGTAGTTACTGTAGACCACACAGCCAGCTTAATCGAAATGTATGACAAGACAGACTCCCTGATTTTGGAACGGCAGAAACTTTTACTGAAATATTTTGAAGCTTCACAGCTACCCACATAGTGATATATAAAGAAAGAATAATGTCTTTATCTGAGCCCATAGAAATGGAACAAACAACAAATGTAAAAACTACACCATTTGTTGGAAGGGGTTAGAGAAATTGGTAATAGGAATGCTGAGGGAAGTGGGCACATTAAAAAGTGGAAAAAAAGAACATTTACTGCTAATTACTGTTGCATTTAGAGCAAAACAACTGTTATAGATATCTCCAGGTTAAAATAATGAAAAAGGATGTTATATTAGAGTGAAAGAAATGGGGATGAGGCATTTATAAGAAACATCCAGGATCCTCAGGACTGGGGGTTTAATATCATACACTGCCTTTAGAAGAGGATGGGGGATTTGGTGGTTGGCGGAGATTTGGGCATGCAGAAAAACAGCAAGTATTTAAATTTCAATAACAAACATTATTAGTTGCATGCTTGTGTAATCCAAAAGGGAAGCCTTCTTTTCCATGTAATTTTCTTCTTTTTCAGTGATTCAATAAGTTAATAACTAGGGGAATCAGCTTCTTTAATTGACCCCTCTGAGGCAATCATTGTTTTTCTCAGAGCCCAATGCTAACTTTAAGAGGTGGGGCTGTGGATGACACATCCTCCACTGAGGTTAGTCTGAGCCAATTTGTTCTGTGGATTGAGAACCCAGCTGTGCTCTTGGCAGAAGAGAATCAGGATAAGATCCGATTTTTCAATCTCCAGAGAAAATCTTCTAATTTCAATGCAAGAATAACCCTCTCGGTTACTCTTAATCAACTTTCAAGAGGCTAAGACAAATATAAATCTTAATCTCGCCTTCCAAAAACATTTTGTCTGTTACTTCTCCATGACTGAAAAGGTAAAAGCTTTTTGAAAGAAATTTCCTGTTCAGCTAACACACTTAAACCACTCCTTCTCTTCACTATGGATGGTTATCATACAAGATAGAAAACCTAGCAAGCAATACTCTGACTCGATATTTGCAAATGTCCAAGAAGATATACAGTGTACCTAGGAGTTGATGAATACAGCCACTCATTAGATTCCAAATATGCCAGTTCCTGCCAAATTCCCGAAGCGGGCATGTTGCAGAAGGGCGTGCTACTAAAAAGGGTCAACACTTCGTGGCTTTACATGCCTCTACACTGTAGGGAAGACTTTGGTGTTCTAGTTAGAGCTCTACCTGGCATTTAAGAGAAAATAAAATAACTGAATATTTATAATGTACAAAGTGAACAAGATAAAGCTACAATTATTTGGGAAAACAAGGTAATACTTACTAAGTTCAATGGCATTTCAGTTAACAACAGGTTGCATAATTTCCTAAACAAGCTCTCCACACACCTTTATGAAAAATATTAACCTAGGGGAGGATTCTCTTCCACCATATCCACCACTTTTAACTTTTTCCTTTCTGACATTTGTCTTCTAATGCTAGGTTGTCACTACAACATTTCTAAATGTTTAATAGTCATAAGAATAGCTGTTCATCATCATTTTATATGTGTAGTATGCTCACATCTCTATCATTTCTTTTTACAAAAGAGAAATGGGCAGAGGGTCAGATTTCCAAAAACAGAACTCATTGTATTGTGAACATACAATACATTGGAAATAGGATCAGAGAATAACGCCACTAAACAGTGTTTAACAAAAGTCATATAAATTTTCTGAAGAATTTTACATTGTATAAATTAGTGATTAGGATTTTAAAAGGAATATTTGACAGAATTTAAAATCAACTTCTTGTTCAAGGAAAAGGAAGTTCCCAAATCTGAATCCCACTTTAGTGAGACAGAATCAGGATTCTTGCTTGTGTCAGACTGAATTTAAAACTAGTTGTGGAAAAAAAACTTTAAGAAAGAGAGATGAAATAGAGGACAGTAATGATAATCTGTATGTTTTAGGACTGACTTTAGTTGTAGGTAAAAGATTTAGGAAGACACTAAAAATTTAATGCAAAAGTTACAGAATGAGTGAGAGAGCACACAGTACCAGATCACCATGGAAAATAAATGGGAACCAAAAATATTAAGGACATTATTGTAAAAGACAGAAGTCTACAGGCACCCCCTGTGCAGAAAATCCAAGTGTTCCTTGACTATTTGAAAAAACAGAAGCACTCAGTAAATTATTGAGCCAAATTTATTGATACTATACTGAGTTTTTTGTAGGTTTAGAACAATATCCTTTAGGTGAAGAGGCAAAGTTAAATTAAATTCAATAGAGAAAACAAAGATTCGGAGAATTCTAGTGACAAAGGGGATGGAACATGGAAGGCCTAATGATGAAGTTCAAAACTGGGGAGGGACATGCTCCAATCTGTCCTTGCCAAAATGATAACCAAATGTTTAATTCTTGGCAGATGTGCATTCCATTAGAAACATGAAAATTTCTAGAGCTCTTATGATTGGCTTTGAGTTTTTTTAATTTGCAAGCTGAGAATCACCGATTCAGAAGGACATCACTCTAAGCAGGTAAGACAATATAATTTTTGCTCTGTGAGTATTGATACAGGGTCAGGCTGATGAGCAAGAGGAAAGTCAGTACAAGCGGAAAGCAGATAATGTACAGCAATTATCCAGTGACGCAAAGTCCTGAAAGTGGTTGGACCCCTATAACTCTGGAGTAGATTCCGCCAGATCGTGTGCTACTTTTACATGGCATCTATGTCAGACTGTGTTGCACCTGTTTTTACCCCTGTTTAGGGAGACAGTGTGTGTGCGCTCTGAAAGAATGCCTAAGTAAGATATTGTCAGTTTATTAACAACTAGCAAAATACCCACGCTTCACAGCAGAGAAGTAGCGTGTTAAATAAGTTATGAAAAAGAAAATGAAACATTTTAAAAATAGCGTAACATGATTGTCAATGTAATTGTTTTGTCACTGTTATGAGTGTTGCTGTCATCAAGGATTTGATTATCATTATTTCTTTCAATCAGGTTCGCATTTGGAGGAAGTGTTGTGTTCAAGTTACATTCCGTGTTTGTCAACCGTTGTAAAGATAACAGGTTTCATTCATCGAAGTGTTCACTACCAAAATCGTTACTCGTGAATCTAAGATGTTTAACAGGCATTCCCGGTATTACGTTGTGGAATTGCCTGCGAGTATTTAGCGACAGCGTCTCTATGAACTTGTGGATTTGCCTGCGAGTATTTAGCGACAGCATGTCTATTAAATTGTGGATTTTTCTGCGAGTATACAAAGTTGTTTTCGTCTAGCTGCATAAGAAAATGTACCATGACGTCTGACACGCCTCCTTTTTACTGTTTTCTCATAGCTTGGATTGCTGCTGTCATAACCGGTTTGAGTTTCATGGTTTGTTTCAATTACAACAGTGTTTGCAGGACTTGTGTTGAAGTGACATTCGGCATCTGTCAAGCGTTGTAAGCATACAACCGGCTTCATCGATAACTTGGCATCCATCTTTTGAGAGTTGAAACATTCATAAACATCAAAGTGTCTACTACTCAAATCGTTACCTGTGAATCTAAGATGTTTAAGAGCCATTGGTGGTTCTCCAAAGGTGTAAAATATTTGGCCATTTCAGTAGACTTGAAAGCGACAACCGAACAATTCAGCAGCAGCCATCAACTCACATGCAGAAGCATAGGTGAAGGGCTTAAGCATTTCACTCTTCTAGTGCTCCTGTGTAGTATAATTATCTCCTGTACCGTCATCAGTCCACACCTTGAACCTGTCCCAGTCATTCAATACATAAGACACAATGTTCCTCCGGATATCAAGATTGAGCTTGATATGGCCGTGCAATATGTAAGACAGAGAATGTAAAAGGCAGGCGGCAACTCCGGGCATGGAAACCACTCGATAGACATCTCACTACCCAAATCACTACTCGTGAATCTAAGATGTTTAACACGCATTCCCGGTATTAACTTGTGGATTTGCCTGCAAATATTTAGCGACAGCGTGTCTATGTACTTTTGGAATTGCCTGCGAGTATTTAGCGACAGCGTCTCTATGAACTTGTGGATTTGCCTGAGAGTATTTAGCAACAGCGTTTCTATGAACTTGTGGATCTGCCTGCGAGTATTTAGCGACGGCGTGTCTATTAACTTGTGGATTTTTCGGCGAGTATTTGGCGGTAGCGTCATGAAGTTGTTTCCGTCTAGCTGCATCAGAAAATGTACCACAACGTCGGGCATGCCTCATTTTTACTGTTTTCTCACAGCTTGGATTGCTGCTGTCATAATCGTTTTGAGTTTCATGGTTTGTTTCAATTGCGTTAGTATTTGCAGGACTTGTGTTGAAGTGACATTCGCCATCTGTCAAGCGTTGTAAGCATACAACCGGCTTCATCGATAACATCGCATTGTAATAAATGAACAATAAAACAGCGGAGAAGCCGTGGATTAAATAAAAAGGCTGCAGTTATCAGCAAGGAGACGTGAATACCGTGGCGAAGCAAAGAAGGGTAAGAAGAGGCCAGAGTGACGGATGGCCTTGTACGTGTGAGGCATGGGGATGGGGGACGCAATATAGGCAGGCAGCCAACTACGTGGGAGGCGTAGTGATGGGGGACGCAATGCCGCCTCACACGCCGACCAAGCTGCAGGCTATGGACGTATATATGCATGTAAGTAGGATTCAATTATGACCATTATGTGTAGCATTTCGAAATGAAACCTGCTTAACTTTTGTAAGTAACCTGTAAGGAATGAGCCCGCCAAATTTCAGCCTTCTACCTACACTGTAAGTTGGAGAATTAGTGATGAATGAGTGAGTCAGTCAGTCAGTGAGGGCTTTGTCTTTTATTAGTAAGATACAGGCAAGCAACCTCATCCTCAAGTTAAATGATCTTGAGCACAAGGTGCAAGATTAGCTGCAACCAATACAGATGTTGGCCTTTTGGAAGCAGGTCTCATGCTCAACAATTGTTTTGGTGGCTGTTAACTGTTAATCTTTCTTAAAATAAAATAAAGTAAAATTAAATATGACTTTTACTGAACGACTATACCTGTTTTGACAGCTACTGGACCTCTCTACACTGCTGTATTTAAGATACTCTAATTAATAAACTACAACTACTCACTGCTGTTAATCAAGCATTTTAATTGCCTGCTGAATCAATTTTTTTTTTTATCTCTGCTAGTCTTTCCCTTAACTCCTAACCATTTTCCCAAACAACTCTTCCTTTTTTTCAGTTATCAGTATAATATCATTCAAGTGTGCACTTTACTTTTGCCTTTCTTCTAGCATATAAGGTACAGTGCTTATATAAGGCACTTTTAAAAATACTGGAAAATGTAGCAGTGGAATAAATAAATAAAACATGTTCTACAAGGACCAGATTAATATTCTGATAAAGTCCAAGGTAAACATGTGAAGATCTCTCAAATAAACAATTTTTTATGTAGCTCACTTTTAACAATGGAAATTTGCCAGTGTTGTAAAATGTTGCAATCTAACTGCCTTATTGGCTGTCTATTATTTACATGCAGTACAGTTTTTGTCTTTATCATTGAAGGCACTAAATATTCAATTCTGAGAAAAGACCTTGAAAGGGAAGATTCAACCCAAAATTTCATTACATGTAGCTCTTGCCAAAGCTAATGTCAAAATTCACGGGTCCACCATTAGAAAGAACACATTAGATTTACATATGGGAGGGGTGCCACAAGGAAACCGTTGCTGTCCAGAAAGGGCAAGTTTGACTATGAACACCCAGGCCAAGACTAGGATTTCTGGAACAATGTGCTTTGGACATATGAGGCCAAGATAGGGATATTTGGTCATAGTACCAAAAGAAACAGCATATGACCAGAAGCACCTGATACCAACTGTAAATCATGATGATAAAAGTGCTATGGCTTGGGGCTGCTTTGTAGTTTTAGGACCTGGGCAGCTCATCATCTTATAATTCACTATAGATTCTTCATTGTATCATGGGGTGCTTGAGGATAATGTGAAACCATCTGTCAGAAAATTGAATCTCCACTAAAAGTGGACCTTGAAACGGATGATAGCTGTAATTATACTAGTAAATCAATCAAAAGATAGCTAAAAAAGAAAGAAATGGGCAGTTCTGGAATGGTCATATTAAAACCTGTACTTGAATCCTACTGAGATGCTGTGCAGAGATTTGAAATGGGCTGTACAAGCAAGACTCCCTGCATTAATAAGGAATGGAAAAAACTTCCTTCAAGTCAAAGTCAAAGACTGATAATGTGTTATAGAAAATGCCTACTTGAGGTTGTTTCTGCCAAATTATATAAGGTCATACTTTCTTTTTTAAACTTACATTACCTTTTTCTAAAGTTTCTGTTTCAGTGAAAATCAAATCTTGATATGTTCATTCATATATTTTTATATATATATATTTTTTATATATATATATATATATATATATATATATATATATATATATATATAAATATATATATAAATATATATATATATATATATATATATATATATATATATATATATATATATATACATATACACACACTAGCAAAATACCAGCAGCAGAGAAGTAGTGTGTTAAAGAAGTAATGAAAAGAAAAGGAAACATTTTGAAAATAATGTAACATAATTGTCAATGTAATAGTTTTGTCACTGTTGTGAGTAATGAGTGTTGCTGTCATTCTGTCATTCATATATATATATTATATATATATATATACACATATCCATACATATATACATATACACATATATATAAACATATATATACATATCTACATATATACACACATATATATATTTACATATAAATATACATACATACATACATACATACAGTGGTGTGAAAAACTATTTGCCCCCTTCCTGATTTCTTATTCTTTTGCATGTTTGTCACACAAAATGTTTCTGATCATCAAACACAATTAGCCATTAGTCAAATATAACACAAGTAAACACAAAATGCAGTTTTTAAATGATGGTTTTTATTATTTAGGGAGAAAAAAAAATCCAAACCTACATGGCCATGTGTGAAAAAGTAATTGCCCCCTGAACCTAATAACTGGTTGGCTACCCTTAGCAGCAATAACTGCAATCAAGCGTTTGCGATAACTTGCAATGAGTCTTTTACAGCGCTCTGGAGGAATTTTGGCCCACTCATCTTTGTAGAATTGTTGTAATTCAGCTTTATTTGAGGGTTTTCTAGCATGAACCGCCTTTTTAAGGTCATGCCATAGCATCTCAATTGGATTCAGGTCAGGACTTTGACTAGGCCACTCCAAAGTCTTCATTTTGTTTTTCTTCAGCCATTCAGAGGTGGATTTGCTGATCTGTTTTGGGTCATTGTCCTGTTGCAGCACCCAAGATCTCTTCAGCTTGAGTTGACGAACAGATGGCCGGACATTCTCCTTCAGGATTTTTTGGTAGACAGTAGAATTCATGGTTCCATCTATCACAGCAAGCCTTCCAGGTCCTGAAGCAGCAAAACAACCCCAGACCATCACACTACCACCACCATATTTTACTGTTGGTATGATGTTCTTTTTCTGAAATGCTGTGTTCCTTTTACGCCAGATGTAATGGGACATTTGCCTTCCAAAAAGTTCAACTTTTGTCTCATCAGTCCACAAGGTATTTTCCCAAAAGTCTTGGCAATTATTGAGATGTTTCTTAGCAAAATTGAGACGAGCCCTAATGTTCTTTTTGCTTAACAGTGGTTTGCGTCTTGGAAATCTGCCATGCAGGCCGTTTTGCCAGTCTCTTTCTTATGGTGGAGTCGTGAACACTGACCTTAATTGAGGCAAGTGAGGCCTGCAGTTCTTTAGATGTTGTCCTGGGGTCTTTTGTGACCTCTCGGATGAGTCGTCTCTGCGCTCTTGGGGTAATTTTGGTCGGCCGCCACTCCTGGGAAGGTTCACCACTGTTCCATGTTTTTGCCATATGTGGATAATGGCTCTCACTGTGGTTCGCTGGAGTCCCAAAGCTTTAGAAATGGCTTTATAACCTTTACCAGACTGATAGATCTCAATTACTTCTGTTCTCATTTGTTCCTGAATTTCTTTGGATCTTGGCATGATGTCTAGCTTTTGAGGTGCTTTTGGTCTACTTCTCTGTGTCAGGCAGCTCCTATTTAAGCGATTTCTTGATTGAAACAGGTGTGGCAGTAATCAGGCCTGGGGGTGGCTACGGAAATTGAACTCAGGTGTGATATACCACAGTTAGGTTATTTTTTAACAAGGGGGCAATTACTTTTCACACAGGGCCATGTAGGTTTGGATTTTTTTTCTCCCTAAATAATAAAAACTATCATTTAAAAACTGCATTTTGTGTTTACTTGTGTTATATTTGACTAATGGTTAAATGTGTTTGATGATCAGAAACATTTTGTGTGACAAACATGCAAAAGAATAAGAAATCAGGAAGGGGGCAAATAGTTTTTCACACCATTGTATATATATATACATATATACACAATCTTAATTTATTTATCCATTCCTAAATAATTAAATGGGCAGGCTATTTTGTATCAGTGCAATACGCTGTTTGTTAAAACGTATGACTCCCGCTCTTATGTGCAAGTCTGCGTGGATATTATGAACTATCGTATCTGTTCAAGTTCTATTTAAATTTTAAATAGAAGGAATTTTTATTTAGTCGACAGAAATATCTTTGGTAAGAATGTAAGTTAAATGTAGGCATCATTGCATAAATTTTTCTTCACCATATAAATGTAAAGAGTAAATTCGACTTACATTCCAACCAAAGATATTTGTGTCGACTAAATCAGGGGTGTCAAACTCAATTGCACAGGGGGCCAAAATCCAAAACACACTTTACGTCGCGGGCGAACAGGATAAACATTTATTGAACACACTAAAACTAAACTTTTAAAACTTTAAAACTTTTAAAACTTAACTTTTTTGAACATAAATATGAATAAAAACAGACAGGAATATTATTCCGGAATAAATCAACTCAAAACTTAAATAACTTATAATATTTTGCTCTCCATAAAAATATATCCTGTCAAAATTATACAAATTAAAATATGAACATGCTGCATAACAAAACCTGGAAATATAAATAAAATTTGTTCTTTTCAGCAATAACAAATCAAATCCTTCAGTTGTCTTTGCTCATATGTCATTTTATCAGAGCTGGACGCCTGGCATCTTTTTTTGGCAACAAGTTCGTTTCTGTTTGGTGTGAGGTTCGGTGTTGTGGAGATTCTCAGGATTGACTGCAGGTGCTCATCAGTGAGGCGACTCCTGTGTGCTGTTTTGTTAGTCTTCATCACTGAGAAAAGCTTCTCACACAGATATGTGCTACCAAACATGCACAAGGTTCGAGCCGCATGTAGACGGAGCTGGAGCATTTCTGCGGGAATGGAGTGAATAAACTGTGCGGGCCCTGCAGTATCGTACTTTGCCTTCAGTGTGCCATTACACTGCAGCTCAATCACCTCCATCTGAATCTGCACAGGTGCAGTTTCCACATCGATGGCAAATGGGTTGCGAAACAACTCAAAATTCTTTTTTTGTTCTTCAAAGTCACCAAAGCGCTGTGCGAACTCAGTGCGCAGTGCGCTCAGTTTATCAGCAAAGTGCGTATTTGGGAACACCGTTGTGCCAACTTGGTTCAACATTACTTGGCAACAGGGAAAGTGGGGCAAGTTGCACTGGTGCATTTGTGTCTCCCATAAAAGTAGCTTCACTTGAAATCACTTTGTGATTTTGCACGGGTAAAAACGTCTGCTGAAGTGTTATTCTTTTTTAACTCTTCTGCTTTCTGTATCTTCTGCATTGCGTTCAGGTCTTTCAGGTTATCTTGATGTTTTGTCTCATAGTGCTGTCTTAGATTAAATTCTGTAATTACAGCCACATTAGCTCCACAAATGAGACACACGGGTTCAGTACACATATACTCAGCCTCCCATCGGTTTTTAAAGGCTCTATTTTCAGAATCAACTTTTCTCTTCGGCATCGTGTGGGCTAGCTTCGCAATAACTTGCAGCATCATAAGCAGGACTCGATTAACGCGGTAAGTGTTCGGCAAGGCAGCTGAAGCGCTGCATTATGGGATCTGTAGTTTATTGTGTTACCAGCGCTTCATATCCCCGGGCCATTAATAACAATAATACAGTATATAAAATGATCTCGTGGGCCGGATAGAATTACAGTTACAGTACTTGAGTTTGACACATATGTACTAAATAGAACTTGAAAAGATATATTTTTTCGAATGTGATCACGCAATTCAGATCGAGTTGATGCGCACTACAGTACATCGAGCCCACGTGCTATTGTGGTTTTGCCTGCGTGCCTCAATATGTCACCCTCCCCTCACTCTTACTTTTTTACCGTTCATCTAATGAATACACCGAGTATGGCTTTACCAAAACAATCATCGAATAAAGTATCCATCATTCATAAAGCTTCAATTGGTGATCTGTCTTTCTGCGTTAACCGCATATTTTTTCATAGGTCTCAAACCAAAGAGATGTGAAGGTAAAATGAATCGGGAAGCGCGCGTACATACTCAGTGCATCCCCTCTCGGGAATCGAACCTCGGACGTCGGTGCTAGTGGCGAACTCTCTACCATTGCGCCACGGCGTGTGGTTTATCTATTTGAGCGTATGTAGATCGGGCTATATATATACATATATATATATATACACATATACACAGAAGTAGTGTGTTAAAGAAGTTATGAAAAAGAAATGGGAACATTTTAAAAATAACGTAACATGAGTGTCTAATATACAGTAACTGTTTTGCGAGTGTTAGGAGTGTTGCTGTCATCAAGGATTTGATTATCATTATTTCTTTCAATCAGGTTCGTATTTGTAGGATGTGTTCAAGTTACATTCCGAGTTTGTCAATCGTTGTTAAGATAACAGGTTTCATTCATCGATTCGTTTCTTACTGCATTAATAAACAGCTCGTCTTCCTCTTTATCTGAGATGTGAAACACTGCATGCACGGGTTTTTTTTTTTACACTGTGTTCCTTTAGCGGGACATTGACTTTTTCCACCGTGTGCTTTGTTTCCGCAGTAGCTGCACTTATGAATATGCTTGTATGTATCACATGCTTCATATTTTTTTGCTGCCTTCTCAATTGTGTAATTCGGTTTTTGTTCAGCACTCTTTGGAACTGATGCTTTTTGTCTGCGCACTGCGTCATTTCACGTGAGCCGCTCGGTGTACATGCATCGAAGGCTTCCAGCTCCTGTATTTAATGTTAGCTAAGACCCGGCACTTAAAAGTTTCTTTCGCAGTTTGGCCGAGTTTGTGCCAAACACCACCCTGACCATCTCATCCTCCTCTGCATAAGCACAGTCCTTTACCCATGAATATTTAGCGGCAGTGTTTCTATTGACTTGCCGCTGACGGACGGCCTTATATGGGCAGGCACTAAATTACGTGGGAGGCGTAACTCCGCCTCCCACGGGCATCGAGCAGAAGTCTATTATAGTAAATGGACGAAAAAATAGGTTCCAGTTATGACCATTACGTGTAGAATTTCGAAATGACAAAAAAATCAATAACTTTTGTAAGTAAGCTGTAAGGAATGAGCCTGCCAAATTTCAGCATTCTACCTACACAGGAAGTTGGAGAATTAGTGATGAGTCAGTGAGTGAGTGCTTTGCCTTTTATTAGTATACTAGCAGAATACCCGCGCTTCGCAGCGGAGAAGTAGTGTGTTAAAGAAGTTATGAAAAAGAAAAGCAAACATTTTAAAAATAACGTAAGATGATTGTTAATGTAATTGTTTTGTCATTGATATGAGTGTTGTTGTCATATCTATCTATATATATATATATATATATATATATATATATATATATATATATATATATATATATATATAGCAAAATAGCTGCATTGGCAGCGAGAAGTAAAAAGAAAAGGAAACATTTTAATAATAACGTAACATGATTGACAATGTAATTGTTTTGTAATTGTCATGAGTGTTGCTATATATATATATATATATATATATATATATATATATATATATATATATATTGTCACAAGAACGAGACATGGACAGATAAAGAGTTGGGGCAGCCACCCGTATATTGTGGTATCCTGGCTGCAAAGTCGTTTTCTTGTAAAATACAGAGCACTGAAGTGCATACAACCGAGTCCAAAACAAGACTGAGGAAACAAAGGAAAGGGGCAGGTTTTAAAGGGGAGACAGGAAGTGAGGTCGATGGATCTGGCACGTGGTCTTCCACCATTGGCTCAGAGTCGGAGGTGACATCAGAGGGACTGGAGCTGGTGTGGCCGAGTTCCATTGGCTCAGTCCCGAAGTGATGTCAGGAGATCCAGGTGAAATCCCCGGGATGGTCTACAGGCAAGGAGAAAAGAGTCAGTGCACTCTGCCACACCCCGGCATGCCTCCAACTGCCTTCACTCAAGCCCTTTAGCTGCCTCCCATGCGCACGTGTGTGACAAGGCCCCCTTAGCCCAGACCCGACGGGTCGGGCGACCTAACCGAGAGGTCGGAACCCGAGAAAGAGCATCAGCGCTGGCGGAGAGCCCGACGATGAACGAGCAAAACTTGTACGGCTGCAGGTCAAGAAACCACCGGGTGACCCGCGGATTCACTCCTTGTGGAGGGCCATCCACTGTAGGGTGCATGGTCCGTGACAAGGGTGAATTCCCGCCCAACAGGTAGTACCTCAGCTGAGTAATCGCCATTTAATCGCCAGAGCCTCCCTCTCCACCGCAGCATACCTGGTCTCCCGTCCAACAGTTTCCGCTCAGGAACATGATGGGGTGCTCCACACCATCGACGCTTTGGCTCAGCACGGCGCCCAGGCCTGTGTCCGGCGTCCGCCTGGAGGATGAAAGGCAAAGAAAAGTTAGGTGCCATCAAAACAGGTGTGGACGTAAGGGCCTGCTTTAAGTCACCAAATGCGCCTGTTTTTTCAGTCCATGCCACAATGTTCGGGGCCCTCTTCTTTGTTAAATCAGTCAAGGGCGCGCCTCTCCAAAACCGGGTACAAACCGGCGGTAGTACCCGCTAACCCGAAAGGCTTGGACCTGCCGCTTGGTTCATGGACGGGCCATTTCAGAATGGCATCAATTTTGGAGCACTGTGGCCTTACGGTACCCACCCACCAGGTAGCCTAAATATTTGGCCTCGCTTAATCCAAGAAGCATTTCTGGGATTAATCCGAGCCCGCCTCACCAAGTGTCCGTAATACCGCTTGGACATGCTGTAGGTGTTCCTTCCATGTGCTGGAATAGATGACCACGCCATCCAGGTAGGCAGCACTGTATGAGTTATGAGGTCAAGCACTTTGTCCACCAGACGCTGAAAGGTTGCTGGAGCCCCGTAACCCAAATGGAAGGACACGATACTGCCAGTGTCCGCTAGGGGTACTAAACGCGTTTTACCTTCGGAGTCCGCTAAAGGAACCTGCCAGTACCCTTCGTCATGTCAAGTGTGGTCAGGTATTGAGCCTGTCCAAGCCTCTCGAGGAGGTCGCCCACGCTGGCATTGGATAAGCATCAAATTGGGAGACTTGATTGCCGACGGAAGTCATTGCAGAACCTCCAACTTCCGTCAGGCTTACCGACGAGCACAATGGGGCTGGACCAGGGACTATAACTTTCCTCAATCACACCTAGCTCCAGCATGCGCTTGATCTCAAGCTCCACTTCAGCCTTTTTTGCCTCGGGAAGACGATACGGGCGTTCTCGACAACAACCCCGGCTCTGTCACATGTTGTGCTCAATCAGAGAGGTCCTTCCGGGTTCTCACTGACTACCTCCCAACGGTCCGGATAACTGTTTCCAGCTCCTGCCGCTGTCTGGGACTTAAGTCCGTGCCGGGTTAAGGTCGTGTGTGTGAGCGAAGAGTGAGCGGGCTGGCCGGAGGAGGGATCGGGTCCCTGTCCTTCCACGGTTTCAGCAGGTTCACATGATAAACCCGCCCTTTGGCCGACGCATTGGGTTGACTCACCAAATAGTCACCAGTCCCTTCCTCTCCTTAACTTCAGAGGGGCCCTGCCAGTGGGCAAGCAATTTAGAGTGGGAGGTAGGCACTAGGACCATGACCCGATCTCCGGGCGGAACTCCCAAGAGACGTGCGTTGTAGTACCGGCCTGTGCTGCTTGAGCCTCCTCCATGTGACTTTTAAGGACAGGCCAATCTTTCCAAATCTATCGCGTAACTGCGCGATATACTCCAGTATGTTTGTGGAGGGAAGAGCCTCTTCTTCCCAGCCTTCTTTCAAAATATCTAATATGCCCCGAGGTTGTCGCCCGTATAGTAGTTCAAAAGGGGAGAACCCCGTGGAGGCTTGTGGGACTTCCCGATAGGCAAAAAGGACGAGGGGGAGGAGCTGATCCCAGTTCCTTCCATCCTCGCTGACCACCTTACGCAGCATTTGCTTGAGAGTTTGATTAAACCTCTCTACTAATCCGCCGGTTTGAGGATGATACACCGAGGTCTTTAAATGCTTTATTTTCAGTAATCTGGCAGTCTCCTTGAACGTTTCCGAGGTGAAGGGGGTCCCCTGGTCTGTCAAGACTTCTTTGGGGATCCCCACGCGCGCGAATACCCCTAGTAATTCCCGTGCGATGGCTTTAGAGGTAGCTGAGCGCAACGGAACAGCTTCGGGTATCGTAGCGTAATCCACGAGGACTAAAATGTACTTGTGTCCTCGGCTGAGGGCTCCAGGGTCCCACCAGGTCGACCCCATTCTGTGGAAGGGAACGCCAATCAGTGGAATAGGAACAGAGGAGCACGGTCCCTCCTAGGAATTTGTCGCAGTTGACACTCCGGCAGGAAGCGCAAAAGTTTACCTAACCTCCTCATTAATTCCTGGCCAGTAGAAACGGAGCTTGATCCGCTCCAGAGTTTTTCGGTGCCCAGGTGGCCACCTAGGAGGTGGGCGGTGCTAGCTCGCAGACCTGCCGCCGGAAGGTACGCTGCACCAGCAGCAGCCTCGCCTCCTGCCCGCCATGCATTGCTACACGGTAAAGGAGGTCATTATCTAGCACAAAGTAGGGGCCCTGTGGCATCGACTGATTAGTGCGCTGGCCATTGACAAGGACCACTGCATTTTTTACAAACTTCAGGGAGTCATCATTCCATTGCTCCCTTCTAAAAGAAGCCGGCGCTTTTAAATTGGAACCGCAACACGGAGAGAGGGTCAGCGCCGACCTCAATGGGCGTGGTTTCTCCCGCCCGCCGCGCTGGTGGATGACGGTTAGCCCGCGACGCCCGGAGTTGCCACGCCAGTCAGGGGACGCTTCCTCTCTCTGCCGGCTGATTACACGGCGTGGAGGCAGCTTGAGACGGGTTATCTCCGCCCATAACGAGGCCCAAATTAACCCCGGAGTGGTATGTGTCTCACCGCTTTGATTTTAGACCAGTCCCGCCCTAGTATCACCGGGTGTGGAGGATCAGGTAGGACGCTACGGTGAGTTTACTAACTGACCCTCCGTAACTGATGACACAGCGGCGGACCTGTACCAGCGGATGTCTCCGTGGACACAGGTTATACCGGTCTTAAATTTTAGCCACTGTTGCGGTTGCACAAAGCGGCGGGCAACAATGGAAATGTTGCTGCCGGAGTCGAACAAACCTGTGGTCTTGTGTCCGCTGGACGCATCACCACGCCAGTATGTGGGACCGCCAACGGATTAGCAGAGCACACCAACCCTCCTCGCCTCCACCTGCATTCCTCCTGCCCCAAGCGGTTTGCGCGCCTGCACCGCGGACGCCACGAGCCCGGATTGTACAGGGAGGGGCTAGGTCTTGGAACGCACTCGCTGGTTTGACATGAGGACGGTTCTGCTCCCCAGAGTGTGAGGCCGCCTCTGCGCTCCATAAGCTCTATGAGCTCAGACATGTTCTTAAACCGCCGCCCAAACCGCTGGGTGAAGCCACGGGAAGCGCTTCCAGGAGCAGATAGCAAGCTACCTGCTCTATTATTTGGTAGGGCGTGTTTTCAAATGGCCGTAGCCAATGCCCTACCATTGCCCATAAGGACCAGGCTTGTTTGTTGGTCGGCCGCTCAGGGTCCAACCTCCATTTTTATTTTATTCACCTGCCAGTCTGGGGCACCCCTAGGTGGTAAATGGGGCTTTGGTTTCGAGGGAGGCAGGCACTCTCCCCAAGAGAGCATACTGAGTCCCTTTGCCTCCCTCCAGGGCAGCCCAATTCTGTGAGCCCCACCCGCACACCCCTGGCCTCCAGATGGCCTAGTTATGAGTGCTGGGAGCGGAGCCCGCACCGGTCACGCCGACCACGGGCACCCTCCCCGCCTGAAGACTCGCCCCGCACGCCCCACCTGGGTATATTGCAGGTCCTGTCCCCTTCTCTCTGGGACTTCTCCATCCTGCCGACTACGCCACTGTCACAAGAACGAGACATGGACAGATAAAGAGTTGGGGCAGCCACCCGTATATTGTGGTATCCTGGCTGCAAAGTCGTTTTCTTGTAAAATACAGAGCACTGAAGTGCATACAACCGAGTCCAAAACAAGACTGAGGAAACAAAGGAAAAGGGGCAGGTTTTAAAGGGGAGACAGGAAGTGAGGTCGATGGATCTGGCACGTGGTCTTCCACCATTGGCTCAGAGTCGGAGGTGACATCAGAGGGACTGGAGCTGGTGTGGCCGAGTTCCATTGGCTCAGTCCCGAAGTGATGTCAGGAGATCCAGGTGAAATCCCCGGGATGGTCTACAGGCAAGGAGAAAAGAGTCAGTGCACTCTGCCACACCCCGCATGCCTCCAACTGCCTTCACTCAAGCCCTTTAGCTGCCTCCCATGACGTGTGTGACAATATATATATATATATATATATATATACACACACACACATACATATATACATATACATATATATACACATACTGTATATATACACACACACATATATACATACTGTATATACAACATATACATATCTACATATATACTGTATATACACATATATATACAAATCTACATATATATATCTACATATATATATTAGGTGGGACTCGATTAAAAAATTAATCCAATTAATTAGAGGCTGTGTAAGAATTAATCTTGATTAATCGTATGTAATCGACACGAATTTGCCCCAAATCGCAAATGTTTTTTTTTTTTTTTATTTAAAACGGTTTTAGTGGGCTTACAGAATCAAATAATAGACATGGACATGAATATTGTAAACTGAAGCTGTTTTAATTTCTGAAAAAAAAGCTTTTAAACTGCATTTGAATTCAAAACAGAAACAAAAATATCATCCCTGGTTAAAATTGGGCAGACTTAAAAATAAAGTGGTAGTTTAAGTACTTTAAGTACATTTTCAGAATAGTATTGTCTTTAAATAATAATAACCAAAATTTCACCATAAAGTGCAGTTTTTCTTCTTAAAAAATAAGTCAGAAACATAAAAGGTAATTTGACCAGCTTACTCTTTAAACTCTGAGTAACATTAGCCAAAATTATTTTGTACATTAGGCTAAAACAGTGTGATCATTGAACATTTTGTAATTAGATGTATTTAGAATTACTAACGGTCACGGAAGTCCAATGATCCCCAGTAAGAGCCACAAAGTCCGCTTTCTGTAATGCATCTAATTTTGCTTGCTTTTCAGTGTGCACAAAACCATGCTTTTATCAAGGCTTCGCGGTAGTCGAAATGATCAGTCGTAGGAACGCGCTTTATTCCGACTCTAACATTTTTGTAGCTGTGATGTGTGCATCAGTGTAATGGATGTACCAGGAAATCATGCATTGACAAAAGTTCCCGCTTGCTTGGAATTGAAAGTGTGATTAAATGCGCTATTTTTAACGCGCTATGGAGTACATGCATCAAGCTTCTCAACTGTGCTTGTGCTAAGAAAGGGAAAATTTTAAAAATAACGTAACATGATTCTGCGTTAACCTAATATTTTTCATACGCCCCAAACCAAGGAGATGGGAAGGTAAAATGAATCGGTAGCGCTACATAGTCAGTACATCCCTCTCGAATCAACCTTGAATGTCGGCATTAGAGGCTTAAGACTCTACAATTGCGCCACCGCTTGTCTATGCTAAAGTATGTATTGTAGATCGGGCTATAGATATACATTTATATATATATACCCGTATCGCAGTGGAGAAGTAGAAGTTATGAAAAGAAAAGGGAACATTTTAAAAATAACGTAACATGATTGTCAATATACAGTAATTGTTTTGTGAGTGTTATTGAATGTTGCTGTCATCAAGGATTTGATTATCATTATTTCTTTCAATCAGGCTCAATTTGTACGATGTGTTCAAGTTACATTCCGTGTTTGTCAATCGCTGTAAAGATAAGAGGTTTCATTCATCGATTAGTTCCTTACTGCATCAATAAACAGCTCGCCTTCCTTTTATCTGTGATGTGACAAACTGCATGCACGGGTTTTTTTTTTTTTTTTACGCTGTCTTCCTTTAGCGGGACATTGACTTTTTCCACCGTGTGCTTTGTTTCCACAGTAGCTGCATTTATGAATATGCTTATCAGACGCTTCATATTTTTGCTGCCTTTTCAATTGTGTAATTCGGTTTTGTTCAGCTCTTTGGAACTGTTGCTTTTATCTGTGCACTGCATCAGTTCACGTGAGCCACTCGGTGTACTTGCATCGAAGGTTCCCAGCTGTGCTGGTGCCATCTCGTGCTATGTCCATAGCTTTATTTAATGTTACCTTAGTCCTGGCACTTAAAACTTTCTCTGGCAGTTTCGCTGAGTTTGTGTCAAACACCACCCTGACCATCTCATCTTCCTCTCCATAAGCACAGTCCTTCACCCGTGAATATTTACCCGTGGCAGTTTGCTATTGGATTGCCGCTGACGGATGGCCTTATATGGGCAGGCACTAAATTACAAACGCCAGCGGCAGCCTGTCTTATGAACTTAATTTAAAGTGTAGGTTTACATCGTGCTTTGTTTCCGAAGTAGCAGAACTCGCTTCTTATTGTTTCGCTGCCTTCTCAATTATATAATGCATGTTTTCTTGAGCGCTTTTTTGAGGTCTTCCTGGTTTTCTATGTACTGCGTGATTACGTGGGAGGCGTGATGATGTCACACGAAACTCCGCCCCCACGGCGTTGAAGCTCATCTCCATTACAGTAAATGGAGAAAAACTGCTTCCAGTTATGACCATTACGCATAGAATTTCGATATAAAACCTGTCCAACTTTTGTAAGGAAGTTGTAAGGAATCAACCTGCCAAATTTCAGCCTTCCACCCACACGGGAAGTTGGAGAATTAGTGATGAGTGAGTGAGTGAGTGAGTGAGGGCTTTGCCTTTTATTAGTATAGATATATATATATCAATCTCTTTTATATTCTGATGCATGTGTACTGCACACCTTGTGTTTAAGTGGAAATCCATGAAAGTCCACTGGTTTGCTTGTATTAAAGGCTATTTAACCCACGACCAAATATATCCTACCTTTGCACACATAATACTGTCGATTGTACAGGGTTATAGCCCCAGATGTGACCTAAAGATTTGAGGATATCTGTAATCCAACAAATGCAGACTGTTCACAGGTAGGAGAAGGGACAAAACTCACTAGGCAGCCTTGTCTATTGCCATTTGTGTGCTTTTGGCATTTAAAAAACGGGCATTTCTAAAAGGTTCTAATTAGACTCTTTGTACAATTACATACTGCAAAGGCAAATCCAGAAAAAAACTACTTTATTTCTGTACAACAATGTATTGCTTCAAAGCATTGGTATTTTTTACACAACCACATTCATGATGAATTCCTTCTGCTATTCATTTGCTGAATTAAATATTACAAAATAAGTATTTTAATCATTAAACCCAAATAAAGTTTCAGGTCACTCTCTGACCCTTATTACAAACTCAATGCACACAAAGCACTGCTCGACTCTTGGAGGAGATTTTTGGTGAAGATTTTTTCTAGGCTAAGTAGAGGGGGTTTAAAAGGTCAGTGATTCTTCTGTGCCATGCATAACCACAGTGAAATGCCTTGGTCCCTAATCACTTTGACCAGGTAAATCTGGAAAAAAAATACATTTGTGTGCTTTTGGCATTTAAAAAACTGGCATTTCTAAAAGGTTCTAATTAGACTCTTTGTATAATTACATACTACTAAGGCAAATTTAGAAAAAAAACTATCCATTTATTAGTACATTTCTTTTTGAGTCTCTCTAACGTTTTTCTTGTGTTAAGCATTTATCTAGAGCTGCAATCAGTCTGTTTAAAGTCTGAACTACTCCAATGACTATCACTGATTCTTTGAAGTGTTGAACTCTTTTCAACTTGAAATGAAATGGGCAGTTTGACAAGGGATCACATTCACAGAAACTACGGTGTAATAACTCTGTCCTTTGCCAACAACAACATCACCTCACTTTCATTAATTAGACCAAACCTCAGCTGAAACACTGACATCATAACAACTGAATAACAAACATGAAACAATAATAATCTACTATTTCAGGTTGTAGGCAATGTAAATCTAATACATCCCAAATATAAATGACATTTTAATGCTGATTGGTTTTCATTAATAATATGACAGAAGATACTTGCCATATATTAAGTTTCAGCTAAAGAGTGTTAATTTTAAAAGGCTGTACATTTAAAGGGAAACTGACAATTTACCTATAACTCACAAAGAGATGTATTTTAACAAAAGCGGAATACAGTGACCCATTAAAAAAGGTATCTAAACAACCAAGCTGAAGTCTAATAAAACTGAGCCACCTGACATCACTTGTGTACAACTTCCCTAATGTTCTTGCATAAACGCAACTGAATTGCTGTCAGTTTCACCTCATCAACACAACACTGTTGTCATTCTATTAATTCAGTATTACACATCTTCATAGTTTTCTTACATGATTAAAACAAAATATTGGTACTTTTTTCTGGTTGATCTGATGATTTGTTTTCGCATTCATTTTGAAGTACAGAGAATCTAAACTTAATATAGTTTCTGTCAGTGAATTCTGTTTATTTTATGTGTCATTTTGTTTTGAAATTTTACTGCGGCACTATTTTGTGTTTAAAGGTTGCTGCTATTTTGAGCAGCCATTACTATTACACAACAGGTGGGCTAGGGAAAGCAGAAAATGGAATTCACAAAACTTGACACTATTGGTGCTACAGTGCTTAAGCTGACATTTTGTGTAACTAATTGTTCACATTTAAAGATACTTTCTGTAAACATTTGCGAGTGCCTTAGTCTAAACTTTTGGGTACCATATCTTGCTTTAGGATCCCATTTCGGGTTCAATTATTAGTCTTTCTGTTAATGAACCCACACTCTAAATTTAATCTTTCGTTATACTCCTGCATTTGCATGGAAATTGCTACCCCTAGATTTTCTTGTCAGTTGTTTGGTAAAGGAAATTTGCACCAAAAGAGTTTTTTTTTTACAGTATAAAAACAGAAGGAAGAATGTTTTCACGTATGTATGTCTATATACAATCCAGAAGCATGCAGTCAGATCAACGGTCACATCTAATGTTGCATCATTGTTTATGTATACATGAGCCTATGTGTAAACAGGGTCTCCTGCTGGGTTAGGTTGCTGCTTGCATAGGAAAAGAGAGAGATAAACATTCAATAAAAAATAGCACTAATTCAATCATAAGAGAAGATTTGTGAAACTATATAAAAGGACCATATTCATAAAATTGGTTTTTACTGAAATACAAAAAAAAAAGAGTCTCATTTATATACTTGTGAAATATTCCAAGAATTTTAAACACTGACATACTCTCTTCTTCATGGAAAAAAATAAGGTGAATATTCAGATTTAGTAACTGGTGACACTTTTAGAAGGAGTGTCTAAGACTTAGTTTTCTATTGTGTATCCAAAGAGCAAAACACATATAAAAAAGGAGGAATACCCCATACAAAGAAAAAAAGAAAATTAAGACAATAGAAAAAAGTGCAAGGGGTGAATAATCAGTAGTAAGCAACAGTAAAATGCCAAGAAGGCAGCAGCATCCTTTTTGAACAGCAGTAGTTTCCCCCCATATTTGTTAGAAATATCCATCACTTGATTTGATCCTGTAATCAAATAATTGTGACTAACCCAAGAATATAAGGAATCAGTGCACCTTTGTTACTGGCATTTGGATATCTGATGGTAACTAATCTCTTAACAGAGAAGATTATCAGAAAACAAAAATAATAAATGTTTTGCATTAAGTTTATAAATTAAATTATATTTTAGGTTACATTAATGCAGAAAGCCAGATAACTGTTAAAATAGTCACAAGGTTTCTACACAAAATATATGCACAGCTTCAAATAAAATTGAAAATCCCTTTACCTGGTGCCTTGCTCTGCTAAGATCCAGCAATTGTCTGGACTGCAGTTTCTGTTGCTGAAGTTGTTGTATTGCAAACTGAAGTTGGTAACAGCCAGAAGCAGGGTGGTATCTTTGCTGTGGTGTAACTCCAGGGACAATGCTACAGGAATTATTAGGATCTCCATCCAATGTGCAATTTCTTTCTTTAACAGCTCTGTGAGGAGGCAGTCACAACAGATGAAAAGCTAAGTCATGAATAACACACAGTGTAGATGTAGAAATCCTGCAAATACAGTATATTCACTGAAATCTGATCTGTAATAGGTTAGCCTACATTAAAACAATATATAGCATACTTGGAAAAATTTAATTTTGGGGAAGTCATACCCATTTTTTGTAAGACACAATGAAACGGATTTTGAAGTGTATATCTAAAAGGCTAAATCAATATTTCTATTTCAATAAATTCATAAAATTGGACAAACAATACTTTATTTCAATGAAATGGATTGCAAAACAGGCTTAAAATGAATGGCTCATGTAGCCTCAAAAAGGATGGCATTTGATTTATACTGATTGCTAAAAAAAATTGTAATATTCTTTATGAGATTAATGCTGTTATTTACACATTGTGACATACTTTCCTGTTTCCATCATGTTCTGTATAACAACATACATATAACACTATTTATATCAACAAAGACAAAGCCTTTACCAAGTGCATAAAGCACGTGTAGACACAGGACTGGCACACTACCAGACACTACCACACTACTACATGACCCCTCCACCATCTATTTAAGAACAAAGACCTGGTATACAATTTAAAGGTCATGACAGAATCCAAATTATTTCTCTTTAAAGTGACAAAGGTCCTTTTTCACTTTAATCAGACCGAGTTTCCTTTCTAGTACCCTGGAACTTTATTTTTAAAGGTGCTTCTTCAGAGACTAGACTCAAAACGCATTCACTGACTTTAATGTTTTCCTTCTTCATCCCAGAAATGGAAAAATTATGTTGACTGGCAGCTCTAAATTGAAAAAGTATATGTGATTTTGGGTGTGTGCATAAGAATACCTCTGAAGATAAGAACAAAAATTTGACAAAAGAAAGGAGACCATTCAGCCAAACAAGCTTAATGTATAGTTAATAGCTAAGCTGTCCCAATATACCATCCAGATACTTCTTAATGGTTGCCAAGGTTTCTGCTTCAACTACATGTCTTGGTAGTATGTTCCAGATTCCCACAACTCTTTGTGAAAAGAAGTGCTTCCCAGCTTCAGTCTTAAATTCAATTCCCTTTAATTTGTACTGGTCTCCTCCAGTATGTGATTCACTGTTAAGCTAAAATAATTCTGCTCAATCTACTTTATCCATGCCTTTGAGGATTTGAAGCACCTGGATTAGGTTCCCAGGTAGTCTCCTCTGCCTTAGATTAAACAGTTTAAAATCTTTAAGTCTGTCACAGTACAACATGTCATTCAGTCGGGCTGCTCTCCTCTGCACAGTCCAAGTGCTGTTATTTCTTTCTTGTAGTGTGGTCACCAGAGCTGCACAAAATATTCCAGATATGGCCTTAAAAGTGCATTATATAGTCACTCAATTTAGAATCAAAAGTTTTTATGATATAACCTACCATTGTATTTGTCTTTTAATTGCTTTTGCACATTGCATAAATAATGAAAACGTTGTGTCTACATAAAACCCTAAATCCTTTTCTGAGGTTGCCTCCTGTAGGACAGTGTCTTCCCTTGCAATGCAGTTGTGTCCTGCTCAGGGTTGGATTCAGAATTTATTCCCTGGACTATTAAAATGTGAATAATATGGCACTGCTTACTGTGCATGAGTGCTACATGGTGGTTTAATGAAACCTGTGCATCCCAACAGATGCCATTAAAAGTTAAATAAGGTCTTTCCTTAACCTCTGCCTAAAATGTGTATGCTGTTGTCAAAACTGGTTGATCAGTAATGGATCACTGCTTTATTACTCTACATTTGTTACACTCAGAAAATAAAATATATTAAAAATATATATAGTATGTATAAAATACAAATGGGAAATGTGTCAAGTGACCAAGGAAAATCGTGACATGATGCTTAAGCAGTCACCACACACATTTCAGACAGAGCCACTTCATTTGTTCTGCTCAGCAAATCATCAGAGAGATTGTGCTCTCACACCCCAGTACCTTGGGGATTGCTTCAGAAAGACATGGTGAGGACATGTACACAGGTTGACAGAACAGAAAATAGCCTCAAGAGGTGATGGTTAGTACCCACTTTCTAACAATCCGATGTTCATCACTAAGGAAAAATAGAGATTGTTGTGGGATGCATCAAATTAAAATAAAAAAATAAAGCTCACCAGTAAAACCCGGGGTCGTAAGTACAGGTTTGGAGAGCAGCACATTCCTCATATCATGGAAAGCCACTACTACTGATGATGGTCCACAAATTTCTAAATTACCCAGGCAAACAAATTTGGACCATCAAATGCTGAAATGTGAAGGGAATCCCATGCAGTCCTAGACAATCCTCAACTAGACATTCCATGCCTGATTGTCAGATAAAGTGCAGTGACTTTTGCTTGTTCAAGCAATGCATGACATCAGATGTTACACACGTGGACAAAGTTGTTGGTACCCTTCAGTCAATGAAAGAAAAACTCAAAATGGTCACAGAAATAACTTTAATCTGACAAAAGTAATAATAAATAAAAAATTCTATGAAATTTAACCAATGAAAGTCAGACACTGATTTTCAACCATGCTTCAACAGAATTATTTAAAAAAATAAACTCATGAAACCAGGCCTGGACAAAAATGATGGTACCCCTAGAAAAGACTGAAAATAATGTGACCAAAGGGACATGTTAATCCAAGATGTGTCCACTAATTAGCATCACAGGTGTCTACAATCTTGTAATCAGTCAGTGGACCTATATATAGGGCTCCAGGTAGTCACTGTGTTGTTTGGTGACATGGTGTGTACCACACTCAACATGGACCAGAGGAAGCGAAGGAAAGAGTTGTCTCAGGAGATTAGAAAGAAAATTATAGACAAGCATGTTAAAGGTAAAGGCTATAAGACCATCTCGAAGCAGCTTGATGTTCCTGTGACTACAGTTGCACGTATTATTCAGAAATTTAAGATCCATGGGACTGTAGCCAACCTCCCTGGACGTGGCCGCAGGAGGAAAACTGATGACAAATCAAAGAGACGGATAATACAAATGGTAACAAAAGAGCCCAGAAAAACTTCTAAAGAGATCCAAGGTGAACTTCAAGCTCAAGGAACATCAGTGTCAGATCGCACCATCCGTCGTTGTTTGAGCCAAAGTGGACTTCATGGGAGACGACCAAGGAGGACACCATTGTTGAAAACAAATCATAAAAAAGCCAGACTGGAATTTGCCAAACTACATGTGGACAAGCCACAAAGATTCTGGGAGAATGTCCTATGGACAGATGAGACAAAAATTGAACTTTTTGCCAAGGCACATCAGCTCTATGTTCACAGACGGAAAAATGAAGCATATCAAGAAAAGAACACTGTCCCTTCTGTGAAACATGGAGGAGGCTCTGTTATGTTCTGGGGCTGCTTTGCTGCATCTGGCACAGGGTGTCTTGAATCTGTGCAGGGTACAATGAAATCTCAAGACTATCAAGGGATTCTAGAGAGAAATGTGCTGGCCAGTGTCAGAAAGCTTGGTCTCAGTCGCAGGTCATGGGTCTTGCAACAGGACAATGACCCAAAACACACAGCTAAAAACACCCAAGAATGGCTAAGAGGAAAACATTGGACTATTCTAAAGTGGCCTTCTATGAGCCCTGACCTCAATCCTATTGAGCATCTTTGGAAAGAGCTGAAACATGCCGTCTGGAAAAGGCACCCTTCAAACCTGAGACAACTGGAGCAGTTTGCTCATGAGGAGTGGGCCAAAATACCTGCTGAGAAGTGCAGAAGTCTCATTGACAGTTACAGGAATCGTTTGATTGCAGTGATTGCCTCAAAAGGTTATGCAACAAAATATTAAGTTAGGGGTACCATCATTTTTGTCCAGGCCTGTTTCATGAGTTTATTTTTTTAAATAATTCTGTTGAAGCATGGTTGAAAATCAATGTCCGACTTTCATTGGTTAAATTTCATAGAATTTTTATTTATTATTACTTTTGTCAGATTAAAGTTATTTCTGTGACCATTTTGAGTTTTTCTTTCTTTGACTGAAGGGTACCAATTTAGGAAATCAATACAGAGTAGAACACAATTATCTGGAATGTACCAAGACCACCATACTATATCATTTATTATTATTATTAATTTACTATTTAATTCCTTGAAAACTTCTAGTTTTAACATTTCCTTAACCTTCTTTTCACTTGTGGAGTGCAATGATTCACTAATCCTGCATGAATGAACACCTACTATTACTTTTCTTCACTTAAGTCTAACTGGGTCTTTCTTTTGATGTTACCTTATATCAAGACCCTTCCCCACTATGACTTACCTCATATTAGTGCGACTACTAATAAGTGAATTTACTTGTTTAAAAGGAGATGTTTACATCTTATTTATTTTAAATGGAAGCTATGACTGCTCTTCTAAAGTCACAGTCAGTACTACATGTTGTTGCCAATATCAGTTCTTTAGGATGACAGCAAACCTTTCCTTTTAAATCTCATGTAATTCTGTAACAACCACAGTACTGCTTTGTGCATTTCAGTTGATTGCAGAACTTCATACCTAAAAGAGCTGATAACTAAACTAATAATCAGACAATTTCTGAACCAGTGTCACAAAGTTTGTTTTGAAGACTAGCTTCCCACTCTTCATTTTATCATATTTAGAAGCTCTTCAGATTTCAGAATCAAATGCTTAAAAATCATCTTATTTCAACAAGATGTAGTACTGAATAAAATAAGAAAAGGGCATACACCTAATAAAAAAAACAGTGATAATTTTCTCACTGGATAATCAGGAAACACAGAACACATCTTCCTGCTGTTGTTCCTGTTGTTTATTACCTTGTACAATTCTTACACCAATTAGGAAGTGAATGGCATTTCTTGAACAGTTAATATTTACAAACAAATGCCCATTTGCGTGTACACATCTTTCAGTACCTTTCCCATTTGCAAAGGGTTTACCTTCAGAAACCGGATAGCATAATCTAGCACCAGTAGAATGCACTGATAGACACCTTTTTACTAGGCGAGCAGACTTATCAATCTTGGTGTGTCAAATGAAACTTTAATGACTGTCACTGGAAACAAATGGATTACTGTGGTAATGTGAATAAACGACTTGACATTTGAGACAAGTTTTTAAAAACTCTATTCTTTATTAATCCAAAAAACTGCTTAAATATCTGCTCGTCATTATACTTCGACATGGCAGTAGTAATTACTTGTCTTAAAAGACTTAAAGCTGTTTAGTATGTGGTGGATCTTTTTCTTCCCCACAGTTGCTTCCAAATGTTTATCCATATGCATAGGAATAAACTTTCTAGAATAGAAAGTATATTCTGATCCGCCTACATATTTGTTTCTAATCTCATTTCAACCCTCAATGACTGACAGATGGCCAGACTGCCACATGTGATTGGCCCTTTCCATCCCTATTACAAAAAAATTGGAAACGTGTATCTGGAGCAGTTTTTGGAAAAAATTTTGGTCACAAGTGTACTCATTCTCTGTCTCACTTCTTCTTATCCACTGATAGGGCAATTCTGTGTAAAAACCAAACTTGTTACAAAACGTTTCAAAATCAAATTCTTCATAAAAAATAACTAACTTATTGTTTTTTAAAAAAAGACAACACAAAGTTAAAGAAAAAAAAAAAAAACTACTGACACTGTCCCAAACTGCATAGGGTTAAGTCTCTTTCTTTCTAGTGAATCTACTTTACATTTGTCTGTTAGGAACTAGAGCCACAGGCATCAATTACTTCTCCCATTCTACCTGCCTGCCTTCCTTCAACTATAACTACATACTGGCCCTTGAACCTTGCGAGCATATTGAGCCCATTTGCAACTGGATGTGAACTTGTCAATGGGCAACACACATCCTTTGAGGTCACAGAATTGTCCAGTATCCCCTATCACTTTCTCCCAAGGACTCCCTTTTGGTGGTCCTTAGACTTCTGGATGCCCATAGCTGACTAATATGTTCCTGGTTCCCTTGATGGCACAAATACCACGTGCCACCTACATCCTACTGTAAGATTCCAATTGTTCCAGGTAGGGGTCCACTGTTGCCCACCAATGGTTTGGAGTAACTCTCCACATGTTAAACTCATTCCCTGATAACGTCTCTGGTGTAATACTGCACTTGGAGTAACAGAGTAACTATAAAACTCATTACTCTTCTGCCAGATGAACCAACCTTTAGCAGCAGTCAAAAGAACCTTCTTTACTTTTACTTTATGTTTTGCTTGGTAAACCTAAAAAGTGTAATGCCTCCTAATGTCTGCTTGCCCACACAGAGTTAAATGTGGGAAACATCTTTAACAAAATGCAGACCATACTAGACCTACTTAAAGATTTCTTCACATCTTCAAATACTTCTACGCCTTGCAGGCTGCTATCCTGTCACAATGTAGTTGTCTATACGTAAAGCAATCATATATGTGCTATATTTAGTCAATTATTAATATGCCTCAGGTCTCTGAACATAATTTTATTAACCTCCTCTCAGGCTGCCAATGTGAAGTTATTCATCCCAGAATCTATAGGTGTGGTAATTTCATAACTGCCAATGCAAACAGATATTAACTTTTTACAACAGTTTAAAACACCAGTACAGCATAATTTTACTTTTCCTACTCCTAATTCCATTATTTATTACAAAAGGAGAAAAGAAAATCGAATATGGGTTGCCCACAGCATAAACAGTACTGAAGCAGTACATTCTAACTGCTACTGTTGGCTTTTGTGAATGGAGTTACTCAGGGTCATCGACTGTGTGATTGTGACAAAGTACAAGCAAATTGCAGGAAGACTAGTGAAGACCTGGAAGGAAATAAACTATTTCTGTGGTGGCCAACTTAGAACTTCTCTACAAGAAACAGATGTTTACTTTCTTGAAGTTTCAGATTTGAGTCTTTATAGGCTTTCATGATCACGTGTGAGCATGTTTAGAACTATATCTCTGTTGCATTTAGCAATTGCATCTTGTATGTTGGAAGGTTCCCCCCCTAGATAACAGCATTTGATATGTGGCATTCAATTTAAGAAAGTTGATTGTTTCTGTTTATTTCCCAAGCTCAGAATTGTCAGCCATATACCATTCTGAAGAGACTTTCTGGTTGTAGTTAATTGCCGGAATACATATTGAGGTGTCTTCGTTCCACTTTAGATTTGGCATTACACTGAAAGACTTACATGAACACATAGATGAAACCTTGCTGGTGTGGGAAAAGTAGTCCTATTTGAGGATGCACTTGGAGTGGATATCCTTGCATACAGTTAATCTCTGCAAAAAAGTTACCAAGCCATTTTAAGTAAAACGTGAGGCTAAGTAGTGCTCAATTAAGTGAAGGACAGACACAAAAGATCAGGCAACTATAATGCACTGCACTCATACACCAAAATAATTTTTTTTTCCCCTCAGTAGACCTAAAAATAGAGAGTTTAACGAAAGTTTTCCATGTGTGAAGTTTCAAATAGCTAATTAAACTTGAATCCTACTCAGATCCAGTATCCTTAGTTACTGCCACCAAAAACACCAGTGGCGACTGAGCTGGGGACTTTAGAAACACAAGAGGAAAATCTGCTTCTGGTTTCAAGGGAGAGTCTTTTACTGAAAATCAAATGTTTCATTCCACTGAAGCCTCACTGGATACATCCTGCTCAATCTACTGTTTTGTGCATGCTTTTAGTTTATACTAGTATTGCTTGAAGTGTTGAGGAGAGAAATCAAGCAAATATCATTTCAAAGAGACACACAGTATTTTTACTTTTTTTGTTTCTTAAACTTAAATTTTAACTAATATATTTAACATTCATATATTAAACATCATAATTTGTCTGCAAAATGCAAACCTTAATGAAGAGTTCTGCACTACTTAACGAGAAAAGCCATACATTTATTGAATACCTTAAAAGATTTTCTCTATATCGCAAAGAAGGCTGGTACTGGTCTGCAGCACATTTCATAACACTGCTCTGATATCAGCTCTTTACAATGTAGACAACTATTCTGAAGCAAACATTTTGTTTAATTCACTTAATATATTTTACTAGCCGAAGTCTGCCGTAGCATATGGCGGTGTAAGAATAGGAAAAGAAAACTGTGAGAAAGGAATTCAAAGTGGCTTAGGAAACCAACGTCACAGTATAACGAAAATAGCAAGGAGTGAAACCAATGCCAATGGTTGAGAGTACCTTTCTGTAGCAGGCTACGGAAAACAGACATGTATAGATAGACGCCGCGTTAATTGTGCGGCCCAGTCGACACGATACGTCAGCGTGTCTGCCCTATTGCAAGTGGTAAAAGTACCATTTAAACTAATACAGGTAGACGTGGAAACCGGGTTTTCTGATGAAAAGACAATAACGTTTTAAACAGTATCGTTTACATACAACAGATTTTGGCGAATCGTTTATATGCATTTATTTGCATCCATTTATACACTAAATGCGTGTGTATCCCATGGTCTCAGAGTTGGTGGGCTAGGCTCTCTGTCTTACGTGCGCTCTTTGTCTTGCCCTTAGTTAGAGTTGGTGGGCGGGGCTCTGTAAGTTGGCGATCGTGGCTCTCTGTCTTGCGTGCGGTGTAAAGTCAACGTGGCTCAGAGGTGCTTGTGGACTTTTGCACAGACGAAAGTGACTGAGGCTGAGTTTGGTGAGTTGTTGCGTACCTCGAGAGCGACGCTGGACTCGGGAGGACGGTTACATTTGGCATGTGTGGCTCTCTCGTGTGTATCCCATGATGCGGTAGGAGGGTTAGAGTTGGTGGGCGGGCCTCTGTCAAGCGTATCCCATGGTCTTAGAGTTGGCGGTCGGGGCTCTGTCTTGCTTGCGCTCACTGCCTTGCGTGCCCTCAGTGAATTATACAGTACTAGCAAAATACCCGCGCTTCGCAGCGGAGAAGTAGTGTGTTAAAGAAGTAATGAAGAAGAAAAGGAAAGATTTTAATAATAATGTAACATGATTGACAATGTAATTGTGTTGTCATTGTCATGAGTGTTGCTGGCATATATACACACACACATATATATATATATATATATATATATATATATATATATATATATATATATATATATATATATATATATATATATATATATATATATATATGTGTGTATATATATGTATATATATATATATAAACATACTAGCAAAATACCCGCGCTTTGCAGCGGCGAAGTACTGCATTAAAATTTTAAAACTGAGGGAAAATATGCCAATAATTATTTGTTAAGGATCTCTTTGTATACCATGTTGTCAGTTTGGCCCTCCGGTTGTAACATGACCAAGCTGTGCGCTGACCTTACTCTTGAGCATACAACTTACAGTTGGCCAAGTGAACAGTAATCTTGTCCCAAATCTCACAGCTTGGATTGCTGCTGTCATAATCAGTTTTAGTTTCATGGTTTGTTTCAATTATGACAGTATTTGCAGGATTTGTTGCATTGAAGTGACATTCGGCATCTGTCAAGCGTTGTAAGCACACAACCGGTTTCAGCGATAAAATCACATCCAGCTTTTGAGAGTTTAAACATTTATAAACATCAAAGTGTCCACTACTGAAATCGTCACCTGTGAATAAAAGATGTTTAAGAGGCATTGGCGGTTGTCGAAAGGTGTAAAATATTTGGCCATTTCGGTACACTTGAAAGCGACAACCGAACAATTCAGCGGCAGCCATCAACTCACATGCAGAACCATAGGTGAAGGGCTTAAGCATTTCACTCTTATAGTGCTCCTGTGTAGTATAATTATCTCCTGTACCGTCATCAGTCCACACCTTGAACCTGTCCCAGTCATTCAATACATAAGACACAGTGTTCCTCCGGATATCAAGAGTGAGCCTGATATGGCCGTGCAATATGTAACAAAGAGAATGGAAAAGGTAGGTGGTATCTCCGGGCATGGAAACCACTCGGTAAGTGATAGTTCTTTGATCGATAATGATCATCTCGATAGACATGGTAATGGGGGTTGGAATGATAAAGGAAATGGGTACCTGAGCAATGTAAAGTAAGTGTAAAATACCTATACAATAACTATAATTGTAATAAACAATAAAACAGCGGAGAAGCCGTGGATTAAACAAAAAGGCTGTAGTTATCAGTAGGGAGACATGAATCCCGTGGCGAAGCAAGGAAGGGAATGTAGAGACTGGAGCGACGGATGGCCTTATATAGGCAGGCATCCAACAACGTGGGAGGTGTTGGGATGGGGGACCTAACACCGCCTCACACGGTGACTGAGCTGCAGGCTATGGACGTATATATGTACGTAAGTAGGATTCAGTTAGCGTTGGGAACCCGTGTACCAAATTTCTTGAAGATGGGCCCATAAGTAACAAAGACTGTTGAAAAGTTCAATATGGCGGCCAACAGTGGCATCATACCACCGAAATAAGTACGTACATTGGTTTCAGTTAGTGCAGGGAAGCCGCCTATCAAATTTCGAGAAGATGGGGCCATAAATAAGTTCAACATGGCGGACGTTGTTGACCGTTACGCGTAGAATTTCGAAATGAAACCTGCTTAATTGGTGTAAGTAAGCTGTAAGGAATGGGCCTGCCAAATTTCAGCCTTCTACCTACATGGGAAGTTGGAGAATTAGTGACGTTGGAAAGTTCAATATTGCGGCAGACAGTGGTGTCATACCAACGAAATAAGTACGGACATCGGTTTCCGTTAAAAGTTCAATATGGCGGACGACAGTGGTGTCATACCATCGAAATAAGTAAGTACATCGGTTTCGGTTATCGCAGGGAAGCCGCCTACCAAATTTCGTGAAGATGGGGCCATAAATAAGAAAGTTCAACATGGCGGACGTTGTCGACCGTTATGACCGTTACGTGTAGAATTTCGAAATGAAACCTGCTTAACTTTTGCAAGTAAGCTGTAAGGAATAAGCCTGCCAAATTTGAACTTTCTACCTACATGGGAAGTTGGAGAATTAGTGATGAGTCAGTGAGTCAGTCAGTCAGGGCTTTGTCTTTTATTATTATACAGTAGATATGTAGATAATGATACAATGTGCACATAACAAATTTTGTAAATGGCAAGAAGACCATTTAGCATATCAGACTTATTTATTATGTTGTTACCCAATTTTGCCTTGGAAATTTTATAAGACAATGGGCCTCAGTTAGACTGCCGTCAATTAATCAGGTGTATCAGAAGCACAAGTAACTAAATAAGTAATTTTCTGTACAAAATATTTGTAGTGATTAAGGTTTTGGACCCAACACGTCAAAGTCTGAGGTTGAGGGTTTAAATCTTGCTACTGGGACTGTGTGACCATAAAGCAAGTCAATTCACTTTCCTGTGCTTCAAGTGAAAAAACAAAAGAAACATAACCAATTGTATCTCAAATGTTGCAAGTTACATTGGATAAAATTGTTAGTCAAACAAGAAATATTATTATTATTATTAGGTCACTGGAGCTGCTTACTATTGAGTATACTAAATGCAATGCACAAGAGTAAAATACTGCCACATTAGATCAATTTCTTGGCTTTTGTTGATGGTCACTGCAAGACACAATTTGACAGAAAAGGTTATTCCTTATGATTGAAATGCGTAATTGGTAGGAATAATTTAAAATTTGAGTATACCGTATATCTTCCAATAATAGCCCCGGCGTTTATTCAAAAAATTATTCGGACGACCCGGCATTTTCTACCAGACGGTTGTGGCGAGTGCCCTCTTCTACGCGGTGGTGTGCTGGGGTGGCAGCATAAAGATGAAAGACGCCAACTTTTCTGCTTTCTGTATCTTGTGCATTGCATTCAGGTCTTTCAGGTTATCCTGATGTTTTGTCTCATAGTGCCATCTTAGATTAAATTCTGTAATTACAGCCACATTAGCTCCACAAATGAGACACACGGGTTTACCAGCAATGTCAGTAAACATATGCTCAGCCTCCCATCGGTTTTTAAAGGCTCTATGTTCAAAATCACCTTTTCTCTTCTGCATCGTGTGGGCTAGCTTTGCAATAACTTGCAGCATCATAAGCTAGACTTGATTAACGCGGTAAGTGTTCAGCAAGGCAGCTGAAGCGCTGCATTATGGGATCTGTAGTTTATTGTGTTACCAGCACTTCATCTCCCCGGGCCATTAATAACAATAATACAGTATATAAAATGATCTCGCGGGCTGGATTTAATTACACGCCAGGCCGGATGTGGCCCGTGGGCCTTGAGTTTGACACATATGGACTAAATAGAACTTGAAAAGATATATTTTTTCGAATGTGATCGCGCAATTCAGATCGAGTTGACGCGCACTACAGTACATCGAGCCCGCGTGCTATTGTGGTCTTGCCTGCGTGCCTCAATAAGTTACCCTCCCCTTGCTCTTACTTTTTTACTGTTCATCTAATGAATACCTGTACACTGAGTATGGCTTTACCAAAACAATCATTGATCGCGAATAAAGTATCCATTATTCATAAAGCTTCAATTGGTGATCCGTCTTTCTGCGTTAACCACATATTTTTTCATACGTCTCAAACCAAGGGGATGCGATGGTAAAATGAATAAAAATGCGTGCGTACATACTCAGTGCATTCCCTCTCGGGAATCGAACGGACGTCCGCGCTATAGGCGAAGCCTCAACTATTGCGCCATGGCGTGTGGTTTATCTATTTGAGCGTAGCAGTGTAATTCGGTTTTTGTTCAGCACTCGTTGGAACTGTTGCTTTTTGTCTGCACACTGCGTCAGATCATGTGAGCCGCCGAATATGGTTTTATATGTCACTCGCTCACTTCTAATTGTTTCGCTGCGTTCTTAATTATATAATGCATGATTTCTTAAGCGCTTTTTGGAGCTCTTCCTGGTTTTCTACTTACTGCGTAATTACGTGGGAGGCGTGATGATGTCACACAAAACTCCGCCCCCCACGGCTTTTGAGCTCAACTCCATTACAGTAAATGGAGAAAAATAGCTTCTAGTTATGACCATTATGCGTAGAATTTCGAAATGAAACCTGCCCAACTTTTGTAAGGAAGCTGTAAGGAATGAGCCTGCCAAATTTCAGCCTTCTACCTGCACGGCAAGTTGGATAATTAGTGACGAGTCAGTCAGTCAGTCAGTCAGTCAGTGAGGGCTTTGCCTTTTATTAGTATAGATATATACAGGGGAACTTCTGTCAATGCTTGATTTCCTTGTACATCGATTACATTGATGCACACATCAGAGCTACAAAAATGTAACAGTCTGAAGAAAGCGCGTTGCTACGACTGATTGGAGGAAAATTTCATTTCAAAAGACTACCCGACAGAAGCCTTGATAAAAGCGTGGTTTTGTCCAAATATACTGTATATATGTGTGTATATGTATATATATTGTGTGTGTGTGTATATATATATATGACAGCAACACTCATGACAGTGACAATGTTAAATCCAAACCTACATGGCCCTGTGTGAAAAAGTAATTGCCCCCTTGTTAAAAAATAACCTAACTGTGGTGTATCACACCTGAGTTCAATTTCCGTAGCCACCCCCAGGCCTGACTACTGCCACACCTGTTTCAATCAAGAAATCACTTAAATAGGAGCTGCCTGACACAGAGAAGTAGACCAAAAGCACCTCAAAAGCTAGACATCATGCCAAGATCCAAAGAAATTCAGGAACAAATGAGAACAGAAGTAATTGAGATCTATCAGTCTGGTAAAGGTTATAAAGCCATTTCTAAAGCTTTGGGACTCCAGAGAACCACAGTGAGAGCCATTATCCACAAATGGCAAAAACATGGAACAGTGGTGAACCTTCCCAGGAGTGGCCGGCCGACCAAAATTACCCCAAGAGCGCAGAGAAGACTCATCCGAGAGGTCACAAAAGACCCCAGGACAACGTCTAAAGAACTGCAGGCCTCACTTGCCTCAATTAAGGTCAGTGTTCACGACTCCACCATAAGAAAGAGACTGGGCAAAAATGGCCTGCATGGCAGATTTCCAAGACGCCAACCACTGTTAAGCAAACAGAACATTAGGGCTCGTCTCAATTTTGCTAAGAAACATCTCAATGATTGCCAAGACTTTTGGGAAAATACCTTGTGGACTGCTGAGACAAAAGTTGAACTTTTTGGAAGGCAAATGTCCCGTTACATCTGGCGTAAAAGGAACACAGCATTTCAGAAAAGAACATCATACCAACAGTAAAATATGGTGGTGGGAGTGTGATGGTCTGGGGTTGTTTTGCTGCTTCAGGACCTGGAAGACTTGCTGTGATAGATGGAACCATGAATTCTACTGTCTACCAAAAAATCCTGAAGGAGAATGTCCGGCCATCTGTTCGTCAACTCAAGCTGAAGCGATCTTGGGTGCTGCAACAGGACAATGACCCAAAACACACCAGCAAATCCACCTTTGAATGGCTGAAGAAAAACAAAATGAAGACTTTGGAGTGGCCTAGTCAAAGTCCTGACCTGAATCCAATTGAGATGCTATGGCATGACCTTAAAAAGGCAGTTCATGCTAGAAAACCCTCAAATAAAGCTGAATTACAACAATTCTACAAAGATGAGTGGGCCAAAATTCCTCCAGAGCGCTGTAAAAGACTTATTGCAAGTTATCACAAACGCTTGATTGCAGTTATTGCTGCTAAGGGTGGCCCAACCAGTTATTAGGTTCAGGGGGCAATTACTTTTTCACATAGGGCCATGTAGGTTTGGTTTTTTCTCCCTAAATAATAAAAACCATCATTTAAAAACTGCATTTTGTGTTTACTTGTGTTATATTTGACTAATGGTTAAATGTGTTTGATGATCAGAAACATTTTGTGTGACAAACATGCAAAAGAATAAGAAATCAGGAAGGGGGCAAATAGTTTTTCACACCACTGTATCTATCTATCTACCATAGTCCCTCCAGCGTGTCCTGGGTCTTCCCCGGGGCCTCCTCCCGGTTGTACGTGCCCGGAACACCTCACCAGGGAGGCATCCAGGAGGCATCCTGATCAGATGCCTGAGCCACCTCATCTGACTCCTCTCTCAAACTGAAGCAGCACTTATCTATTATACGGTGCCTTTCACATTAAATCAATTTCTCAATTATATATCTATCTAAATATCATATAGTGCCTTTCACATCTATCTACTATACAATGCCTTTCATATCTATCTATTTATCTATGTATCTTGTCATTCTATATGCTCTCTTGGTCCTCATCATAGTGCCAATGCAAATCTTGGCCTGTCCATTAACAGACCCATAGGACAAATCTAGGATAAAATGTATTATACCTTTTCCACCATTCTGATCAATCTGATGCCAGCATTCCCATTTTTACTATGCTCCAAAGCTTCAGTCCGTCACATCCACAGTCCTCTTATTCTTCCCTTAAGTTGCCCTATGGATGGGGAAAAGAACAAGTGCACCTGCCACCCAAATTTTATACAACAGTTTCGAAATAGCCAAATCCCCTGCCAAATCGCCAAGTTCCCCATTCTGCCAAAACCCATAACCATAATGTCTGCACCCCCCACTTCCATTATCTTCCAATAACGTGTACTGTCTGTCCTTTAACACGCCAAGAGCATAAGTCCAATGCACATTTTATTCTTCTCTGCTAATATAGTACCCAGCCCTTGGCCATTTCCACTGTATTCCATAAATCCACATCATACAATCACTAGTCCTCTGATTTTTCTCAAGTCTTGCATCCCAGTTTTATCATTTACCACACCCACAGAGTCATTCCCACCCTAATTTTATTCTACACTTGCAGCCAGTCTGCCCAGTTCTATGTAAGTTTGCCAGACTTACCTCACCTTGGCACAAATTCACACTGTAAGATCCACAGACCCCATCTTAAAATATAACTTGCCTCCCAACTTGTTTTGTACTATACCCGCAGGACATGTCCAAACTAAATCTTATTCTGTTTTTATGATCAGGATACTTATTATTATTATTATTATTACTTATATCTTCCTTGAATATAAATGTTGCCCTCCTTTGCTTCAGGCCTGAAAATGTATCAGTTACTTTCTGATTAAATTGTGTCATTTCACTAAGCCTACCAAATAAATTAGCCTCATATTAATGTCTACATCAGTGCTTCCCAAAGTTTTTTTCTGTAGTGGCACACTTTTTATAACGAAAATCATCCAAAGGAACACCATTATTCTACTAGCCATAAACACATGTATATGTCATCTATTATTCTGGACAGGATGTGTCGATTTTTGGTCACCTCTTCGTTGTGCCTTCTATTGCCAATCCTGTAGCCTTCATTTAGCTGTTCAGAAATACTAAGCCTGGCAAAAAAATGTAGCCTCAAGCTATTGTCTAGATGACTATTGCTACTTTTAAGCCACTTGCATTTTTCAGAAAGAAGTTTTAGATCTCATATCCCCATCATTGTGCACAAAGCTTTGGTACCAACACTTTGAAACAGCAAACAGGGAAAGCAAAAAAAGTCATCACGCCACACACCCAGTTAACAAACTATTTGTCATAACAAGAGCTGGAAAAGGTTCATGTGTAAGCTCATACACTACTTCTTAAGTCAGGTTGGTCCAATCCAAGTTCCTTTATCTTCCTTTTTTTTCTTCAAGTGAACAATTTATGAAGGGGTGTTTCATTAAAGAAATAACCGAATTTTCTTTAATATCTGAAGTTCCACGTGAAGTTGTCATCAAAGTCATGCTCACCTGTAGTAACATAACCTTTAAGGGCGGATGTGTGACATAGTGCATCAATGATTGTTTAATCACATTAGATTAAAAAAAACCTAAAACAATAGTAATTCACTACCAATAAATGTGGGAGTGTCTGTGTCCCCAGAAAAATCTGAAATCAACCAATTAAAAGGGCAGCCTCAGGTCACCTGCTTGCCAAAAGATCAAGGACTTACATAGACTTTCATTTGGCCAGCACCCTTCACTCCGGAAGTATAGGTATTCACATTTTTTTTTTTAATAAATTCACACAGAAATCAAAAAAACAAAAACAAAAAGACAAGTCGGAACAAATTTTTAAATGGACATTGGCATGTGCTGAAAGCAGGCACGTCATGCATATACACAAATTTATTTCATGATTATTTCACATTACCTAATTATTTTAAGCAGTTTTTAAAAATACACCCCAGCATTCCGCATTGCAAACCGGCACTGATAGTGGCGTATAATGCTGTGAAGTTGTTTTTTTACTGGCAGGGACTGGGAGACTAGTCACAGCCAAGGAAAGGCTGAACAGAGCAAAGTACAGAGATAGCCTTAATGAAAAGGTGCTCCAGAGTGCTCTGAACCTCAGACTTGGCTGAAGGTTCACCTTATAAAACAGTACACTGACCCCAAACACAAAGCACAGACAACACAGGTGTGGCTTGGGCACAACTCTGTGAATGTTCTTGAGTGGCACAGCCACAGCCCAGATCCCAACTGAACATCTCTGGGGAGACATGAAAATTCTCTCCATCCACCCTTGCAGAGCTTCAGTGGGACTGCAGAGAAGAATGTCAGAAAATCTCCGTCCAGGTGTGCATAGCTTATACCCAGTAAAACTTCATGCCATAATTGCTGCCAAAGGTTCTTAAACGAAGAATTCTAAAAATTTTTAGAATTCAGTTTTTGGTTTGCCATTCAGGGGTATTGAATGCTTTTTGATGAGGGAAAAAATATAAACTTAAATGATTTAAGCATAAAGCTGCAACATTAAAAATCATGTAAAATGTGAAGGGGTCTAACTACTTTCTGAATGCATTGTTAGTGGCCATTTTTTAAACCTCAACCTTGTCCACTATAGTGTTCATGGCCCTTTACTTCAATGTTTGCTAGAAAGAGAAAACATGAGCTGTTGCCTTTACTGTTTCTTGTAATTGCTCTATGTAAGGTTGAAGCACTTTATGCTCATTTCAGTGCTACTGAATATTGTTAGAAATGAATGTTAAGAGTCACATATAAGAAAAATAGAATACACATTTATTGTTAATAAGCTTAAAAATTGCAAAAGGTAAAATTACAAACTTCAACCAGCAGACCCCCGTGACCCTGTGTTCAGATTCAACGGGTTGGAAAATGCATGGATGGATCTTTAAAAAAAAACAAACATAAAATTGAGTCACAATCCTGGCAGGGAATAATGGAGAAAGGCACTGTATATCTGCCCATTACAGATATGGACTTAACTTAAACAGTACGCTGTGTACCGTCAAGCAGCCACTATCCATCTATTAACACATTCTCATCATCTGATACTGTTATTACTTTAGCTTAGGGAATGCCTAGTGCAAATGACTACATCTGGTCTTCATCAAGGTGAATAAAAGAAAAAGGAAAAAAAAAAGATTTTTTATTGAAAAGGGACATCAAACAAAAAATGTTGCTTTTTTCCATTTTACTTTGAGGTTTTTTTTTTATCCCTCCCTTTGGCTTTTCTATCTAGGGTTTCTTGAATTTCGTAACCTATAATACCTCTCCTTTTGTCCTAATAATAGATCAAAAAAAAAAAAAAAAGAAACATATCTATCACAGAAAAATGAGAACTACCGAACTTAATGTATTAAAAATTACTGCTGACACCCTTCCCAGTTAAAACTTTGTCCCAGGGGATTCCTAGGAGCCAAGCATGGACCTTTGCTATAGAAAATTGTATCTAATAGTATTTCAAGGTTGACTGTGCTGTCAGGAAATATTTTTTGATGATATAAACCAATTAGTAACATTATGTTTATTTATGCTTATATACACACAACTTATCAAGTTTTTTTTAGTGTCAAAATAATATGAACTAACTTAACTGGCACATAACAAATTTTCAAGATCACATGATCTAAGCACAACAGAGGATTCTGGTCAATAAATTGGGACTACTGTAAAAAGATGAAGAATTTCAACCTGTTCTGCTTTTTTTTTTTTTGCTTTAGAATCTGATAGGAATGCTGCTTCACAGTTGCTGAGCTCTAGGTTTTGACTCCCAGGCCAATCATTGTCTTTACTGAGTGTTAGCATTCTCCCTATTTCCTATTTGGGTTTACCATTGCATCATTTTTGTCTTCTAGGTTAAATGACCAAACATGGCTGAGTATATCCTATGATAGCCTGGCATTCATGGTTTGTGCAGCATTGATCACGACGCAACCAGGACAGACAGAAGGTTCAATGCTGTTGTTAATATCTTCTTTACTGACTAAAGACTGTGCTTCCAAAAATAAATGTTCTTGTTTTTTTGCTTCAACTTCAACAACTGGTGCTCCTTACGTGTGGCATCTGCTCTGTATATATAACAGAAAAAAAAAATCAAAATGTGTAAATGCAGTATGATGTAAATATTACTGTTTATTTGAGTACCAGAATGAGTAGGCATACGTACCTATCAACACAAGGCAATTGCTTGAAATGAATAGCATCAAAAACAGAATGGGAGTGGTGACTTTGGGAAGGTGGCTTCTCTTAGAAGTGTTTATTGGTAAGGCAGTCAAAGTTACATGAGTTTAAAACTACTTTTGATTCATTAGCTGAAGGGGGTTCTAATCTTAGCAAAAAGGCAGTGCACATATGAGAAGTTTGTACTTGCTTTAAAATGGTTATTGCAGTTGTGTTTATCTGAGAAAACATGGGTAAGAGTTAATAATATTACAAATAGCCTGCTTTCATAAATTCCTCTTTGCGCTCAGAGAATTATATGAAAAGCTGACTACAGAAGCAGTTTCCAAACCGCTGAGGCAGCATACCTGGCAGATACTGAAAATGCAACTTCAAAGCAATCTTTTCTCTTTGAAACCCATCGTACTACACCCCCGTGGTTTCCTTAAAAAGTCGGTACACTTAACAGTTTCAGTATGTTTGGCAGAAACCCTTTACCACAGTGCACAACATTAAAGAAACAGTATTTATATAGAACTGAGATGTCGCACCTCCTCAGTCATTTTATTTAATAAGATTTATTCTAATTACACCTTCACAAGCAAATAAACACACTGGATACATTCACTGAGTGAAAATGTGAGATTCAAGCACTTAAAGTAGATGGCAAACAACATTTAAAATCTGAGCTGCTCTGCAGTAGAAAATTCCAGCTCCATCTGCTGTCATCTTTAAAGTGAGCCATGTAACTAAATTGCTTTAAATAAAATGGATGAAACCAGTAGACTTCCAGGTGAAATTTCAGCTCAGCAAGTCAATGCTAGCTATTTAATCAGAACTAATTAAGTAGGACAAACTTCATTATCTTTTTGGTTTATGATCCTTAAAAAAGGTCTGTTAAACGCCCTATCCTCAGGTTTTCAATCAAAAGATTAGTTTTGTAGCCAACAGAGAATTTAACATGAATTTTAAATGATTTTCCAGAAGTTCCCAACTATAAATACAAGATAATTGTCTAATTTCAAGTCAGTTAATTCTGTTATTTTTTTGTTAAAAATTAGAATTTCAACATAAAATGCCAACTGATTGTAGAACTCCATTAGGTATCTATGAGCTCAGTTACTTATCCTTCTCCCTTTAAAATAAAAAGTCCTTTAATGATAAAGTGCTACAATAAATATTGATAATAAAATAAAGGCGGTTAATTAAGTGCTTTTAACATTCCACGGTGTGTCATATTTGACAAAATGTACTGCACCCAAAAGTTCAAATTAACAGCTATTTCAGCACCTATATACAGTACATCTATCAGGACTACTTATTGTAAACATGTTTACTGCACTACACTCTCCATTTTCTCTTGTGCTGTTTTGTTGTTTTCTCTTAAATTCATTATGGCACTGGGAGTGGATATATTTTACATAGTCTTTAAAAATATAAAAAGGCAGCAATAAATATTTTATACATACATATATTTCATACATGTTCGATATATTGTTAACTATCCCATTGTAGCAAGACACCTCACTATTAGCCACTCTGCTGAAAAACAACTCACCAAATGCAATTCCATAAAATGAAAAAAACCATATCTGTTTAAAACACACATTGTAAACACCATGCACTTCTTTTTTACTGATTAAGGACAATCTCAAGTACATGAATTTCTACAATTAAAAATAATGCAAGTTTGTAGAGTTTTAAATAAAAACCACTAGCATGAAATGGTGCTGTTCTTTTTAACATTTACAGAATTCATTGTTTGTGATGAATCATTGCTATACCTGTGGTTTGATGGGTAAAATTTCCATACTGTAACATTCACTGAAAATAAACTACTTTAATAAAACCACTTTTTTCACTGGAAATAAAAACAATTTTAAAAAGGGAAAAAGCCAGACATTCCAGGAATTCCCTAAGAGTTCCATACATAAGGAAGGGCTGGACTGGAAAAACACTGAATCTGAGATGCTGGCCAAACTGTCTGAGACACTGTCACTCATGTCACTGTAAAAATAGAAAGCTACCACAATCTTAACCCTTTCTGTACTACTGTTCTCTATGATCATAACAGGACTGCCTACTTACTTATTGTCCCTTACTGTCATAGCACAATCACCACAAAAACAGCAACAAATTAAGCCAAGGTCTTCTGGAAAAGAAACCAGATACCAAACCAATGAACTTATACATGGATTACAAAATAACAGAAAATGTAGTTTTTGAAAGTTATTCTCACTTAAACTCTGTTTTATTGTTAAGTAAATCTTTAACTAAAATGTCAATAACAATTTTACGGTGCAATATTTAACAAATCAGTACCTCCAGTACTATAAAATGGAAATAATAGCATATATGTGTAATAAATATTGAGTAACAAAAACTACATAAGGGATTCTGCTATGAGCAGTACAGTGATGAGCAATGCTCAGAATGACTAGTATGGAATAAGCCTATAATATCACAAGTTGGTCATTGTGTAAATGGAAAAACACTTTCATTGTTAATACAGTTAAACAAAGTTGGTCAGGTAAAAATGTGTTTTTCTAAGTCTGACAGCAACATCACCTTATCTGGCTCAAAGGGGGTATTATATGACTCTACAGGAGACCTTTGGGTGTGAGTAGAGACTGAGAATTGTGTAAAAAAAAACACATCTCTGGCAATTAAACTGATATTGCAGGCAAGATATCCAATATAATATAATATAATATAATATAATATAATATAATATAATATAATATAATATCCAATGGAAAAAATATGTAAATTAAGTTCCCTCTAGAAATAAAATGATAAAAACTTTTCATACTTTAAAGTTAAACGTAGAAAAACGACTTTAAAAGGTTACGGGAAATTACAGAAAATCCGCTGCAACTATTAAGTCTTGCATCATATTACTAGCCTAAAAACAATTTACCAGCTTATTTACAAATTATTTGTTGAACAGAAGAAAGGTCGGGCAGACATTTCCTCCCAGCACCACAGCTGTAAAATTGTCGATATGTCTGTGTGTTTTTGGTATAAAACATTATGAGACACCATTTTGGCAAGGCATCCAATGCCACGTGTGTTTCATTAAACATTAATTTTTTACAGTCTCTGGGTCTAAAACCAAAAGGAAATATCCAATAAAAAATATCAGTATTCACACATAGCCTGATTATGTATGTGTTATCTGACCTTTTCCAAATAAATAAGTTGATATTGATGAGAAAGTGCTAAGACTTTCAAAGATCACAAAATGGATGCAAGAACGGACATTTAAAAAGCAAAATAAAGATGATCTAACACAGCAGTTAATTTTTGGGTTAAAAAATAAATATTCTTGGAGGTAAAACAAATCAAAGGAGAAAAGAAAATAAAGCTCTAATACTGTATTATTAATATGACAAAACAGCTTTCATAAATTAAACTCTTATTTGGAAAATAGGAGCATTTACAGACCAGTATTCACTAGTTACATCAATCATCATAGGTGTTGTGACACATATAATGATTCTCAGAAGATGGTGAATAATCACAAAATTAATTCAAGAATTACTGAATTACTGATAAAACAAATTATGATTGGTTAAAGGAATTTAAGGATAAGTTTGGTATTATTCATGTCAAAGATATTTCTTCACAAACATGCTATATATAATCATTTGGCTCTTAAAACTATATTCTAAAGTTAACTGCTTTCTATAAATTTACAAAGATATGCTGACCGCACTGGCACATTACATTGCAGTCCATGGGGCACAGAGGAAAAACTTAAAGACTTCAAATCACAGTAAACTTTACATGACACACAGTTGAATGTTTTTAGTTTCTTCCAGATTTACATAAGAATTCACACAAATGAACAGAAAACATATATTTACTAAATTTAAAATAGTACCAGGATTTTGTGATAAAATTAATATTTCCAGATTCCTTTAGTTGTACAAACACTAGAAACACAGAAGGTGAGTATCAATATTCAACAGCTGTTTTGGCTAAAAATGTTGACATATTTAGCACGTTTTAAAATATTCCCTCTGTGCCCCATAACCTCCAGTGTGAGCAAAATATATATTTTTTTAAATTTATAGACAGCACTTAACTGTAGAACACAATTTAGTGTGGCAAATGCATATATACCATTTTTATGAAGAAATAACTTTGATTTGAAAAAGTCAACCTTTAAGGTTACACAAACTCAACTGAGGTCAAAATCACCATGAAAAGTTACTGAAATATCCTTTTCAGTAGTAAGTTGACAGTTCACTCCATCCATCAAATTACACAAAAATAACCAGAAACACAAAGTATCATATTTTATTTCAGACAGAGACAAGATTATTATCCCTTCTCAAAAAGTAAAAAAAAAACACAAACTATTCTTATAGCTACCCTTAATCTATTACCCTTTGTCTACCAATCAATTTTAAACTGATAAATACGCTAAGTGTAATATATAAAGTAAAACATGGGCTACTGTGCCTTGTTTATCATGCAATAGACAGAGACTTGTGTTAACTAAAACAAAAATAAAACAAAATTTTAAATTATACTACAGAAGGCAATTTTGTATTGCAGGATTGAGAAATTTTTACTGTCTCTATGTGTTACAAAGGATATAAAGCATATGCATCATTTGTCGAACATGGTTGGCTAATTGGCTGTTTGTTTAGATACTCAACCTTCACAAAAACATTTATATAGTAGTGCAATTATGCAAAATTGCATGGATTTAAATTAAGCTAACACTGTACTGCATAGATATATACAGAATATATGTAAATTTATCTGCAATTCTGAACTTCTTGCTTAGTTACACAGTAGTGCATCATATTGTAAATATGTGAATTCATCCAGCATAGCATAATACTCTATTTAAACATGATGTTTACATGATCCCTAAATGAGAACTGAAACATATTTTATAAATATATCTATACATACTGTTCTGGATAGTAAAGTATTTTTGATGTATTGCCAAACCACCCTTATAAAAAATTTTAAAAAGTTACAGTATTTGGACAGCAACATGATATGCACTTCCGTCTAGTGGATCCAGTGCCCTGGCACTGACTCAGAAGCCTGCACATTGCTCAGACACATATGGAGTTGCATGTTCCTACAATTCTGTGTAGGTTTGTCTCCTACATTCCTAAAGACATGTAGGTTAGGTCAACTGGCATTGCTCAACTGACCCAAATGTTATCAGTGTGGGCCTGACACCACAATGAGTGGAACACTCAGACATCTGCAATAGGTAAGTTATGGTGAAGGGTTGCTTAAAAGAGTATATGAAGTATGGTATGTACCTTTTATGTTGTATGTACAAGCGAATCACTAAAGTAGTTAAAAGCATATTATGTTTTATAATATATCTGATAACACGGCTAAAATTCATTCACTAACAAAATAAAATATCTGGTAACTCCTACATGACAAATTCACCAACGCCTAAATTAAGAAAACCTCACCAATACTCCCCCCACTCCCCCTGCCTGGAATCTATCTCAAAAGTAAATGCAAGTGTGTTGAGCTCATACTGTAATCCCAGTTAATGTAGAGCACAAGGCCAAAGTTGGGAAAATAAATAAATAAATAATGCTTTAAGTTTATTTTATATGACCTCTTCCACATTGGTATTACATGGATCCTGCTCTCCTTAGTTATACACAACAGCTCTGCATTTCACACATTCCAGTCTCCTTTTGTTGAAGAACTGATGTTTGCTTTGGCACTGAACCTTCATTTAAATACACTGCATTTCATCAAACTCATTTCAAACAGTAGGGCAAAAACCAACCTGAACATAAGGATAATGTTGACAACAGATATTTAAATATCAAAGAGGATGAATTCTGATAAACCAAAAAGTGTGATCATTTTATAATGAAAGAACAATTAGATTTTCCCAAAGCTACCTATATTCAAATTTAATTTTGACATGATAGCTGAATAACCTCCATAACGCCTTAAACAGCACCTGTATTAGCTTCCAAAGCTATTTTAAGACTCTGGTATTATAATTTCACACTGTAGCTTAACACCACTAAAAGAATGTGAGAATCTCAAGGCCTCACTTCTTCAGGCAGAATTAAAAAAAAGACCCTAAATATCTGGCCAGTTCCAGACACTGTTTCAAGAAAACAAAATTTGCAGTATCTCATGCAACATCTAATACTGCCTTAGCACAAGTCCAAGTTTTTGAAAAAAGCACCTTGCGTAACATCTATTATATAATTTTCTGCTTAAACAGCCAAAGTTCTCTGTTTGAAAGGGGAAATTTAAAACCAGCAAAATTTTCAAACTACAGAAGGCCTGGCAAGGAAACATCGACACGTCTGTAGTGAGTGACTTTAGCATATTTAAAGTCTTGATAAGTTTTGAAACAAGAGAGCAGAGAATAGTACTAAATAATGCATATGGTCTAATGAAAAACCATGAAATGTTGCCATAGTATTTTCACATGCAGCATCATGCCCAGAAGTAGTTATGACAGAACACAGATCTAGGCACTGCTGTTTTAAATAAAATAGTCTGTAACAAATATTTACAAAAGACTGGACTATAAAACTGTTGTTGCAAATAGCAAATTATACATTTTTTCGCTTAGAAAGCATGGGCGCCTAACGTGTCATGTTATCAGATTGGTCATCCATTTGGAACTTTACACTACTGGCCTTCAAAGTGGTCTGTTCAGACAGGAGCTGAAACAGAAATGGTGAGGCTGCAAGTTTAAATCTCAGTAATTTCTTTATGGTTCTGTGTGTGCCAACCTGTTCATGACAGTACTGTACAGATAAGTTTTGTTAAGGAATAATTCTGCAGTGCAAATGTTTGTGACATGAAATGTAAAAGCCAAAAATCACAGGATGTAGCTGCTTAATAAGTGTCAGGATTATGTGAAGAAGAATGCCTCTTAACTACATTCCCATTCAGTTGGAGTCGATGCCTCAGACTCAAGTTAAGGCACGCAGGGCTAGAAATAAAGTCTTCTAATCAGATGCTAATAATTACTTAAAGGTATGCCAAGACTGCAAATGATTGCACAAAAAGCAAACCTTACTCGGGTAAACATGTCAAATACTATTTGAAATTTAAGGAGCAAAGCAAAAATGAAGAATGAAGTTCATAAACATCATAAAATAAATGCAAGAGAGCACTTATGCATGGGTCAAGATCAAGTGCAAACATTGGCTTACACTGCTTCTGGCATTCAAATAGGAGACCAAAATAGTCTACTGCTAATCAGTCACCTTATTGTAGACAAGCAACAGCCATAAATTACTTAAATGGTCCTTAGGGTTTAAGTAATCAATTATAGACACAACCATGAAACAGTCATTAAATTATTACTCACTTCATGCAAATAAAGAAGGACTGAGAGAAACAGAGAGTTCATTATATATTTAATTGTATGAAGCACAGGCATACTCAACAATTAAAAAGAAGCAAGGAATTATGAAAGAAGGGCATGAGAAAATACTGCTCATAGATCATACTGTCAATATTGTCACATGTATAAAGTACAGTGAATTTCTTACTTGGCTGTACTAATCAACAAGAGAAATGATATTCCTGTAAAGAAACTGTTTCCAATAACCCTGAGGAACCGGTTTAGCCAAAGGTTTTTGTTTTCCAATCAGTAAGACATTTTGCCTCTACTGATCTTATAGTTTAATTAGCTGCTATTTTATTTATCTATTATTCTGTTTTTAGAAAAGAACAGTAGTGTGAAATTTATATTCATAAGAAATGATAGAATTTTTTGCCATAGTTTAAAGCTCTTAACACTCTTTTGCCATTTTCTTTTACTTACTTATTTTCTGTTGAATCCTAATAATGTCACCTAACAAAGAATTAAATATACAACAGTTCAAATGGCAGTGAATGAAAAAATGTTTGATACTGGGTTTACTAAATTTTATTGAAATGTATCATGCAGTGATATGTGTTACCTGGAGACAATTTAGTGTATTGGTAATATTGGGTTTCATGATTATCACCATCATAATTACTGTCTTTCTTCCTCTTTCCAGGTGCTCTGGTTATTTAAGCTGTTATTTCATAACAATCAGGCTAGCAGGTCTGATGCTGAAGTAGCTGTAGCCTTTCAGCATAAAGAGTCATTTGCCCTGGTATTCAGCCTGTAGTTAACTGTCATTATTCAGATACAATTATGCAAGCAAACTCCACAGAAAAAAGTGAATTAATAGGAATATGACAAATGAGAATTAACTTACAACTATGGCAAAACATGAATACCTGTATTTCTAAATTTCTTACAATAAACCTCTGCTATGGAGACACTGGCTCCAGCCGCATAATGATGTACTGCAAGGCTAACAGAGCGCATAAACAGTTCATCACATAACATTTGTAAACCCACTTAATTCAATTCAGGGGAGGTAAACGGCCACAGTCCACCACAGCAGCATCAGATGCAAGACAGGAAACAACCTTACATGGTGAGCCAGTCCATTGCCTGCAGAACTAAGGAACTCTTACACATACAGTACATACTGAGATAATTTAGAATCCCCTATTTAACAAACACACACATCTTTGGGGAATAGTGAGGAAAACAACATAGCTGTGTTTCATAAATCAATACTTTAGTTTTTTGAGGTGTACTTCCAGCAGAGGAACATGTAATAAAGAGATCCAGAGACTAGAGTGTCCATAGGGCTCTGCAATTTGAGCAAAATATCTTTTAAATAAATGGCAGGAAAATGGTCCAGACATACATCACATGCTATGATACATTCCTTGTATTTACAGTACCATTGTGTATTTAGACCTCAGCACAGTTTTCTGTAAGAGAGCTGCAACTTAAATTCATTTGACCCCTATATCTTTCTTCAAACAGCTCTTTAAAAGTGAGATTTGGCTTTTTTGTTTTCTTAGATATTATTAATATACTAGGGGGCTTCGCTCGCCAACCCCCCCCCCATTTCAGTTTTTCCGGATACACACTTTTAAGATTTTTTTTTCTTTGAATTGTTGCTATTAGTTTCACTTTTATTTCAGAACTTCTGTAAAAACAATATTTGGAATCTTTCGAGTCCCAACATTCTGAATCTGACATGTTTAATGACTTTGTACCATAATTCAGGATAGCTTTCTCTGTTTGGAATTTGAGCACAGACAAAACGATCTACATCATCAGCAGTTAATATTTTATTTTGCAAAGTAACCAATAAATACATGTAAGACAAACTCCGTTTTTGAAATTCTCTTGACTTAAACTTCAAAGCCTTACAATATTTACATACTTCTGACATATCACCTGTGTCCATATATTCAATCTCTATTTTGTTATTTCTCCGAGTAATCATTTCTCTTTCTTTGCGCTAATGCAATGTTTACTTTCTTTGTTTTGACACTGTCATTTTGTTTCTGCTTTCATATTCTGTATCTTGCTCTGCATGTGTTTCGCGCCTATGTTTTTTTTGGAGTCTTTTGAATTCCAGTTTTCATTATCTCTGACCTGTTCTGCATGTGTTTGCCCCCCTTGATTTTTAAACTTTTTATGACGTTTTACGTTGTTTTCTACTTCATCTTTTATTTCTGACCTCACTTTATCCTGCTTTTTTTTTTAACCTGGTCCGTGGCGACAATTTTCCCTTTTTCGAGTAATAATTTCCATTTGTTTGCGCTCCTGCGATCTTTACTTTCTTTCTTTTTTTTTTTTATACTTTCTAATTTTCCTACTTTCATATTCTTTAACTTTGTCCACATGTGTATTGCGGCAACTTTTTTTTTTTTGAGCCTTTCGAATTCCACTGCTTTCATAATAATGTCCGCATTGGACGTGCTTTTTTTTTTCCAATTCCACTTGTTCCGGGCTGATAATTACTTATCTTTAGTTTCATAATCTCTAACCTGCTCTGCATGTGTACAGCGCCAACGCCCCGATTGGACGTGCTTTTTTTTCAGTTCCACTTATTCCGAGCTGATAATTACTTTCCTTATTTTTTGAATTTGCACCTAGATTATTCTTTTTTTTTTGTCTCTCCAACGCTTTTGAGTCTCTTTTCTCTACACTGCTTTCTTTTTCACTTAGTCATCTAAGTTTCATTTATAACGTATTGTCCTTATACGCTTTATATGCGCTGAGAGCCCTGGATCTGTGTGTGCTCAAAGCCAAAACACATCTGAGTGTGTTGCTGGCTGCCCTTGCTCTTATTTGTAAGTAGGGCGTGTCTTGCAAGAATCTCATATTCTACGTCATCGCGAGACGGTCCTGGGTCAATCTCTTGCCACAAAGTCTCATGTTTAAGGTCCCCGCGAGACCAATCTCTCTAGTCTTGCAGGTCTTTTAAGTGTCTTCCGTGATCTTAACGTGAAGATCACGTCTCGTTGACCTACTGTTTTTCTCCAGGATTTTTTTTTTTTTTAATAATAGAGAGAAATAATCAGCTTTAAAATGCATATGTTCATCTAAAAACCCCAACTTAAAAATTCTTTCTAAAAAGCCTCAACACAGATACATCGACAAGCACTCTGCAATGGCACATTTTCTGTTTTCATTCTTTCATCCTGGAAAACAAAATCCAGTCATCTGTACTTTTTACAAACACCATAAGTTACAGCTAAGAAGAAACACACACAATTCAGTAAATATATACTTACTATAGCTTCATACACCATATGATTTAGAAAAAAACTAGTAAAGGTTATAGTTCACATTAAAGAAACAACCTCAGATGAGGATATACTAAATAAAAGCACAAATATTACCACTAATATCGAATATAATAAGTATTGCGTTCTTTTTGTCTGCTCCGAGACAAGAAACTCAAGATCAAATATTAAAATGTTAAATAAAATTTTTTTTGTTAATTTACTTTGTCAAAAACTCTTCCTCTTGTTTTGGCATCTAATAATACTGATATGTTTCACTGCCAGCTCACATGTTTTGTTTTTTATCTAACGGTGCAATAGAAAGATCAGATATCAATATAGTAAGATGCACTGAATCCCATCCATCCATTATTCAACCCGCTATATCCCAACTACAGGGTCATGGGGGTCTGCTGGAGCCAATCCCAGCCAAAACAGGGTGCAAGGCAGGAAACAAACCCTGGGCAGGGCACCAGCCAACCACAGGGCGCACACACACACACACACACACACCCCAATCACACACTAGTGACAATTTAGGATCGCCAATGCACCTAAGCTGCATGCCTTTGGAAAACAGAAAGCACCCGGAGGAAACCCACACAGACATGGGAAGAAAATGCAAACTCCATGCAGGGAGGACCCAGGAAGTGAACCCAGGTCTCCTTACTGCGAGGCAGCAGCACTACCACTGCGCCACCCGATGTACTGAATTACTTTATACAATTTAGAGGATGTGTGATCTAGCTGCATTTTCTATGCTTTTTGCTTTTGAACTTGTTTTCTACATGGCCTGAATGTTTGCAGTGATTTGTTCATTAGGTATTAAGGCCTTTCCCATAAACCTACAATGCAGAATTAGACTATTCTCCCTAACAAATAAATATGTTTACATGTAGGAAACTTAAATTGCTATGCATCAAGATTCGAATTCTCTTCAAGTCCACGAACTATAAAGTCCCTTAAACATGTATATAAATATATCTACCAATCCGGTATCAAATAAGTACAAACTGCATAAGTCACTGTCTCTGTTATTTTTTGTAATATTCAGTTACTGAATAATTCTGTCAATTATAGGAGCAATGAAAGAAAACTTGTAACTGCTTTTAATAATGAAATAAAGCATATTGATAATTGCAAAGTGACATTTCAAATTATGTGGTAGTAGAAAAACTAAACTGCTTTAAAGCATGTTCATTAATCTATGTTCAGGCCTCAATCATGCAATGTGTTCACTAAAATACAGGCAGCTGATAATTCTAATGATGTTTTCAGGCACTAGTGGAACTGACTGTAAAATAGATTGGACCTCAAGTTACTGGACTTGTGAAGGCATCACAGCAACTAATACTTCACTATATCAAGACAAATTACTTAATAAAATCATAAGTATTAAATGGCTAAGTCAGGCAAAACTTACAACTTGAAAAAAAAGTTGGGGAAAACATGAGAATTTAGGACACTGTTACTGATATGGACTAAATTGATAAAAACATTACTGCATCGCCAGCTTTGAAAAATAATTGAACTAATCTGCAGCAAAAAACATGCAAAAAAAAGAGTTTGTCTCAAAGGCAGTGATTTTGAAATAGTTCAATAGTTGGCATTTAAAGAATGACACAAACTTTTTCAAATGATCAACATAATTTTTTCAGTTTTCACATTCCATACCATGTCCACAAATGTTCTTTTGGAAGCTCAACGCAGCAAAACTTACTGGCATTAAATATAACATAAGGCCTAAATAATGAGTGGGTATTCACAGGCTTTATACCAGTTAAACATATTGTGCTGCAAATGTGTTTAAAAACATTCAATGCTACTTATGAAGACAGTGAACTTTGTAACTTTTTTTCTCCTATCATTTGGAGAATACTCTCTTAAGATTGAAAATTTTCAACATGAATTCAAATTTGAATGAAAGACAATCTATTAGAACATTATAAACGCATAATATGTTTACTCTTTTAGGTATTTCAACACTTTCTTTTTAAATGACATCAAGAATATTAATTCATTAAACTATTCCCTATATGCAGATTTTAGTTTACATTTTGAATTTCAAAATGTGCTCTATATTGACACATTGCTATCCTTACGTATACTGTTCCTTTCTCTTGCCTCATTCACTGCTTCTACTATATTATCCCTACTTCTCCCAGCTTTATCATACTCTAGGACCATCATAAATTGGGCATCATTTGCCTGAAGTTTTGGCTGGTTAATCCAGCTCGGTCAAGAATAACATAAGAAGATTGGGGCTTGCTACAATGGAACTAGAACTGTGGGGAGTGGAGAAAGAACGAGTTTGTGCATCTGGGTAAACCCAGAATATGGCAATTAAAAAGCTTTATGACCCAAATACATTTAACAATATATAGTAAATGAACATTTACCTATTTCAGAAATTTCACTTATTTAAAAATAAATTCTTGAAGAAATGTCAGCTTCACAGATTGAGTGCAAGTCTAGAATACATTTTGAACAGTCTCAGTTTGTATTTTGCAGCCGCAAAAGCACAGAATTAAAACTGAATAATTGCGAATTAGATTGTGGTATCCTTTGATAAGCAAAAATGCTATAGTTACTATTCTATTTCATTAAAGTGCATCTTTGAATACTATCGATTGCCTCTTTCTATTGCATAATTTAAAAAGTACTTTGTGCTACCTGAGAATGTTTGTGTGTTGTTTAGGTCATACTTTCCTGTATTTGCATGATTTTGCATCAAAATAAAAATGTGCTTTCAGAAAAACGAATGCATTATAAAATGTTGACATATTGTATTTTACATTATTTACAGTTCCGCAAGTTGTCAACACATGTTCCTTTATTGTATTTGCTGGGGAAAAACAAATACTGAATTTCTATATTTTTTCAGAGGTTGCTTCATAAAAGTCGTTATCTCCCATCTTTACGCTCACAGTTCCTTTAATTGGCATGCAGCATTTTGTATTTAGGCCAATGTTAGACCAGTTTTGAAAACTCCCCAAATCTATTTCAATTGACCATAGATTTCAGAAATATTCCAGTCATGTACTGGAAAGCTTTCATAATTATTAATTCACTAACAACTGTGCAATTAACATGACAGGTGAAGGTTCTAAACAGAGACAATATGAGGTGCTCCGTGTAACATTCTCCTTTCTGTTTATCTTCCTTTACTGCTTTCTTTCAAATTTAGACATCTTTCCCTTCCCTAAACTGAAAATTTACTTTGAACCAAATAAACTCCTTCCTGGATGAAAGGGCTTGACTCATTAGCACACATTATTTTAGACAAGATTGCTCCACTACTGCATTTTACTGCACTTACATGAAGGGATACAGTAGAAGTCTGACTAATCATAGTGTGGGTCATTTATATCTTTCACACCTTTATGGAATATGACTATTGTTAAAGATTTTGACATATGTTAAAAGAGTTGTGAACATCAGTTTATGATTGATTGAGATAACACAAATTTCTAAAATTTGATTGTGTGCATTTATCATCATGCCAACCCTAAAATGATTGTCTAGTACTATTGACTTCCTGCATATTTAACTGTTTAAAACCCACATATAATGCTACAAATGTTTGAGGTATGCTAAAAATGATAAATTGACCTGCACAGGATTCCAATTAATGTCAGGAAAACTTTCTGCACTCATAATAGGCCACTACTTAGAACTTAGGAAAAAAAAAAAATCAACACTACATCGGTAGAACACCAAATTTACCAGTCAGTGATAAGGCTGAGATTTTAATCAAGGAATCTGAAGTTGTTGGACAGAAAATAAAACCACTGGCACTCTAGTGCTAGATATAATATACTGAATATGAATCTGTAACGTTGATATTTAAAGCATGCAGCTCCACTTGTTCGCATTATTGCCAAATAAATTAATTTAATGCTATAAAAAGTGGAATTATACAAGAAGTTACCATCCATCCATTATCCAACCCGCTATATCCTAACTACAGGGTCACGGGGGGTCTGCTGGAGCCAATCCCAGCCAACACAAGGAGCAAGGCAGGAAACAAACCCCGGGCAGGGCGCCAGCCCACCATAGGGCACGCACACACACGCACCCCCACACCAAGTACATACCAGGGACAATTTAGAATCGCCAATGCACCTAATCTGCATGTCTTTGGACTGTGGGAGAAAACCAGAGCACCCAGAGGAAACCCACGCAGACACGGGGAGAACATGCAAACTCCACGCATTGAGGACCCAGGAAACGAACCCGGGTCTCCTAACTGCGAGGCAACAGCGCTACCTACTGCACCGCCAAAGAAGTTACCAATTATAGTTACATTTCTTTGTCTATAATTGCTGAGGTACATTCCTCTCATTGTAAAGCCTGTTGCTAAATGTAAATCTCCAAATCAAAAAAAAAAACACAAGTTATAATGGTTGTTTTCTAAACAGTTTTGATCATTAGGTTGTATGGCTAATCAATAGCTATGTGTACTGACAAATGAATGAGTGCTTCTCACATCTACTGAAGTTAGATTTATTGTGTTCAATTTATTTTTCTGTTGTCGTTATTACATGCCAACAAAGAACTGCATTTTACTACCACATACTACTAAAATAGATCTTAAAAATAATGAACAAACACAAAAAGAAACAAAACATAACATAAATTACTTGTGTTTTTATTTGATCAAGCTGCCTTTGGCATGAGGCTACCAATGTCTGACTTCCACACTGTGACTGGCAGAGCTAACTTTAACAAGCAGCTTTTCATGCACATGCTACATTAATTAATTCAGTGATAAATGACTGATCCTTTCCTCTTATTATCAGAAGTTTGGTCTGCACTTATCTGCACTGACTCCAAACTCGTTTATAGAACAAAATTATTTACATTTATAAAGCAGGTTAACATACAGATAGGCAACACACTGTTTTGTACTGTTCTTGTGAACCTTTGTTAGCCTTCCTTTGTCTTGTTACCAGTAATTTATTCAGACCCTCCCAGGTAACAAAACAAAATTGCTTCTATGGAAAGAAGACAAAGAATGATACACTAATCTTCCATTACAATAGGATATTGCTTTAATATCATTATTACTTCTTTGATGCCTCCTGAAAAGTCTTTTATTTTCACTTTTGCATTGAAATTATAAATACCCATAGTGAATTTTGAAGCACAGACAGGCGTAACAAAGAAAATTACACATGCTGATGAAATAAATGTAATAATTATTTTATACCTGCTGTACATCAACATGTAAATATAGTTCAAAATAAACACTCTTAACTATGAAAGTAATTTAGATCAATTCATTTTTCTTTCCACAGTGCTACTTCAATTTACCATTAACAGGCATCAAAAAGTGACAAAAAATAGATTTATTCAATACCTGTTAATCTTATGAGTCCTACTGTATTTGTATGACAAATACTTACATATTCTCTAAAGAAACCTTTATTCAAAGTTGTCTACTGAATTCTAGCTGTTTATAAAAGAGAAGTGTGGTGTAGTGGTTAAGGCTTTAGACTTCAAAATCCCACCACTGACACTGTGTGACCCTGAACAACACACTTTACCTGACAATGCTCCAACTGGAAAAACAAACAAAATGTAACCAATTGTATCTCAGATGTTGTAAGTTGCCTTGGATAAAGGTGTTGGTCAAATAAATAAATGTAATAAACAAACAATACCATTACTACTTTAGTGAATAAGTAAAGAATGTCATTATTAGCGAATTGGATAAATAGACGTCTAATGTCCCACCTTTCTTATAATGTAATACTTGGTCATCCAACCGCACCTGTATCTGACCTTACCCCACCCCATGTCCTGCTGGGAGAAGTACTTGATTCAGTGAGAAAGACAGCAAATCTTTCACTGTTCTGCTGACAAGAGGAGCTGTTGAACGAGTAAAAAAAAAAAAAATCCAAAAAATATACAAGTTGAAGTAACAGTTCTAATGGTAAAATAGAAGCAGGAAACTAAATTGGAGTTGAAGTCACACAAAATGTTACTCTGCTTTAAAATACTGTAGATGAGTTTGCAGATTCCCCAATGCTTTACAATGGAATACTTTGAAATTGAAAAATGTGTATAGTACACCACATTTGAGATATCTCAATAAAGAAATGAACTGTTCTGAAATATGTCCCTTTAGGTTAAAAAATAAAAAAAAGTCCACTGGGAATCAATTTGGTTCTTGCAGACAGATATAGTTATTGCATGGCTATATGTGAACACATCTGAAAAAGAGAGTAAATATCCTGATGGATGATTTTGAGGTTCAGTGCTCATAACCACCAGTATCCTTGAGAGAACCAGTTCCAATGCCCTTTAAGTTCCCCCAAGTAATACAACACAAAATACACCTTACACGATGTAAACTGTGATGTTGTGTCTTGCAGGTGCTGTGTGCATGTCAGAAACAATAAGCTGTGTGATCACCATTCTCAAAAATGCAATGACAGCAAGCAAATTTACAAATTTGTTGAGGTTCTGATACCTCACAAAACTTTAAAAACCATAAGAAAAAGACAAAATAAATAAATAAATGAAAATCAACTCTTTTGGGGGACATTCCATGACTTATTGCTATAAACTAATTCACAATCTCTCTTTAAGTCAAAATTGGCAGTTGGTTCTGAGTGTTATGCTTTCAACAACAGCTATACCAATCATATTACTTTTTAATTATCTGAAACATCTCATCATTGAAGGGGTGTCTCATCCCTAACAATGTGTAATTTTTCACCTTGGCGAAAGGCACTCAGTTGTGTAGTATACTTTGGATTTTTGAAACCTTGACCTCTAATTTCTTTTCTTTTCTTTTCTTTGGATTCTGCGTCTAAAGTATGTTTAATGGGTCTATTGTCTGCAACATGTACTAGACAATTTACAATGTTAGTCACACATCTTCCTTGGTATGAAAAAAAATCGCTGCATTTTGTTGCCACTTATACTATGCTTTGGATTCACCATTAAATGGTTTTGGAAGATCTGCTGCCTTATTTCTGAGACACCCATTGACAAGAGAAGAACCCTACTTTCAAAAGTGACTGGCTCACAAGTTTGATAGCCATTATTTCAGAAAAACAAAAATTATTCTTCCCTCTTCACCCCTACATTTCATACAGATGGAAAAAATAAAAAATAGGAGTAATATTACTGATCCAAGCAGAAATTCATTGCAGTTTGAGCAACTTCTGGTATACAGCTGCATACATTCTTGATTTTGGTATGGTGATCAAGATATTTTTCCTTTCTCTTTTAAAATAAATTTTAATCCCACTAAGAACAACCTTTTGCTACTTTTCTAAGTAATTACTTAGGTATCAGTTTCACAGTAACTCTCGGCCCCTCACTGGCTTCTAAGTACATAAATTAATATATCAAGTAACCCTTGGGCATTATTTCAGAAAGGTTTAGAGTTCACATGCTCTCAAGGACGCATTACTCACCACTTCATTAACGCCAGTACAGTTCAAAGAAATGGATGCCATGGTTTAAAATGTGGTCATTTTCTAATGTAAGCAGATCAAGCATAAGCAGAGCTCTCCAATAATATACCCTTTCCTATAATTGGCTTTTTGATAGGATGGAGACAGGTGTCACTTAACAGTCCTTTGGCATGCATGTAAAAGTAACTCAACGCTAAAACATGTAATCTTCTGCTTTATCACTATAAAAATAATGCACCCACTAATATACCCTGCTTTAGCCAGTCTCTATTCAGAAAGGAAACAATTGTCTGTTCCTCAAAGAACCAGCTTTATAGGTTAGTGGTCATAGATTATTTTAATAGCAAAACTCAGAGATTAATGATAAATACTGAAGGACAAATCAGGGAAGGCAGTATTTAAAAATAAATGTAATAACAGCTGAAGAATACTGGTGCCTGCAAAGGTCAATGCTCTGTGAATATAAAGCAGGGTTTAACTACCATCATTATTAATTCCTCCTCTAGGAGGCAGGACAACAGCTTTATGCAAAATTTGAAATTACCTAACAATTTTACAGCACTACAACAAACATAATGGCTTTTAGATGATGCACACTTTCTTATAAAAATGTTCTACTTTGCTCTAGTGATAAGTATTAATTAGATGGCAGTGTCTATCTCTAGAAAAGTGTATGCTTTTAACCCATTTATATCCAACTATCATAACTTTTCATGTCATTCATCCATCCATCCTCTTCTGCTTATCCAAAGTCGGGTCACGGGGGCAGGAGCTTGAGCAGAGATACCCAGACTTCCCTCTCCCCGGTCACTTCTTCTAGCTCTTTTGGGGGAATCCTGAGACGTTCCCAGGCCAGCCGAGACACATAGTCCCTCCAGTGTGTCCTGGGTCTTCCCTGTGGCCTCCTCCTGGTTAGATGTGCCCAGAACACCTCAAAAGGGAGGCATCCTGATCAGATGCCCGAGCCACCTCATCTGACTCCTCTTGATGCGGAGGAGCAGCGGCTGTACTCTGAGCCCCTCCCAGATGACTGAGCTTCTCTTCCTATCATTAAGAGAAAGCCCAAACACCCTGTGGAGGAAACTCATTTCAGCCTCTTGTATTCGTGATCTCGTTCTTTCGGTCACTACCCACAGCTCATGACAATAGGTGAGGGTAGGAACATAGATCGACTGGTAAATTGAGAGCTTTGCCTTATGGCTCAGTTCCTTTTTCACCATGACAGAACAATGCAGAGCCCGCATCACTGTGGACGCCACACCGATCCGCCTGTCGATCTCACGCTCCATTCTTCCCTCCCTCGTGAACAAGACCCCAAGATACTTGAATTCCTACACTTGGGGCAGGATTTCGCCCCCAACCCTGAGAGAGCACTCCACCCTTTTCCGGCTGAGGACATTGGAGGGGCTAATTCCCATCCCAGCCGCTTCACACTCAGCTGCGAACTGATCCAGAGAGAGCTGAAGATTACGGCCTGATGAAGCAAACAGGACAACATCATCTGCAAAAAGCAGTGACCCAATCCTGAGTCCACCAAACCGGACCCCCTCAACGCCCTGGCTGTGCCTAGAAATTCTGTCCATAAAAGTTATGAACAGAATCGGTGACAAAGGGCGGTCCTGGTGGAGTCCAACTCTCACTGGAAATGGGTTTGACTTACTGCCAGCAATGCGGACCAAGCTCTGACACCGATCGTACAGGGACTGAACAGCCATTATCAGGGGGTCCGGTACCCCATACTCTCGGAGTACCTCCCACAAGATTCCTCGAGGGACACGGTCGAACGCCTTTTCCAAGTCCACAAAACACATGTAGACTGGTTGGGCAAATTCCCATGCACCCTCCAGGACCCTGCTAAGTGTGTAGAGCTGGTCCACTGTTCCACAACCAGGATGAAAACCACACTCTTCCTCCTGAATCCGAGGTTCGACTATCTGACAGAACCTCCTCTCCAGGACCCCCAAATAGACTTTTCCAGGGAGGCTGAGCAGTATGATCCCTCTGTAGTTGGAACACACCCTCCGGTCCCCCTTCTTAAAGAGGGGGACCACCACCCCAGTATGCCAATCCAGAGGCACTGTCCCTGATGTCCATGCGATCAGGCAGAGGCGTGTCAACCAAGACAATCCTACAACATCTAGAGCGTTGAGGAACTCCAGGCGTATCTCATCCACCCCTGGGGGCCTGCCACCAAGGAGTTTTTTGACCACTTCACTGACCTCAGTCCCAGAGATGTGGGAGCCCACCTCTGAGTGCCAGGCTCTGCTTTCTCATTGGAAGGCATGTTAATGGAATTGATGAGGTCTTTGAAGTACTCACCCCACCGACCCACAACGTCCTGAGTCGAGGTCAGCAGCGCACCATCCCCACCATATACATTGTTGACATTGCACTGCTTTCCCCTCCTGAGATGCCGGACGGTGGACCAGAATCTCCTCTAAGCCTTCTGAAAGTCGTTCTCCATGGCCTCCCCAAACTCCTCCCATGTCCCAGTTTTTGCCTCAGCAACCACCGAAGCCACATTCCACTTGGCCTGCCGGTACCAATAAGCTGTCTCCAGAGTCCCACCGGACAAAAGGGTCCCGTAGGACTCCTTCAGCTTGACGGCATCCCTCACCGCCGGTGTCCACCAATGGGTTCGGGGATTGCCGCCACGATAGGCACCGACCACCTTATGGCCACAGCTCCGGTCAGCTGCCTCAACAATAGAGGCACGGAACATGGCCCATTCGGACTCAATGTCCCCCACCTCCCTCGGGACATGGTCAAAGCTCTACCAGAGGTGTGAGTTGAAGCTACTTCTGACAGGGGACTCTGCCAGAAGTTCCCAGCAGACCCTCACAATACGTTTGGGCCTAACAGGCCTAACTAGCATCCTCCCCCACCATTGAAGCCTACTCACCACCAGGTGGTGATCAGTTGACATCTCCGCTCCTCTCTTCACCCAAGTGACAGATGAAATGTAATGTCAGTAAAAGTAAAGTATTACACATGGAAAGTAAAAATGTTAGGTTTGAATACACAATGGGCGGTCGGAAAATCGAGAGTACACTTTATGAGAAGGATTTAGGAGTCATAGTGGACTCTAAGCTATCAACTTCCTGACAGTGTTCAGAAGCCATTAAGCAGGCTAACAGAATGTTAGGATATATAGCACGATGTGTGGAGTGCAAGTCCAATGAGGTTATGCCCAACATTTATAATGCACTGGTGAGGCCTCATCTTGAGTACTGTGTGCAGTTTTGGTCTCCAGGCTACAAAAAGGACATAGCAGCGCTAGAAAAGGTCCAGAGAAGAGCGACTAGGCTGATTCCAGGGCTACAGGGGTTGAATTATGAGGAAAGATTAAAAGAGCCTTTACAGTTTAAGCAAAAGAAGATTAGGAGGTGACATGATTGAAGTGTTTAAAGTTATGAAGGGAATTAGTACAGTGGATCGAGACTTGTATTTTAAAATGAGTTCATCAAGAACACGGGGACACAGTTGGAAAATTGTTAAGGGAAAATTTCACACAAACATTAGGAAGTTTTTCTTTACACAAAGAACGATAGACACTTGGAATAAGCTACCAAGTAGTATGGTAGACAGTAAGATGTTAGGGACTTTCAAAACTCGACTTGATGTTTTCTTGGGAGGAAATAAGTGCATAGGACTGGCGAGCTTTGTTGGGCTGAATGGCCTGTTCTCGTCTAGAGTGTTCTAATGGATATTTTCTAATGAATACCCCTAACGCAACACGAAACAAAGTGTCCAAGACATGTGGCCGCAGGTCCAACGACACGACCACAAAGTCGATCATTGAATTGAGGCCTAGGGTGTCCTGGTGCCAGGTGCACATATGAACAACTCTATGCTTGAACATGGAGTTCGTTATGGACAATCCGTGACGAGCACAGAAGTCCAATAACATAACACCACTCGGGTTCAGATTAGGGGGTTGGGGGGGGCCATTCCTACCAATCACGCCCTTCCAGGTCTCACTGTCATTGCCCATGTGAGCATTGAAATCTCCCAGTTGAACAAGGGAGTCCCCAGATGGTATGCCCTATAGCACCCCCTCCAGGCAGTCCAAAAAAGGCTGGCATACGCGCAAACAACAGTTAGGACCTGTCCCCCCACCTAAAGGCGGAGGGAGGCTACCCTCTCACCCACCAGGGTAAACCCCAATGAACAGGCTCCAAGTCGGGGGGCAATAAGTATGCCCACACCTGTTCGGCGCCTATCACAGGGGGCAACTCCAGAGTAGTAGAGAGTCCAGCCCCTCTCAAGGAGATTGGTTCCAGAGTCCAAGCTGTGCGTTGAGGTGAGCCCAACAATATCTAGCCGGAACCTCTCGACCTCGCGCACTAGCTCAGGTTCTTTCCCCTTCAGAGAGGTGACATTCCATGTCCCAAGAGCCAATTTCTGTAGCCGAGGATCGGACCGCCAAGGTCCCCGCCTTCAGCCACCACCCAACTCACACTGCACCCGACCTCCTTGGCCCCTCCCATAGGTGGTGAGCCCATGAGAAGTATAATTTCATGTCTAAATTATTAATCAAATCTAATGCCAAAAAGACTGATATACTGCAAGACAAACACCCTGTGCTTGGATTCTTCTAATTCTGCAAATTGCTCCATATTTAATTAGATTTTTTGGTTACTGATTACTATACTTAAGTGATGTATTGTGCTTATTTTATTTGGCCACCCCTAATCAATTCAATATATTATAATCTTCAATCCGAAGTTTTTTTTGTATAGGAAATTGTCTCCTGGCAAATGGATCCTATGTGATTAAAGAAAGAATTTCCAGTGCACATTTATGTCAATGGCAAAACATTATTCTCACGGGTGGCAATTTTATTTAGCAAAGATATATGATCTAGTACACGTGTTTCAAGACCTGTGTTTTATTTGTGCTAGGTAATGACTCCTCTGGCCACATTCCAGCAGTTTAATTGCAGTGTTTCTCTTTATAAATGTAACACAGAGAAACTTGCATTAGCACTGCTAGAGTTGTTACAGGACTTCATTTTTAGAATTCCAGTGCCAACTACTTCAACAGGAATAAAAGAGCCAAATAGGCATCACAATGCCAGACTTTTTGTTTTTATCTCAATGAAGAAAAACCACTGAAAATAAGAACAAAAGCAATCTTTAATGTACAATTTGGTCTAGGGTTTTTTTTTCTCTTTTATACCACACACACACACACACACACACACACACACACAGAGTCAGTCAAAAGTTTTAGAACACAGTTTAAGTCCAGAGAACAGCATGAAATGGTACAAAGGAAATCAAACTGTAAGAGGTTAAAAAAAATTTAAGGTACCAAATATTGAAAAACAATGCCATCTTCACTTATACAAAAAGGTATTTTACGAAACAAGTACTGGGTTAACAACTTATAGGTTTTTCTGCAGCTAAGGACGCTAATCAAACTTTAAAAGTTGATGCAGTTCCTCAGTACCAACTTTAACTGACTATACCTACAAGCCCTCTGTCTGTATAAAAGCAATGTTGGAACAAACTGTGTTGCTCCACACTCTGAAGCATTTTTGGACAATATTGCACTGTATATTGAGGTCATAATAGCAAAAAATATATAAAATAACAAAATAAGACACAGATGGACCATTATTACCCTTAAAAGTGTAGGTCTAAGTGCAAGAAATGCCCAAGTGTCAGTGAGTAAAGTTTCCTACATCCTCAAAAGGATCTTAGCAAGTTGAAGGAACTGTTTCAGGAACAGGCCCGTCCGACAAGGAAAGGCAACTGAAGACAGTAAAATGATTTACTGGTTATTACAGAAGAGTGTGATATTTAAAGCAATAATAACTATAGAAACATACAATCAACTAGGAGTTTTTAAGTATTGAAAAGTAGAATAACTGAAGCATCTAAAAAACAAAGTACTGTATCTGTAAAGTAAAACCTAAAATCAAAATCTGAGAAACACATGCTGTTGCCTTCCACTTACTGTAACAGCCACATTAATTAGCCTACTTTGTTGAGTACTGTATTGAATTTTGGTTAACATCAATAGGCTCTTCCAAATTGTAAGCAAGAATACAGAGCAACAGGTAAATGAAAAACAATATAAAATGGATATTTATAATTTAAAGTAAATTCAAACTACATATATAACACATCTTTACAGGTAAAGAGCACTGCCATAAGATGGTAAATCCTGTCAGTGTACTATGTGTTTAGAAGCACAGTGAGCAAGAAAACCAGTGCAACCTGGAAGCAAATGTAAAGTGTTCCTGTATGATGCTAGAAGTCGGCTAACCAAGCAAATGACAGCAAAACAGTAAAAGGTTTAATGTAAGGTTTAAGACTATGCAATTGAAACATTACACAAGTCAAACATGTATTTCCGTTCTCCTAGTGTGGAAAACAATTTACATTAACTGTATATCAAGACCTCTATAACTGAGCAAGTCATCATGCTGTTACCTTGCCAACCTGCATGCAAGCAAACTAAATAAATCAAGTTAATTACTGCATTACATATATAAATTAGCCATATAAGAGGTCTATATTCTTAACTTAAGTAAAGTTGTTTACCCAGCTTACCTTATATTACTGGCCAGGGCAGTCTCTGATGGCAAGCCTCTTAACGGCCTGGATGAAGAAGCGGCAGTGCAGCACGCAGGATTAAAAGGTGAACTCCCATGACTGAAAGCACCATTTGACAGGTTAAGATTGCTCAACTGCAAAAGAAACAAGAGTACTTGAAAATTCTTCTTGATGAGATAGTTGTCATTGTGCTGAAGCAAGGTGTGTTTCCTGCTTCAAACAATTTTAACATTAGTTTCTAACCAATTTCATTACTGTTTTCAGAAAACCTTAAAAGAACAACAGTAGCATGCTCACTTTAAAAAAAAAAACTTCATTTAAAGTGCCAAGTTTCAATTATAAGGGATACAGTAATTTTTAGTACTTGAGTGAATATGAAAACTCAATAAAAAATATTTATAATTCAGCGATTAATTAACAGAAATCCTAAAAAGAAACTTTGCTGTAATATTTCCAGTAAATTTCTTGGGCAATAAAGACTTGTAAATTAACACTTGAATGAAATTAGAACTGACTTGGTTCAAACAGATGACTAGACTTGATAAAACAAAAAGTGCATTTTTACAATTGAGACTGGAACTACTGAGCAAACATGGGCATCTAATAAACAAAAGTTGCAGTCAGCTCAGCACATTGTTACATCCTGCACAGGACTCAATTATACAAAACATAGCACAGTCATATCAGTAAAAAATCTTTTGAAACCAAATTATGAATCAAAATATTATAACAGAGGAGCATTGTAATCAGTAACTCACTCAAATGCTAAACATCTCTCTTCTCCCCACATAGGCCAGAATATGTCACTATTGCAGATAAAACTTGCAAACAGAGTCATCTGTTTAGATGTACTTCACATAAAATAAAAACAATGCAACTGTTTAACTCAAAGAACTCTGCACTTCACTTCACTTTAAATTCACTTTCCTGGTAATATTTATGGGGGCAATATTCCAGGTTAGACAGAGCAGGCCCCCTATATCTCTGCAACTTTCACAGAGAAACAGTCCCTCCAATAAGATCTGCGTCTGACCCTAAGACTACTCTGCAACCCCCATGGGATAAACAGGAGGCATTGCTGAAAAGAATGTTCCTTCAAACCGGTGCAGGAACATCATTATGGCTGTTTGTGCCAGCAATCTCACTCTTTTGGTTACTAACTAGAGTTCATGATGAGAGGTGAAAATGAGAACTTGCACTTTTTACTTATAAGCTGAAAGCTTCATTTCAGGGTTTATCTTTCAATTCACTATCACAGTGCACTATAAGATCTGCTCAAAATGCTGACCCAATTCATCTGTTAATCTCACAAATCACTTCACTTGTGAACAAGGCTCTGAAAAAACTGAACACTTCATTTGTTTGCAGCTGCCTATCCCTTACATGTAGTAAACAAGCTAGGAATCAGGGGACCAAGACTTCAAATTTGGAGATTCTAATCTTCACCCTAATCACATCACACTCAGCTGTGCCTCTGGAATCATTCGGAGGAGGTCAAGAAAATCTACAAAAATTAAAGATTAAACCTTTAGATTTCCAAACCAAATACTCCCTAAACCTTGGCTGCATATTGAGATCAGTCAATGAAAAATTATAAACACTACAGGATGCTGACACTGAACAGACTCCATTTAATATCAAGTACTGTATGTAAACAAAGATCTCACTCGACAATTACAGCACCCGGATGACACACAGCAAGTGCCCCTCAAACCCATTCTATAATAACACCTTCCACATTATACACGGCACACAGTCAAAATCTTTTTGAAAGTTTGCAAAGCCTATATAGACACACAGGACTAGAAAATTCCCAATAACCCTCAAAAATCTATGCAAGGACAAATAACTTGTCCTATTTTCTATAGTGAGGGCTGAACTTGCTTCTAAGATTTGACTGACAGACAATGCCCTTAACCAGTAAATCTACCATACGCTTTCCCAGAGAAACTGAAGAGTGTGATTCCATTTTTAAATGCAATACAGCTTTGTGGCCCCTTTTATTCAAGGAACCGACCACAACCCCAGTCTACTACTCTAAAAGCACTGTCCACACCTTCAAAACAACACTGACAAGAAATTCCCACAATATGTAGTGTTTTTAGGATTTCTGGTCAGACCTCATCCACACCTGAACTGCAGCAGTGTACAAAAAACTGATTCAGCACCAAGCAATGCTTCTGTTATTGCCTTTGACCAAAGACAAATCTTTCTATAATTAGATACTTAACTGAAAACAGAGCTTAACAAGCATTAGTGAATATGGTAATGTTCTAGAAAGAAATAATGCAGTAGGCAAATATAAATCCAATGAAAATAAAAGCAGAAACATTTTAAAATTCTAAACTGACACAAGAATCTCAAACAACTTTCATTGGAATCTCACAAACTGTACTCTAAGTGAGAAAAGCACTTTACCAACAGAAGAGAGACCAGCTGATGACTATACTTAATAGCTTTACTATTCATTTTTAAAATATTACAGATGTGACTTGCTTAAAAAGTTGCAAGCAGTTATTAATGTAGAGTATTTTGTTCTCTATGTCACATCTATGAAGTGTGCCTCACAATGTTTACAAAAATTGCATTAAGGTTTAAGATGACATAAAAATATCAATTCCGCATCCAGGCTCCAAGCTTGATTTAGATCACTATTTGAGCTGTTCGCACATGTTTTTCCATCTAATATGTATAGTGAAACAAATCATTAATTGAACAGAAGATGCAGAATAAGATTAGCAAAAAAAAAAAAATTTTCAGCTTAGTAATCCTTCTTTATCAACATGCCATGTATCTAGCATTACATTCCATAAAACAACAGCAGTTTGTGCCAATGGAACAAGGCCAGTCTACAAGATATAAGTGATATACCCAGGCTGCAATTATTACATGTTAAAAAATATAGTGTCTATATTGTTTAGATTTGCTCATACTTTACTTATACTGTACAGTATATCTCTGGGCTGTAGGTTTGACCCAAACCTTTCTTGGCAGAATATTGTTATTCAGCAAAGAAATCAAAGATTCAAGATACAAAAGCTCCTTTCTAAGGCATTACTGAATTAGGGTGAGTGTGAGGATATATTTAACCAAAATGAAACCTAAAGAAATGCTTTCCTAGCCAAAATGTTGAACTTTACCCATCACCTGCATTAAACAGTTTGCCAGTCACCACAAAGACAACTCTCTTGCCACAATACCTAAAGTGAAGTCGCCACTAAAATCTCATGTAATAATGTGGATAACATACTGTACAGACTCCAGACAGGTAATGACCAGGACAGAAATCAAACACTAGTTCCTGAGACAATATGTCAACCACATTCACTACTGTGTCACTAAAAAATATCTTCAAGGGTATGCTTTTCACCTAATTCTGACCAGGAAACGGGTTCATGCCCTCAACACAGCCTCTGCATCTACATTTCCTCTCTTAGATTGACTTTTCAGACATTTCCTTTTACAAAAGACCCTGCCTTCTTGGACACATTAATTCTAATGAGGCCTGATTATCATGGACTTTTTGCACATGGCAGATAAGAGGCCAATTAAGGCTATTAAAATAATTTAGTGGCCTGTCCTAATGATATCTTCATTTGCTTAAAACAGCAGAGCTTACCGCAGAAAAGAATTTTTGTCTAGCTACTTTGAGATATTTTATATGATAAAAACAAGCTACACATAAAAAACAAATTCTGAATAAAAAAAAAGAAAAAAAAAAAAGATTAAAATAAAGTTTTGATAAAGATTTATATTTTTTACAATGAAATAAATGAAATGTAAAGTAATAGTTAAATGCAAGACTCCTTAAAATCCTCTTAATGTAACCTTAGATGCTGTAAAACTAGGTATGCTGGCGCCTTTCAGGGTCTTTTTTTTCAAAAGGGTGGATTGAGTACATACTGTACAAAAGAACAACAGAATCGCATTGATTGTCTTTCATTTCTGTCTAGTCCAGGCTAGGATGGAAAAATCCTTTCCTAACATAGCACTAAGGGTTTCTAAGGTATAATATGGTGCAATTAAGTTTAAAACCGCTACATAAGAAACATGCAAAACCACTGAAATATTTTTAAGACTATTAAAAAAAAATGTACTTAGCAGATATGCTTCAATTCTTTTATATAATTTAAGGTAAAATCCTGTCACTTCAAACCTATAAAGCCCACAACATACAAAATAGCTACCAATTCTAATGTATAATGTAATCGTAACATTTCTAAATGTACAGATTCTGAAGTGTCACAGTATTTAGTGCAAATCAAAGATGTTATTTCCAATTCCAGAAGTAAGTCAATATACTGATATTTTATTAAACCGTCTCGAACTTGTCTTGGTACAAAATGTCCTGACACAGAACTGCTAGTCTATAATATACTGAAAAGCTGTGTATGTCGTGTGCATCTCTGAGGAAAAACATGACAAAACAAAAACTGTCACTCTCGTTGAACAAATGAAGTCAGTTTCAGAGAATGCTTGTAAAATTTCAGGCTAACAGAAAAAAAAAAAATAATCCAGAAGTAAATTAAATGAAGCATGTTATATGTGTACTTTTATAGATTATATTGCTGAACACATGGCTTGTTCCCCTAATTCCCTATACATTAATAGTAGACATATTTTGCATCTGTTAAAACAACATGACAATGAAATAGCATGTGTCAAATGTTGACTCATCCCAACTCTCAGACCTGCTATCTTAAATAATAATTTGTACATACAATTAAGTGTTTAAATTCACTATGGTTTTATTTTATGGAATGTACAACCTGTATAAAAATTGTATTTGGTTGCTTTCCTGGGGTCTTTATGTTTTAGTGCATATTTGCCCACTTGAAGCAGAAACAGGACAGCAACAATTCCAATTCAAACACCCTGTTATGCTTTCCAGCAAGAATATATATGAACAGAATTTTACTCTTTTAGCTGTTTTGGGTATCTGATAGTAAGGCCTATTCTACATAAGTAACATTAAAAGACTGTTGTTTCCAACACTATATCCTAAAACAACACACTATAATTACAGTCATTAGACTGATATTGGTTATCTTAATAGTCACTGATTTACCAGTCTGTCTTAATAGTTATTGATTTATCAATTAACAAATGTTCCATCTGCTTACTAAAACATTACACTTAATTACTACTACCCAGTACTTTCAGACATTGTAAAAAAATGAATCCCTCTAAACCTATAGTTTTAAGCCTTATTTGTGTCTGATCGCTTCAAAAACAACAACTACAAGTCCTTCAGAGGTAATAGTCTAGCTATTTCCACTGCAACTACTACAAGCTGTTTTACCAAACATATCAATTTACAGCTCTAATTACATCTCTAATACACTATCTTGTATGAAAATAATCACATGCTGAAAAGATACAACACGAGTTGGCAACTTCTCCCAACTGACATAACAGCTTTATCTATCATATTCCTTAATAAAAGGAAATAATAAAACTTCATTCTGTGTGGTCCAGCACCATCCCACAAAACTAAACAAGCCTGAAAGATAGGCAAGTATAATGACAGGAACCCATTTCACACTTAGTACATGGAGCCCTGCGAACATGATGTCTCCCAGCCATGAGGATCCTGTGCCAATTCAGTACATTCTTTTATTTATAAGCATCAATTACTACAGAACCTTAGTGCCTGTTAAAAAGCAGCACAAAGGATTACCCTACAGGGAATCTGATAATGAGACCTCACACACTGCACACCTCTAGAAAGATGCAGCCTCATTTACCCTTCTCAATATTGAAATTCATTTATTTGTTAATCAACAAGTCACTGAACTCAAGAGAATGTCACATTGTGTCATAGTAAAGACACTCTTAGGGTTGCTGTAAATAAGTAAAATGCAAAACTACATAATTTAATATACTCCCATAACCTTTCTTCACACAATGGTGTATTAACAGGAATTTGAATCTCTTTTTGCCATTCCACTCTGTTTATCAGAGACAGCACAACATTAGATATTATCATTATTCTATTCCATGCTGACCTCTAATTTATGCCTGAACAATACAGCAGTTAATACACCCATCTCCTCAGACATGTGTTAAAGAAACCATTAATATGCAAAATCATTTTTGACCAAGCAGTATAAGACTTATTATTCACATTCAGTGGGAAGACCTACCTGATCATCAGTGGTAAATACTTTCTTAAATGCAATCTATACTAATAAAAGGCAAAGCTCCCCACTGACTGTCTGACTCACTGACTCATCACTAATTCTCCAACTTCCCATGTAGGTAGAAGGCTGAAATTTGGCAGGCTCATTCCTTACAGCTTACTTACAGAAGTTAGGCAGGTTTCATTTCGAAATTCTACGCGTAACGGTCATAACTGAATCCTACTTACGTACATGTATACGGCCATAGTCTGCAGCTCAGTCGCCGTGTGAGGTGGAGTTGCGTCCCTCATAGTCACGCCTCCCACGTAATTGAGTGCCTGCCCATAATATAAGGCCGTCCATCAGCATTACACAATTGAGAAGGCACCAAAAGAATATGAAGCGAGTGACGCATACAATATTCATAAGTGCAGCTATTGCGGAAACAAAGCACGGTGTAAACCTTAAGTTTAAATTAAGTTCATAGACATGGCGTCATTGGTGTTTGTCATGCCTACGACGAATACGATAGATACGATGCGAGATACAAGTTTAATGAGAAGACGCAGGGTATAAACGAGACTTTTGATCACTTTGTAACGGAATAGCACAACCACAGTTGAGAACCTTCGATGCATGTACTCCGAGCGGCTCATGTGAACTGACTGTGAATGCAGAACGCAAACAAAAAGCAAGACCTCCAAAGAGCGCTGAACAAAAAACGCATCACACAATTGAGAAGGCAGCAAAAGAATATAAAGCGTGTGACACATACAAGCATATTCATAAGTGCAGGTACTGCAGAAACAAAGAACACGGTGGAAAAAGTCAATGTCCAGCTAAAGGAAGACCATGTAAAACATGTGGTAAATTGAACCACTTCACTAAAGTTTGCAGGACTGGGAAAGGTAAACCCAGGCATGCAGTGTGTGATGTCTCAGATAAAGAGGAAGACGAGCTGTTTATTGATGCAGTACGAAAGGAACAACCCTCTGAATCTGAACAAGCCTTTGTAGACATATCAATAGGAAAGCAAGGTGCAAAGCTTAAGTTTAAATTAAGTTCATAGACACGCTGCCGCTAAATATTCGCAGGCAAATCCACAACTTAATACCGGGAATGGCTGTTAAACATCTTAGATTCACGAGTACCTATTTGGGTAGTGAACACTTCGATGAATGAAACCTGTTATCTTTACAACAGTTGAGAAACACAGAATATAACGTGAACACAACACATCCTCCAAATACGAACCTGATTGAAAGAAATAATGATAATCAAATCCTTGATGACAGCAACACTCATAACAGTCACAAAACAATTACATTGACAATCATGTTACGTTACTTTTAAAATGTTTCCTTTTCTTTTTCATAACTTATTTAACACACTACTTCTCCAATGCGAAGCGCAGGTATTTTGCTAGTGCTCCATATAAGCCAGATATGCAATCAAGTAAACATCCCGAATGACACTAGCTATGACAACAGTTTCTAAAATGTTTCATAATTTTGACATATGGTGGCAAAGATGCAAGAGTATACCCAAAGTGATATAACACAGGTAATGGTGCCGGACCAAACAGAATAATGGTTTACTTACGACAAGGGTACAATTTTGCTATACTATTTAAAATCCAAAAAACATTAATTTCAATAGTGTTTTCTTTCTTTGTAAAGGGATTGACAATTATGTTTAATATGAATGCAATAGATAGATAGATAGATAAACATTGTTCACTCAAAAAAAGTTTAAATATTTTTTAAATGCTGTTTGTTTTTTGGAACATATACGAATCTTGAGAAGAATATTATTTAAAAAAATGCAAAAACTTACATGCTGAGTCAGGAGGCTAATGTGGCTGGAGGCAGAATATTGTCTTGAGGCCTGCTTCTCTGCTAGCCTTTGTAGCGCAGTAGCAATTGCTACCTGGCTGCAGTCATACTGTGGGAAGATGTGACCACCCTCCTTACACATGACAGTATATCCAGGTCGAGACTTAATGGGACTGATCTGTGTGGAAACTAAAAACCCAAAGGTAAACTTTTCAGATACTGTGTACTGTGCTTTTTTACATTTATATTTTCATCTATTATGGCACATCTAAAATTTTAAAACAGAGACTACAATGTAACGGAATAATGCAGAAATTAATGTATATAAACAGGCATAAATACAATAAGAAAAAATTATTCTCCATTTCCCCTATAACCCAGTTATATTTAGTCCTAATCAAAAAGAACATGACTGACCAACTGATTATTTAAAATTTTTTTTGTATAAACATAAACTTCAAAACTTTATAAAATGAAAGGGTTCAAACACCAGGGACTGGATAAGACAAAACTATGCCTTATTCACATTCTGTTTCTCATTTTTAATTTACTGCCTTTAATATTTAATTCTATTGATTTATAACATTCAATCCATTTCTATGGCTACTATCTTAAAGTTAGGGATGCCAAAGTGGTTCTTCAGGGAGATGAATGCCATAGGGAAACCATTTTTCATTCTCAAAAGAACCATTCCAAATGAAGGCTCCAGAAAGAGTTTATTTATTTAGATATTTAACACGTTCCAGAAATAACCATGAATAAATGGTTACAAAATTTCTGGAATACCAATGGGTTCCTGATTTTAAAAGTCTTTGTTATTGTATGAAGCAAGAGTCCTAAGTTCAGGTTTTCTTAATCTCTTAGTAACATGCTAGGTAGTCTGTTATACATTAAATATTTCTGCTTTATCAATATATATGGAACATTTTCAAAGCCAAAAGAACCAATTTCATTTGCAAAGAACCCTTCTTTATTTTTAAGAGTGTAGATATACTTTATGCATTGTTAACCCTGGGTCAATCCACAGTTTGTCACTACATTTCATCATATTAAAAAGCCAAATATATCTACAGTAGAAGTTGCTTCTAAACCAGATCTAATCATACAAGTGTCTCCCCACATTCTCTGAAAACTGACATAATAAATACTAACCATAACATTTTCAACATAAACATAATTAAAGGTTGTTTATTTCCAAACTGGCAAAAAAGGGTGTTCTATAGTTTGACCCAAGCCACAATACCACTTCACATACTTTTCCTTAAGTTAGAACTTTGTAATTATTTGCAGAATGTATTACATTGTGCAGTATTCTTGTTATTGATAGGGTTTTTAATTAACATAGAAAACTGTGAAACCCAAAAATAAAGAACAGAAAACTAAAAATTGGCAAAATAAAATGCCCATGCAAACATTTTTTTCTTCATTTAAATTTACTGAAGATTTTATTTTAATAACGTTAATAAACTTGGTGCCAATATTTGTGACATTCAAACTCAAAACTACTTTAAAAAATGTGGTTCCCATACGACACAAAGTTAAACCACTCGTTCGCGGCAAACAGTCTTATTAAGCTCACAGAAAGTACATGCTGTATCTATGCAAAAATATAACAGGAACAAACCAGGCACTGGATGAAGATCAATATTCAAATATAACACAGCATAAAGAGGTTTGTTATAACCACTGTTTAAACAAATGAATCCAACCTAAGACAAACACTGAACTAAAATGAAAAAAAGGTTAAGTCTAAGGTTTTACATAACAACACTGAAAATATGTAAACAGAGAAAGATTTAGACAACACTCATAGTCTTGTCATGACGAACGTACATGAAATAGAATTCTTACCATGCCTTGCAGATGTTGGCCTGGATAGCTTCTGACTGTATATCTGAGTGGCACTTGGTAAAGAAGACATTGAATCAGAAGAAGGAACTAAACAAGTACCAGTCCTGCAAGGCCGTAAACCTTCCTGATGTAGGCTGTGTCGAGAAAGATTAGTAGCAGATGCAGTCCTGCTTAGTACAGATGACCACTGAGGAGAATTTATGTCCCCTGAAGGAGATGATGCTGCTGCTGCTGCTGCGGAAGTTGATGAAGTAGCATGTGATGTTGATGAAGCAGGGCGGTGAGAGTAAATCTGGGCATAGTCCAGAGCTATAGACTGAGACTTTGAATTTTCTGCAGAACTCTTCGGAGAACACGAACTATGGACAACACTAGCTGTAGAAGACTCTGATGTACATGATTCTTCATCTTTTGATGACAATGCTAAAGTTAATGAAAAGGTTGATTTAGATGATATGTGAGAGCACAAAATAAAAGGCAGCCTAAAACACTACAGGTTGCACATCCCTAATCCGAAATGCCCAGGACCAGCAGTATTCCTGTTTTGGATATTCTCGAATTTTGGAATATTTGCATATACATAATGAGATATCTTGTGGATGGGATCCCAGTCCAAACACAGAATGTATTTATGCTCCAAATTCATATACACCTTTATACAAATAACCTGGAGGTAAATAATTTTGTTCATGAAACAAAAGTTGTGCATATTAGCATCAGCAGAACATCTGCATCAGTTGCCAACAGCAAACAATGGCAGGAATTCATTCTAAAGTTATGATGCTATGTTTTGATTAAAATGTTACTCTACAGAGAGAATAAGGAAAAAACAGAGTAATGACGGTTGATAAACTGGTGCCAAAAGTTTGCAGATCGTCAAAGCAGATTCCCGCTTACCAGCTCCGTTTGTCATACATGCTTTGGTGTGCCACTTGAAATTAAACCAGAGACTAAAGAAATCCATTAAGTACCAGCTTGTGTGTTATTCATATCACCAGCTAAAAAATAAATAAAAAATTAGAGGGAACACTGGTCAGAACCTCACATGGGCAAGTGAGGTCAGGTATGGAATATTTCACTTGTAGTGTCATGTCGTTGCTCCAAAAGTTTTGGATTTTGGAATTAGGGATTTGTGATACTAAGCATGTGCTGCAAAAATACAGGTTTTAATTTGGTTTGTATCCCTTAATTTTTTTTTCTTATATTTAATTATCTTAAAAAAAAAATCTTACTTTTTTGAGTCCTGAATTTGCGTTGAATTTCTGATTGTCTATCCACTCCACATTTGGTAGTTTTTGGTCCAGTACCCAGAAAAACACTGGCTGATTTATTTTTGTGTGTATAATATGTTAAAACCTCTTCAAGATCACTCTCGCTAAAATGAAATTGGAAACAATTTATTTAATTAAAAATACAATTACCCAAAACTTACCTTTCATTTTTACAAGTCAGATAATAAAACAGATCTGTCACATATTTAGAAAGATGATTATGAAACAGTCTAAGCTGGCAATACAGCATATGTTTATATTATGTGAACTTAAAAGTGCTTGAACTTCATCTGGAGCAGAATTTTTCCATACAACGTGTTACACAAAACTAAGGATTTTTAAACAACAAAACTGAGTGTTTAAAAATGGCTCATGAAAAAGCAATATTGTACCCGAATTATAGCTGAGAGTGATGCAAATCAGCAACCTCAAAGTAATAGAGCATCTTAGAGGAAATCAGTATGAGTTACACAAACTAAGGAGGTATAAAGTTAGCCCTATAATTACATATACACTTTCCAGAACCTTTGAAACTTTTTTTTTTTATTCATTGGAAGAGTATTTCATCTAGGTTCACAGTGTATATATATATACACAGTAACCAACCCTTTGGTTTCTATTTCACTTTAAAGAAAAATAATTTTCATGTTATGGGATTATACATAACCAGCACATAAACTAAGGGTTTCACTTGTTTTGCTATTTTTTCTTTTATTTTACTAAAAAGATTTGAAGTTCTAAAATTGATTTTTGTCCTCACCTGGCTTCAGTCACAAACATCTCAAACAAGTCAGCATTTACATATTGTTCTACTTCTTTTTTTAAGCTTTCCATTTTGTTTAGCATCTGTTCAGTTTCCTGAAATTAACAAAGCAAGTTAAATGTGTATTAAGACATTAAGAAACAATCACTTAACTGACTTACTATAATAAGCAATACAACAGTTTAATTTGTCCACGTTGTGTAAATGTGGTATTCATGACAGTTTAATATTCCATTATTTCTCATCCTAGTTTTCATTTTGCTTGGTATTATAAGGTACAGTCACCACTGGCTACTCCATTCAAGATCAAGTTTTAATAAATGTAATCTTCCATTAAATAAATATAAACATGAAACCATTATTACCTTGTTGTAGCAATGAATAAATTCTCCTAGCTGGTGTGACAAAATGCGACGTCTAGCAGAAAACGGAAGCCTTCGGCTTGGTAAAACCATCCTCAGGGCCTGCTGAAGATTACTGGCTGCTCGTTTCAGGAAACGAATCACTAATTCCTAAAGCAAACAAAAAACAATCATTGCAAAAGATTAAAACTTACGGATATAGCAGTGTAATCTGGCAAATTTTTGTCAAAATTGCTGTAATAGCCTTGCATTACTACGTGTAATTTAGGAGTATTTACTTAAAGACAGTATTATATGATGGCCACCTGGGGGGCAGATATTATTTTAACAGCAGCTTTGTTAGTTAATAACTAACACAATTCACAACGAAAATCATTAATTTTTTTTTTTTTTACATATTATTGACTAGGAAAATACCTGCGCTTCGCAGCGGAGAAGTAGTGTGTTAAAGAAGTTATGAAAAAGGAAACATTGTAAAAATAACGTAACATGATTGTCAATGTAATTGTTTTGTCACTGTTATGAGTGTTGCTGTCATCAAGGATTTGATTATTATTATTTCTTTCAATCAGGTTCGTATTTGGAGGATGTGATGTGTTCAAGTTATATTCTGTGCTTGTCAACCATTGTAAAGATAACAGGTTTCATTCATCGAAGTGTTCACTACCCAAATCGGTACTCATGAATCTAAGATGTTTAACAGGCATTCCAGGTATTAAGTTGTGGATTTGCCTGCGAATATCAGCTTGTCTTCCTCTTTATCTGAGACATCACACACTGCATGCACGGGTTTACCTTTCCCAGTTGTGCAAAGTCAGTTAACGTGAGCCGCTCGGAGTACATGCATCGAAGGTTCTCAGCTGTGCTTTTGCTATGTCGTGTGATCTTGCAATGTGCACGGCTTTATTTAATGTTAGCTAAGACCCAGGACTTAAAAGTTTCTCTCGCACTTTCGCTGAGTTTGTGCCAAACACTAGTCTATCCCTGACCATCTCATCTTCGTTTGCATAAGCACAGTCCTTAACCCGCGAATATTTAGCGGCAGCGTGTCTATTGGACAGCTGCTGACGGACGGCCTTATATGGACAGGCACTCAATTACGTGGGAGGTGTGATGATGAGGGAAGCAACTCCGCCTCACACGGCGACCGAGCTGCAGGCTATGCCTGCATATGTGTGCATATGTACGTAAGTAGGTTCCAGTTATGACCGTTACGCGTAGAATTTCTAAATGAAACCTGCCTAACTTTTGTAAGTAAGCTGTAAGGAATGAGCCTTCCAAATTTCAGCCTTCTACCTACACGGGAAGTTGGAGAATTAGTGACGAGTCAGTCAGTCAGTGAGTGAGTGAGTGAGTGAGTGAGTCAGTCAGTGAGGGCTTTGCCTTTTATTAGTATAGATATGTACAGTCATTTGAGAAATAATTTGAAGGGGCCTTTTTTTCCTGATTTTGCTAAAGACCCTAAATCTATTTAACATTCTATGGTAGTGCTAAATGTCAATGTTTGAATCGAAAAAGATTGACTACTTTAATACTAAAGTATAATTATTATCATAATAATAAAATCCATGTTATAGTTTCCAAGCTAAGATAATGATAAAAAGTATTATAAACCAAAAACAATAAAATATGATGGTATGTCTAGAACAAAAAAGATAATTAAAGTTTAAAAATCCATTAACATCTGTGTACTTACATACAAGTGTACAATCAGCAACAACATTAAAATCAAATACCTAATGTTGTGTAGGTCCCCCTCATGCTGCTAAAATAGCTCTGACCCATCAAGGCATTGAAGGTGATTTTCCTCAATAAATAAATGACCAAATATGATATTTTTGTCACATTTGTTTAGCTGTCTGATGATGTTTTAAGGCAGATCTATGCAGGAGTATGTAAAACTCTGAATGGCTCACTTACTTTCAAGCACCACTGTGCATACAGTATATAGTGACATCTGCTTAAGGAGAGCAGAGTTTCAGTGACTTGTTATTAACTGTTTCATGAACTCATGTGAAAAATCTCTATGCACTATCCAGGGCTCTGACATCACCAAACACCATCAATCCTGTTAGGACTGCTTGAACAAATGTTTCTTGCTTTTTATACTACAAAAGCTTCGCTCTGATTAGTTATTCAGTGCCTACTGATATTTTTCCTGAAGATTCCTTTTTCTAGTATGTGTGGTGTTAGAGGCTAACGTATGAAAACCAGTCGTAGAAAGAAGATTTGTTTGTCATATCATTTATATTCCTGCACACTCATTCAGACTGGTTTAATCTTAATTTACTGTCATGGTTAATTGAAACTCTAAGTTGCATGTCTCCTCTGCTTACTGACAGTAATATGTATTAACAAAATCAGCATCTTAACCGTAAACTGTGCATAATGGAAACTATACTTGTGTACTGCAGCATCTGTTTTGAACTCAGCCTGTCAAATGACATGTAGGATACAATTGTGCATCACATGCCTTAATGAGTTACTTGTTGTAGCTGATATTACAATATGCTGAAGGAAAAATGAATGTCCCTTCTGCACTATACAAAATGCTAACAAATGTATAATAATATATAATGCAGTACTTATATAATAATTTATATAATTAAAGAGATGGGTGTTTTGGGGATCATCTGTTGAGCAAGTTTTAAAGACATGGTGTCTTTGACCATCTGCACAATTTTGCACTGAAAAATAAGGGGCTAACTATAAAAAAAAAAAAAAAGAATAGTGAGCCTTTCATATTATTATTGCTGCCTAACAACTGTCCTGGGTTTAAATCTTGGCCTGAGGACCATCTGTGACCAGTCTGTACTTTTTTGTGATGTCGAAGTAAACTTTTCTTTGGGTACTCTGATCATTTTTCTCTCAAAGATTAAAAAATATCCAAGTTAGAATATGTGATAACTCCAAACTGGCCCTGCTGTGCATGTTCTTGTGAACAAGCACTGTAAAGGACTGGCACTCCATCTAGGGAATGTCCCTGAATGGTGCCCAATGCTGCATGGGTGGACTCAATGGGTTGGACAATGGATATAAAGATATACAGATTTGAGCAAGCAAGGAATATCTAAGAGGTTGCAGGTGTCCATAAATCACTTAGGAAAAGAGACAGCCGAGGAGAAATTCATTGAACCTGGATACACATGAACAAATAAAGTAATCTCTTCCTTGAGGATACAGGCCTTTTTTATTTATAATTTTTAATTACATGACTTACAAATGGCATATCTCAGAATACATATCCAAAGCAACAGAAAGAATTGTAGTTTGATATAATGCAGCATTATTTTATTACTTTTGTGTTATGCCAAAAGAGTAAACTGGAAAATACATAAATATGTAAAAATGCATGCATTTTTTGGTGAAGTTAATTAAAACTGAGGCAAAAAGTTAATTAGCAGCAAAAACTGCTCACTAATTAAGAAGATGGCTAGAATGTAAACCTTCAGCCACTGCAGCCCCCAGTAGTGGAGCTGGACACCCCTGCTCTAAAGGAAATCTGGAAATCAGACATTACAATATGATGTGTATACTTGTCTGTGGGGTTGTCTGAAAATTCCATGGATGGAACCTCCAGGAGTACTTCTTGTGTGTCTAGGTCAAGCCCTTTAAAAGGGCCACCCATATTGCTGGTAGACAAGTGTGGAATCAAGAACAGAGTAGAGGCAAGAGCACTCCTGAACAAAGGAGGTGTAAACAGATATATTAGCATTATAGATGAGAGCAGGAGGATGACAGGTGACATCAGTGCAGGTTTCTCTTGATCATTTGAAGTTTTGTTTGCAAATATTATAACCTAGCATTTAGCGGTGAATTTCTTTGTGTTTGCTGCGGGTGTTCTTGTACTATTGTACCTTCCTGAAAACCTTCTTGTTTGTGTTTTTTATTAACATCCAGTTGTCATTCTGTGTTTGGTATCTGCTCAAGACAATATCCATCTTCCAAACCTGCTCATCCAGAGTAGGGTTGTAGGGAAGCTGCAGCCCATCCCAGCAAGTATCTGGCACAAGGCAGGAACAATCCCTGGATGTGACAACCTTTCTGTTTACATAGCATTTAAATTTTTATGCAGTACAGTGAAAAATAATTTTACCTTCACTAATCATGCCTTACTTTTTTTGCATATATTACACAATGAAAAGACTTAGATCTTTAGGCAAACCTGAGTAAACAAACAATATAGTTTTTAATTCATGCATCCATCCAGTTTCATAACCTAGTTATCCAGGACAGGGTTGCAGATCAACACTTTCTTTTATTCAAGGAACAAAATTATATAACACTCTTACCACATGTTTGAAAAATCAATTGCCTCCATATTTTCAATATTTGAATGCAGCACAACTAAATGCTTCCTATGATTTGATATCAGTTTTTTATATCCCTGTTTCAGGTGCTGGCACTGCCTCTCTATTGGGTTCAAGTCAAGACTTTGACTAGATCAGTTCAAAACTTTAACTTTCTTTCTTCTAAGGCATTCAGATGTGTTGCTTTAGTGTTCTCGATCAATGTCTTGCTGTATAACCGAACACTTCAACTTTGGGTTGCAAACAGTTATCCTGGCATTCTCTTTAGAATATTCTATATAATAAAGCGCAGAATTCATTGTTCCTTGAAAATGCCAAGTCTTCCAGGTCCTGTGACAGCAACACATCCCAGCACCACCATTTGCATGTTTTATTATAGTTATGATGTTGTTATTTTTAAGTGCTGTATTAGCTATATGCCAAATATCTTAATGTCTCTGTTGCTCTAAAAGTTCTACTCTCGACTTACAGTATCTCTCCATACAGCATTATTTCAAAAGTCTTTGTGAATCATCTAGTTGTTTCAATGCACAAAAAGCGCAGCAAATGATGTCATATAAAAGAAATATTGCAATCAGTGTAATTTATTTATTTATTTTTTTTTTAACAACTGGAGAAAATTAAGTCTTATAAAAATCACAATCTTGCGTCCCTTTGTACCAACTGAGTTAAACTGATTTTTTTCATTAATTACATCTGTCCTCTTAATAAAAAAATATTTTCTTACCATTTGTTCATCCTCTTTTGCTGCCCAAGCTGAATTGTCATTTGACTCGCAGCACTCTTCCATTAGACGTTTCTCTACTCTTTGCAGGTAAGATGAAAATGCCATGCGGGCCTGCACTTTGCTACAAGAAGGAATATAGAGATATAAAGAACTACTCAAGCAAATCAATCATTAAGTAAATCAGTGTAAAATAAATTCAAATACAAATGCAATTTATGTCTGAATAGCTTCTAATGATTAAACAGTTCATGAATGGCAATGTATTTACAGATTCAAAAGTCCTAGCCAAAAAATATAAATGTTGCTAATCAAAGTAGGACATGCAAACTAACTTGAGGGATGGACAGACCTGCTAAGCAGCAAATCTTATGACTTGTAATCCTGTTTCACTCAGACTATAACCCATGTTTTAATATGTTATGTTTATAGGAAATTAAAAAAAAAACTTCTCCTCTACAGGTTAGCTGTACTGTATTCTAAAACTATTCTATATGGCATGTTTATTTGCATATTTAAAATAAAACTGTATCTATGATAAAATCCAGTCAAATCTAATTCAGTCACTTCTATAGGTTCTTTTGAAACAAAGACACAAATTTTGTTTGTTTTGTTTTGGTGATGGCAATGTTATTTTCATTAGGTTCTATTCAGCTCCCGTTTATGAACCCACTCATGAGTTCAAAAATATATTTGTCTTATACAAATTCTGATGTTCTTTCACTAATACAAGTTCTGACAAATGACATTTTGTTACATCAGTTTTTCTGCTGTTTGCCAGTTTGGTTAGAATTATAAATGTAGCAACAATGAAAAAACAAATGTAAAGAAAATAATGTAAAATGTTATACAGTATCCATCTTATAAATAAAACAGACTGTCTGAACCTATGGCAACTACTAAAAACACTAATTTAAAAATTTTAAGACATGATAAGTTCAGACGTGCATATATAACAAGATTATTATGCTTCTAAATGTATGTATTATTGGCAGGTATTAACAATAAGAGAACAAAGAACAAATTAAACCATTAGACATATAGGTGTCAGGCCAAAAAAAAAAATCTGTTCGCAATATGATCTAACAAATCACGTAATGTACGTTTAAAACTCATTTCAGGACTTCTCAAAAGAACCACTTTAACTGCGGTGGTCTTCCAGTAGTTCCTCTTCCGGTTCACTGATGTTAACATATGCCAGGTGGAAAAAAAATAATAATCTTTTTGAACAAATACATACAGAACAGGGATCTGTACTTCGGAAATAAAAGTCAGGGAAAAAAAATTAAAATAATCTGTTGGAACGAGTTACATAATTCATAATTTTCTATTTTTTTTTTGGTCGACACCTACAGGGCTCTGTAGGTTTTACCCGAATTATATCTTGTAATATTTATTAAGGATAATCATCAATTTTTGAAAATAAAATGTTTTTTCTTGTCACAAGATCTTGGAACCATATGAGAATATATATATTTATATCATACTGCTTTACTTTCATATGATTGCATCTAATTATATAAGAATATTAAATGTAAATTTTAAAAATCTAGATCTCCTATATGGCCAGAAAAAATCTCATTAAAAAGATAGTACCAATCAAATCCCAATTAGAAAAAAATTCTCCTGGCTTTAAAAGAATACAGATTTGTTGATATTGTGGTGGATGAAGAGAGAACCATTTGCATTCCTACAGGCTTTTTAAATTCTCCAGAAGCTTCAGGATTGAAGCAACATATCCTTATAGTAAAAATTTTAGTACCTAAGTCTGCAAAGTTTAAATCCAATATACTTTTTAATATATTTATAAAACATACAGAATTTAGGAAATTGTGTTTAGTGGAAAAATCACTAGACAAATGATTTTATTCCACATATAAGTAACCTAATTCAGACTGTAATTCTCAATTAAATAAACTTTTACAATGACATAAGTTAAGCTGAGGATCCAAAATTTAGGTATACTGGAAACAGACTTGATAAGTTTATGCATACTGTAGATTTAACATGATAAATATATATGCTCTTTATTACAAAATGTACTTGTACTGTATGTTGTTATTTCATATTTTAAATGTACCTAGGCAAGGACAGGAAATTCTGAAATGTTTATGCATATATGTATGTAAAATCTCACCTAAGATTTTGACCTTGCTGAAGTTTCTGTAACAGGTCAACTTTTTGTTTTGGTTGGCTTGTAATAGTTACACTGTCCTCATGTGCCTTTTCCACCCCCCTGGTTTCAGAAGCTATGGAAACAGAATTCTGAGATTCTGAATGAACATCTTTATTTTGGCAATCCTGCTTCTGAGACACTTCTTCTTCCTCATCCTCCTCTTCTTCCTCCTCCTCTTCTATCTCTGACTCATTTTCTTCTTCATGGTCAGACTCATCCTCTGCACTGTGGAATTCATCTTGCATTTTTTCTTTTAATCCTACAATCAAAAAAGATATCTTCAATATTTCTTATTTCAAACTTATCAAAATATGTATGCTGCTAAATAGTGATTTGTAAAACAGGAGGCACCTGTACTAACTAATAAAAATGTGCAGCAAATAAATAACGTGGTCTCCTGGAGCAGCAACTTGAGTTCACAAGACACGCAATACCCGAAGAAACTTCTCAGGTAAGCCTGAGAAGCACCGATTATACACTGACAATACAATTACACACACAACTCTTTGAGTATTTAAATCATTACACAACTACAAGCTTAAGCTTCAGAGCAGAACTATTGAAGACTGGTTAACTTGCCATGGTCTGATAACTTTCATGGATATCCATACCCTTAAAATGAAAATTCCACTCATTAAGTCATCAAGTGTATTTGTTGCAACTTTAGACACCACATTACATAAAAAAGAAGAACTGTGCTAAAAGAAGCTAATAAATGAATACATGTGGAAATGGATAACGATAATAAAGTATTTCATCACACGGAGAATGAAAGTTATATAGAACACGTTACTAAACAGTAGCTGCTGTACAAATAGTACAACTTCAGGAACCTTAAAATCTCAAAACAAAGGTAAGTTGAAAATGTTTAATGCATAGGATGGAAGAGTTCTGGTAGAGTGAACAACATGGTTACATTAATGGTCTCCTGTATACTTGTGAAGTTCAGATTACCAAATTGTCCTATCTCCTGTTCAAAAATGCATAGTAAAATACTTAAGTGAATACTTTAAAGAAAATTGTAAGGCTTTTTCTCAGACACATGACCCTTTCATTCACTGTTAACAGAGGAATTAAGTTTACTGCTGTACCTGACTTTTTTCCAAGCAGAGCTTTAGAAGTAATTTTGCGCTTTCGTCTTCTCCTTGCCTCCAGCGAAAGAAGCTTCCGCTCATACTGTACCACATGTTGTTTCACTTCTGGACAAAACACACTTGGACCCTGTGCCACATTCCTGTGCAGACAGCTCCTAATCAGACACGTAACATTTTAGAAAAGGCATCAATGTTGTCGTATTGACTCCAGATAACTGAAGGAAGAACGTGCTACACTTTGTATCTCTTAAGATTTTGCAACTGCATAAAAATTTCTCTCAAAGTTTTAAGCAGTTTATTTCTCATTTGTCATTAGCATTATTACATACCGTAGCACATACTCCAATCACTGAGCCAGCTGAAGTTTACATGATAATAATTTATTTCAAGCAACTGCTTAATTAAGTAGACTTAGAAGAAGGTGCACCCTTTACACTGACATACAAGCATTCTGGGTTTTCTATTACACCTCAGAAACATAACCACCAGATACCCACTGACTGCTCATTTGCCCTAAGAATTATATCCAGCATTGGGACAAACAGCCTGAACAAGATTGGTTTCTGTCTTATGTTAGATGCAGACTGGATTGGTTTTATACCACTGTGAGCAAGCAGATAAAGGAAATTGATATTAAGTCATTCTTCTAATATCAAATTGAAATAGCATTTAGATAAAAACCTCATTTATAAAGTGTACATATGTTCAGTGTGTGTAATAATTTGTGGTAATCAGGGGTAAGTACTACTCTAGTACTATAGAAAATAAATGGAGAATGTTAAAATTTAGGTTATACATAGTGGTCAAGTAGACAAATCACATTTTACATAAATATTCAGTCTGCAAAAAAAAATACCCCACTAGTATCATGCAGAAATGACACTTTTTTAAACATATACACACCAGAATACAGTTCCTCTGAATGTTAATTCCCTTCAAAGTGACACTGACCTCCAAACGGCCACTGCACATTCTTGATGACTACAGGTAATTTAGGTCCTCTAAGATGCACTACCGTTAAGTGTTGCCTCCTTAACTTTGTGTTTACCCAAAAAATAATGATCCAAAACTGATGTTGTTAAGTGTAACAGAAACATACAATACTAAAACATCAACATAAATAACATTTTTCTAATATTTTTTTTCTATTGCTTGCAAATGAAAGGGTAGAATAACAGTGACTGACCTGCACAACTGATGCACCCTTTATGTTACTGCGGGCTACCACAGCGCAAGGCTTAGTGACTTCCCCTAACACGAACAGTAATAGTTACAGCATTGTGAACAGTACTTAGGGGGCTAACGTCTTGCTTGTCCTTGCACTTGATCACAATTATTTTCCTTTTATTGTCATACAGCTACTATGGCACCATTCTGAACCTTCACTTGACCAAATTCACCAGACATATCATGGAGGTTCGGCAATACAGTTCTGTATTATGTATCAGTTTCACATTCTGTGTCAGTATCTGATGACCACTTCACATTGTCTTCACTATCACTTGATCCAAGCAATGGTTCTGTTTCAGTTCATTCAATGTTTTTTTGCTTGCCATTGTTTTTTCCTTGGACTCTCCTACCCACTCATGAATATTGATGACTTACTTTAGAGTTACCATAAAATGGCAGAAAGCATAAAAAATTTCACATTTTTATTTTGCAGCAGTATGATGCAATTTTATCCAAATGATGATAGCAGAGTACTATTATTCTGCTATTTGGCATAACACTGTAAAGAGTATCATTACACGTCACCTTGAGTGTGACTCTGATTTAACCATAATTGCAAAGAATTCCAAGACAACAAGTAGGTTAATCCAATAACAGAATTGTTTACTGAATAAGAATATAAAGCAGCATTGCAAACTAAGAGCCTAATGAGAACAATGATTTTACTTTCACACTTTTAAATGTCACAAGAAACACCTCTAAAACTGATACAAACTGGGAACAACACAAGGCTGGCTTATACTGTTCCCTGTCTGAATACTGTTAATATTACAGTATCAACAACTGCTATTACACTCTCCATAATCACTGAGATGATGCCCCATATAGGCAACCACTAATGTCTGTGTAGAGTTCTGATTTATTTGTTTCCTAAAAAAGACTCAATCTGTTTTCTTGAACCCTTCCAATTAAAAGGATATGCTTTCTATCCTTGCCAGTGGGATCCTGACACCCAAATATTTGCTCCACCCAACCTGCTGCTACAAACCTATTTTGCCTCTTCCATTTAGTGAACAAAGAAGCTGCCTTCTAGTTCTTCCTGAAATCAGCAAGTACTAATATATAATATATTTTTAAAACATTAGGCGAAAAACAGGCTACTTCACAAATGAAAAATAATTAAAAGAAAAAAGCAAATGCATAAAACAATAATTCTACTAAAGTCTTGTCATTTGGGCATTTGCATTGAGACAGATATCTTCCATTTTGAATTCACTTCTCTCCCTCTTATCTCTTTTAACGACTTTTGTAGTTTCAGCACATATCAATCATCACTGTAGGATTAAAGGTTTGGTCATTTTGTTAATTTTTCAAATTCACGCTTCACTTCTCTGTCCCTCAAAAAACTACTGCTTGCTAGACCTTGAAACTGATACAGTAGCTAAAATAATTTGATAAAACTGTATATAACGATGACATAAAAGGAAACTTCTTTTACTAAGAAAAGCCTTCAGATGTATCTAAGGAGATCTATCCTTCATCTATAATTTCTGAAATGTAATATTAATCCCAAAGTGAATCGTTGTAAAGGACCAGACTTTAGTCAGATTACTTTCTGTCTGCAATCTCCACAAAGCTATAATAGTTTTCTTTCATCTATGGTTTCTTTTGTTGTAGCATACAGACATTACAACAGAATGATCTCTTTTGATCATATCATTTGTTCAGGTTGAATGTAACATGTATAGCAAATATTTGTCTTTCCCAACCCAATTATGTTACTTAACACATTTTTGAGGTATGGTTACTTTTGTAAAAATTTTAAAAAAGTGATGTAGAACAAATAGAATAACATTCAAATTCTATAAACTTCATTACAGTAAACTGAAAGTTAATATTTTGTGTATTGAAAATAAAAACTAAATCAGTAACTGAAGATCGTATATGTTTCCTTTTCTCACTGGTTAAATTAAATAATGAAAATGTACTCACTTTTCAGGAAAAAGTCTTGTTGCCAGCATGTAATTCATTGATGTCTTATACTCCAGATATGATCTAAAAATATAGTATTAATAAATTAATAATACAGCCTCATGTGCAGAGTTGTGAAAATAAATATAATAAATCTGACACAACCCCTCCACCCAACCTTAAATAAAAGTAACACTTACAGGACTGTGGTTATCTTTATCCATTTGACTGAACAATCTTATCCCACCCTAAATTTATGTTATGCTAGCTACAAGATCATAAATGCACTAAAATGCAGTATCCTACTTACCCATAAATCTCCCAGCTGTTTGAAGTAGGAAATACTCTAATGAATCCTCCTCGCCTTTCATGCTCTTCCTTTATTCTTCGAAGAACCTTAAGCTTTTATATAAAAATAAATGTAATTTGCAATATTAAAGACAGACTTTGGCCATTGTATATGGCTACTGTTTTCATCTCTCCTGTGTAACACCACCAGTCATAATGTTCATATAATACATTGTGATTATCCTAGTCTCCATTTGGAGCCAATTATGTAGTCAGCAAAAGGATGTCAAACAAGTCAAGTCTCTTCTGTAACTTAAAAGGTGAATAATTAACTGAGATCATTACAAGTTGATTGTTTTTGATTCTTCAAATAAATCATTTTCTTTTAAGAAGGACTTGCCAGAATATAGGAAAGAGTCCATCGTTACAAATATGTATTTACACTGTATAATAGTGATGCACAAAAATTGCATGAACAGATAATGTGTGTAAACATTTTCTTCTGACAATTGTTATGATGTTTTAAGCAAAAAATCTGACTGCATTTGGAGAACAGACAATGTAAACAAAACTATACCTACTAATAACTGGAAACTAAACTGTAGCATATTTTGAGCTTCATTATAGACTAATTTCCATCCCCAAGACCAGTAATAGTGCAATATTACAAGAATGAATAATAATTATATATTGATTATATAATAATAATAATTATAATGAAAATAAACTACAATCTCACAATTCTGTATAAGGGCCATTTTTAAATAGAAGAAGCAAAAAGACCTTAAGACCAAATGTAATTTTGAGCAATTTTTAAAAGGTTAGAATGCTTGTACCTTATAGGTATGAGGCAACAGACACAAGCATATCTACTTACGACAGCATTCAGACATTAAAAGGTAAAGATACATGCAAAAGAAAATTATAATTTCCAAACATGACAATACTACTAAAAAGGGATTTTTACTTATAGTGTGAGTTATACATAAAAGAAAATTGACTCAGAAGAAAAATGAAGGACGAGAATGGAAAAATGAAAAAAAAAAAAATGGTTTGGATGAGCTACACAGTTTAACCTAAATTTAGGTTTTTTTTTTTTAAGTTGATAGTTTCCCATATGAAGCTAAAACAAAAATGAGATATTCTGACCTCTTCACTTGTCAATCCCAGTGCACGTCTTCCATGTCCTACTTGCTGCTTTTCCTTCAGACCATTAGAATCTGCATCATTTGCTGACATAGGGCGCTGACGCTGCCAGAAAATGAAATAATGTTAAATTCAGAAAAATAAGGAGACAGTCAATTACTTTTTAGAACATTAATTTTCTGGGTATCAAAAGCAGGCACTGGACAGAATTGTTAACTGAATAAGAAAAAAAAACCTTTACATCTAAGAGTTCTTTCTGAATATCATGTAAGCATCCCACTGAAGCATGCACTCATGCATTGTTCACCCTTTCATGTTTAAAAAGAAAATCCTTCTAAACTTTGAACAATCCAGTTCAAACTCATGCAGGACGAGAATCCCTTCTCAAAAGTCGCAACTATAAATAAAAGCGAATAAAAAAATAGTACCAGAAACCCAAGGAGACCAAAATTGCACATTACTGCTTCACTGATATTTTAGTTCTCCGGTGTGCTCTTTAACAAAAGCATACTCTCCCATATGAATATCTAGAATCATCTGAACCTAAACTAAGTTATGTAAAGTAAAATACTGTCCTAAATATATTTCCCACTTCTTTGCACCAATGACTTTGATTGTGACTCCAGCCCCTACTACAAAGTATAACAATTTATTAATTAGACGATATTCAAATGGTACATAAGTTAAAAATAAATTTGACTTAAAGTAATGTGAATGTGAAAGAATAGACCGTGCATGGCTATCTCTGGAGAAAAGCACAAAGAATCTGCAGAAAATGCCACCAGATCCTTTAGTTTGTATTTCAACATCCAGTAAAGACAATGAGTCAAACATGCTTCCAATGCAATCAAAGCGGTCCCCAGAAAGAGAAAGAAAAGTCTAAGTCAACCTCTTTATTAAAATTCAATTTACCTTGGATTTCATTTATTGTGATAAAGACTGAAATCTGACACTTTCAAAATAAATGGCAACTGAAAATGACTACTTTAAAAATTTGACAAAGCATATGAAAAGAACAAATCATGAGCTTGGAACGGTCATGTATTAGATACTTTATGTAGTTATTGCATGCTTTTGCATGGTATAATTTGGGTAATTTAAATAGACTCTTACGCTCACCTGAAATAGTGAAACACAAAGAAGGTTTAATATGTGTATACATGAAAATAATTAGAGGTTAATATGAAAATTTGTACTTCTCTTAAATGCTCGAGTATACAAACAAATTAGCAATTTGACTGTCCCTAAAAACTATGAAGGCAAAAGAACAATATTACCTATTAAAACTAAAAAGACTTTGGAATAAAATAAATATTACTAAGATACATTTTATAATTCACAGTTTAATTTGAAGGGAACATTTGAATTTGCAGCAAAGAAATCCTTAGTTGGCCTGCCAAAACTCAAAACTTGCCACTTCAAACCTGCCTGAAGTGTGATAGCATCCTTTTTATACAATCAAGGCCGAAATTATCGTCAACCCTGGAATTTTCCCAGAAAATTCACAATTTCTCCCAGAAAATTGTTGCAATTACAAATGTTTTGGTATACACATGTTTATTTCCTTTATGTGCATTGGAACAACAAAAAAAAAAAAAAACAGAGAAAAAAGCCAAATCTGACATCATGTCATACAGAACTCCCAAAATGGGCCGGACAAAATTATTGGCACCCTTTCAAAATTGTGGGTAAATCATTTTATTTCAAGCATATGATGTTCGTTTGAACTCACCTGTGGCAAGAAACAGGTGCTGGCAATATAGCAATCACACCTGAAGCCAGTTAAAATTGACTCAACCTTTCTGTTGTGTATCTGAGTGTGCCACACTAAGCATGGAGAACAGAAAGAAGAGCAGAGAATTGTTTGAGGACTTGAGAACAAAAAGTGTGGAAAAAATATCAACAATCTCAAGGCTACAAGTCCATCTCCAGAGATCTTTATGTTCCTTTGTCTACTGTGCACAATATAATCAAGAAGTTCACAACACATGGCACTGTAGCTAATCTCTCTGGACGTGGACAGAAGAGAAAAATTGATAAAAGACTGCAACGAAGGATAGTCCGAATGGTGGATAAACAGCCCCAATCAACTTCAAAACATATTCAAGCTGTTCTGCAGACTCAGGGTGCAACAGTGTCAGCTCGAACTATGCGTTGACATCTGAACGAAATGAAACGCTATGGCACGAGAGCCAGGAGGACCCCACTGCTGACATAGAAACATTAAAAAGCCAGACTGGAGTTTGCCAAAATGTACTTGAGGAAGCCAAAATCCTTCTGGGCGAACGTCTTGTGGACAGATGAGACCAAGGTAGAGCTTTTTGGTAAAGCTCAACATTCTACTGTTTACAGAAAATGGAATGTGGCCAACGAAGAAAAGAACACAGTACCTACAGTCAAACATGGTGGAGGTTCTAAGAAGTTTTGGGGATGTTTTGCTGCCTCTGGCACTGGATGCCTTGATTCTGTGCAAGGTATCATGAAATCTGAAGACTACCAAAACATATAGGGGCGCAATGTTGGGCCCAGCGTCAGAAAGCTGGGTCTACGTCAGAGGTCATGGGTGTTCTAGCAGGACAATGACCCCAAACGTACCTCTAAAAGCACCCAGGAAATGGTTGAAGACAAAGCGCTGGAGAGTTCTGAAGTGGCCAGCAATGACTGTGGATCTAAATCCGATTGAACACTTATGGAGAGATCTCAAAATTCCTGTTGTGAGAAGGCGCCCTTCAAATCTGAGAGACCTTGAACATTTTGCAAAAGAAGAGTTGTTGGAAATTCCAGTTGAGAGGTGCAACAAGCTTGTTGATGGTTATACGAAGCGCTTGATTTCAGGTGTGGGCATACTTATTGCCCCCCGATTCGGAGCCTGTGCATTGGGGTTTACCCCGGTGGACGAGGGTGGCCTCCCTCCGCCGGGTGGGGAAGGGTCCTGACTGTTGTTTGTGCGTATCGCGAACAGCAGTTTGGAGTATCCACCCTTTTGGAGTCTCTGAGGGGTTGCTAGAGGGCATACCTTCTGGGGATTCCCTCGTTTTGCTGGGAGACTTCAATGCTCACGTGGGCAATGACAGTGAGACCTGGAAGGGCGTGATTGGGAGGAATGGCCCCCCCGATCTGAACCCGAGCGGTGTTTTGTTATTGGACTTCTGTGCTCGTCATGGATTGTCCATAACGAACACCATGTTCAAGCATAAGGGTGTTCATATGTGCACTTGGCACCAGGACACCCTAGGCCTCAGGTCGATGATCGACTTTGTGGTGGTCGCCGGACTTGCGCCATATGTCTTGGACACTCGGGTGAAGAGAGGGGCGGAGCTGTCAACTGATCACCACCTGGTGGTGAGTTGGCTTCGATGGTGGGGGAAGATGCCGGTCAGACCTGGTAGGCTCAAACGTGTTGTGAGGGTCTGCTGGGAACGGCTGGCAGAGTCCCCTGTCAGAAGCAGCTTCAACTCCCACCTCCGGCAGAACTTCAACCACGCCCCGAGGGAGGTGGGGACATTGAGTCCGAATGGGCCATGTTCCGTGCCTCTATTGTTGAGGCGGCTGACCGGAGCTGTGGCCGCAAGGTGGTCGGTGCCTGTCGTGGCGGCAATCCCCAACCCGCTGGTGGACACCGCGGTGAGGGATGCCGTCAAGCTGAAGAAGGAGTCCTATAGGACTTTTTGTCCTGTGGGTCTCTGGAGGCAGCTGATAGGTACCGCAGGCCAAGCGAACGCGGCCGGTTGTTGCTGAGGCAAAACTCGGGCATGGGAGGAGTTTGAGAGGCCATGGAGAACGACTTCGGACGGCTTCGAGGAGATTCTGGTCCACCGTCCGCGTCTCAGGAGGGGAAGCAGTGCAGTGTCAACACCGTATATGGTGGGGATGGTGCGCTGCTGACCTCACTCGGACGCTAGGGTCGGTGGGAGGAGTACTTCAAGACCTCCTCAATCCCACTAACATGCCTTCCACGAGGAAGCAGAGCCTGGGGACTCTGAGGTGGGCTCTCCCATCTCTGGGACTGAAGTCACCGAGGTGGTCAAAAACTCCTTGGTGGCAGGGCCCCGGGTGGATGAGATACGCCCGAGTTCCTTAAGGCTCTGGATGTTGTAGGACTGTCTTGGTTGACACGCCTCTGCAACATCGCATGGACATCGGGACAGTGCCTCTGGATTGGCAGACCGGGGTGGTGGTCCCCTCTTTAAAAGGGGACCGGAGGGTGTGTTCCAACTATAGAGGGATCACACTCCTCAGCCTCCCTGGAAAAGTCTATTCGGGGGTTCTGGAGAGGAGGGTCCGCCGGATAGTCGAACCTCGGATTCAGGAGGAACAGTGTGGTTTTCGCCCTGGTCGCGGAACAGTGGACCAGCTCTTCACCCTTAGCAGAGTCCTGGAGGGTGCATGGGAGTTTGCCCGACCGGTCTACATGTGTTTTTTGAGCTTGGAAAAGGCATTCGACCGTGTCCCTCGGGAATCCTGTGGGGGTGCTCGGGAGTATGGGGTACCGGACCCCTGATAAGAGCTGTTCGGTCTCTGTACAACCGTGTCAGAGCTTGGTCCGCATTGCCGCAGTAAGTCGAGCCCGCTTCCAGTGAGAGTTGGACTCCGCCAGGGCTGCCCTTTGTCACGATTCTGTTCATAACTTTTATGGACAGAATTTCTAGGCGCAGCCAGGGTGTTGAAGGGGTCCGGTTTGGTGGACTCAGGATTGGGTCACTGCTTTTGCAGATGATGTTGTCCTGTTTGCTTCATCAGGCCGTGATCTTCAGCTCTCTGGATCGGTTCGCAGCTGAGTGTGAAGCGGCTGGGATGAGAATCAGCACCTCCAAATCCGAGAGCATGGTCCTCAGCCGGAAAAGGGTGGAGTGCCCTCTCAGGGTTGGAGGAGAGATCCTGTCCCAAGTGGAAGAGTTCAATTATCGCGGGTCTTGTTCACGAGTGAGGGAAGAATGGAGCGTGAGATCGACAGGAGGATCGGTGCGGCATCCGCAGTGATGCGGGCTCTGCATCGGTCTGTCGTGGTGAAAAGGAGCTGAGCCGTAAGGCAAAGCTCTCAATTTACCAGTCGATCTACGCTCCTACCCTCACCTATGGTCATGAGCTATGGGTAGTGACCGAAAGAACGAGATCGCGAATACAAGCGGCTGAAATGAGTTTCCTCCGCAGGGTGTCTGGGCTTTCCCTTAAAGATAGGGTGAGAAGCTCAGTCATCCGGGAGGGGCTCAGAGTAGAGCCGCTGCTCCTCCGCATCGAGAGGAGTCAGATGAGGTGGCTCGGGCATCTGATCAGGATGCCTCCTGGACGCCTCCCTGGTGAGGTGTTCCGGGCATGTCCAACCGGGAGGAGGCCCCGGGGAAGACCCAGGACACGCTGGAGGGACTATGTCTCCGGCTGGCCTGGGAACGCCTTTGGGATTCTCCGGAAGAGCTGGAAGAAGTGGCCGGGAGAGGGAAGTCTGGGCCTCTCTGCTTAAGCTGCTACCCCCGCGACCCGACCTCGGATAAGCGGAAGAGGATGGATGGATGGATGGATATACTACTACGTGGGCGGAGCTGCGGGGGACAGCTAATATATAGATATGGATAGATGAACTTGATTAAACTTGCAGGAATCCAAGGCATCACATAGCAAATAAGGGTTTGGGTTATGTTGGGGGTGGGATTGATAAGGTGCTGGTCATAAAGTCTTATTTACTGTATATGTTCTTTGTTTCAGGCCTAAATATATACTGGGTTCATTGCCAAATGTCTGTTAATAGCATATTCATTGAAAAGGAAAAAACAAATCTGAAATTTCGGCTTAGTAAACAATACTTTTTTTTTTTAAAGATTTGTATTGTGTTTATTATTTGATGGTGTGTGTGATATAGCATAGGTTTCAGTAAGAAAACAGTACTAAAACGGTAATCCATATTTTATAATTACACCTCAAGAATTACGAATGTCTAGTTGATACATTAAAGGAAAAAACACACCTGTGTAAGTATAGTATAGTAAATGTATATTTTAACAGGAAAAACCTGTAGTGTAATTAATGATTAAAATCTATTAGGTGCATGTACATTCACATTTAAGCAATGTTTAATTACCAATATCAATTAACTGATTTGTGAGAGAATGTATATACAGCTATATTTTTTTGTTGTTAGGGAAATGGTCAAAACTACTTTTTTTAATTAAGTCTTGCTTCAGATAAGTATATTACAGAAATAAAAATGAAACAATATGACAGCTTGTAATTATGAGAAGCATTGTATTTTCTTTTATACCATATGTATTATAGATAAATATATGTGTAAATATTTTATTAAGGTATGTATTTTAAGGAAATTTTATTTATTTTAGTATTTTATGGTCACTGAACAATCAGCCTGAAGAATTTCATTTTGTTAATAAGAAATTAACAAAACACACTTTAATAAAGGACATATGGTTCATATGTGTGTGGTTAGGCAGGAGTCTAGTGTAAAACATTTTTTCAAGGGATAAGAAAAAAAAACAGAATCAGTACATTAGCCCCTGATTAAAATATAATACAAATATTGCATACAGCAATATACCTTGCTAGTTACATGGTACTTCTGATACATTCAATTAACCAATGACGGTACAACCGAGGCCCATTGACTTAGAACACAGTTAATATATAGATACAAGGAAATTTACACCCCTTTAGCAGCTGATCTCATGGTATCGTTCTGTTGGTCTCAAGCCAAAGCTTGTGACCACAAACGAAGATGGGGATGTAGACTACTAAACTGAAAGCTTTGTCTGAGGAATAAACTTCCATTTTACCACCACAGGCAACACTTAAACAATATTTACAAAACTACTTGAAAGATCAATCTCATGACCACCTTGAACCACCTCTTCCTTCACCCTACTTGAACTTCTCAATTTGACTCAGTTGCTCAACCCTTTCCTGGAGGGAGGAAGCCTCATAGACAACACTAAAACTGAGATTTAGAGGTGCTGATTCTCTTCCTAACCACCTTCTACGTATCTGCAAACTGTCCCAATGCAAGCTAGAGAGTACAATTAGATTAAGATAACAGGACTTCAACATCTGCAAAAAGCAGATTATATTTGACATTCCCATGATTGCACTTTGGTATTGTGCCCATGTAAATCATGAACAGGAGAGGAGACAAGACACAAACCTGATGGAGTCCAACAACTTTACTCAAAAGACTTTACTTAGTGCCAAATTTAAGAACACAACACTCACTTTGCAAATAAAGGGACAAGACAGCATACAGCACCTCTGGAACTCCTGCAGTACCTCTTACAGACAGAGGTGGGTAGTAACGAGTTACATTTACTTGAGTAGCTTTTTAAAAAAATTGTACTTCTTAAGAGTAATTTTACTGCACCATACTTTTACTTGAGTACATTTCAGAAGAAGAAACGCTACTCTTACTCTGCTACATTGGGCAACACTCTACTCGTTACTTTTTACCATTTACACATTACACTACATTTTTGCCAGAGAGAAGTCGCCAGTGGATCTACTGCATGACTGTTTCACCAAACAGACTTAGTAACAATAATCACATGACTCAGATTCACCAATCAGACGTAGCCAAGCAGTCACATGACCACACACAAACCTCCTGCGTCTGCAGCCCGTGAGAGACTTTTTAGTCATGCGGGGCTCCTGATCACTGCTAAATGATCACAGCTTCACTGCAAGAATCTTGAGAGCCAACTCCTGCTGAAGCTTAACCATCACTTCACTGAATGAAGAACAAGCATGTTTTAACCAAACATGCACAGACAGTCATGGTAAAGTAAGACTTCTTGTACGTGCACAAGCTGCCTTGTTCTAATGTTATTTTCTGTCAGCTGTGCTATTTGGAGGGCATGTGTGTGACGATGCCGGTCCCCTACAGATTCTCTCTTCCCACATGCGAGTTCTGCTAAACCCACACCGTCGATAGTTATGACCAAGATGAGCTGACATATGAGGATAATTCACTGATGAGGCCAGAGGATGGTGGAAAAAGTGCTCAAGTGCTTTTATTAAAAACCAGTCCAAAAAAAGTAAAATCAACAAAAGTGTCAATGGTGCAGTTTTCTAAAAAACAGTACATAAATAAATCCACAAAATCATTGTGAAAAGGATAAAAAAAATCAGTAAATAAATCCGTTAAAAATCCAAGGTTAAAATGCAGACTAACTCCTCCTGATCTCAGTCACCTCCTTCTCATTCTCCTGGCTCACCCATTGCTCTCGTAGCCGGCAGAGACTCAGCAGCCAGGAGCTTCTTTCGGTTGACCTCCGTCTTGGCTGCCATCAGGCATCACGGCTGGGCCGTTTGAGGTCGGCTCTCCTCCCTTCTTCCTTAACGCCGACGTCGCACCTCGGAAGCCTAGGGAGGGCACTTACCTTGCCCGCCACACTCCACCCGCCCTTTCATTGGGCCCTAGCTCGCACTGCTACCTCCCTCCAGGTGGCCAGATTGTCCTTCCCAAGCCTGCCTTTCATGTCTTTTAACCTCTTTTGTTTTCTCCTTTTTTTTGATTCCCCCTTCTTTTTTTGTGCTGACCTGTATATATACACTCCAGTCTACCTTGGGCCTTAATCACACACCAAGGAAGCCAATGAAGCAATTGAGAACGATTGCACCCGCATGTGCAGGTGCAACTCGCTCCAACTACCTCATTAACTTCCCGCGGTCATGCAATTGGGCCCACAGAGAGTGACATGGCTTTATGGATTTGAAACTGGCCTTTTTTTTTTTGAAGCCACGAACCCCCTACACCACAAAGTGAATATACATTATTACACTGTCAGTGTACAGTATATCTTGTCACCAAGTAGTTTGCACTGTTCAAACATACATGTTATTTACTGTGGGTATTGGCTTCAAAAGCTTTGTTGTGAAAAACAGACTTAGAACTTTGTGTTATTTGTGCATCTTTATTTTGTAAAGATGTTATTTATTTTTACTCATTTTTTTATTTTATTATTTGGAAATAGCAGAATTTTCAAATTATTTCATATTTTTGTCTGTCTTATTACAACATTTATAAAAAATAAATCATTCATTGTGTTCAAACAGTTACTCAGTACTTGAGTAGTCTTTTCACCAAATACTTTTTTAACTTTACTTGAGTAATTTTTTGGATGACTACTTTCTACTTCTACTTGAGTAATATTATTTTGAAGTAACGCTACTCTTACTTGAGTACAATTTTTGGCTAGTCTAGCCTCTGCCTACAGGATACTATGTAATACACAGTCATAAGCATTTCTGTATTCACAAAGCCCAGGTTGACAGGAACAGCAAACTTTCTGACCCCTTAAATATGTATGCACAGACAAATAAGTTGGTCCACTGTTCCACAACCACTACAGAGTTGGCATTGTTCCAAATGGTTCCAAGGATCAGTTGTCAGATGGTCTCTCTGTTCCAGCAACTAGGCATAAGTTTTCCAAAGAAGGCTAACAAATGTAATCTATTGATAAATGGAACACAACCTTTTGTCTTCCTTTTTTTAATATAGTGATTGTTATTCCAGTCTGTCAATCCCAAGGAACTGTTACCACCGTCCAGACCAGCACTGAAGAATTATTAGATAAAACAGCCTGATAATATCCAATGCTTTCAGCATTTTGGCCCAAATACCATTCACCTTGGTATTATTGCTCCTACTCAGCTTTTTAATTACCAGATCAACTAGCTCCACTTACCAATGCTCTGGCACTGCCTATAAGGATGAGGGTGTATCCACTGGGTTTAGGAGTTCCTCAAAGTGCTCCTTATACTTCTCAACAACATTTACACTTGAAGTCAACATTTAAGAGTCTACCTGAAAACAGTTTGGGTGACATCCCACCTACTTTCAACCATTCCAAAGTCATTCTACATTGTCTCAACAAACTCTACCTATACAGTGGCTTTCATTTGGACACTGCTGCAGCTATTTCCTTTTTGGTTTGCCAATACCTTTTGGTCAAATATGGAGAACCTCTTGCTAACATTGCATGGCATGCCTTTTTTTTAACATGCTACGCATTATTTTAGAAAATATAAAAATGTATCTGAAATACTAAAGTTGCAACAGATTTTCCATTTCACACTTACACAAAAGTAAATAAGGATTTAATATACCATACCAATTCATGATTGGCTCTCTCTCAGAACAGACAATATTCAGAACTTTCCATTTTGCTCCCACTTTTAGTACAACAATATTGCATGCATAATCAATCAGAACAAGACAACTTCGACAGAAAATGACACCAGAAAGTCTATTATAACTAACAAGATAAAAATAGTATGACAGTCTGCAGGTCTCTGTTAACTAAAAATGTCCCTTTTTCTGGACAGTAAAATCATTATCATTATTACTACTCTTGATTAAAGTTTTTGCAATGAATAATTTTTGTTTGAAAATTTATTTATTAAAAAATGAACCTATAGGATTATTAAATTGGTATCATCTGTAAAACTATTAAAATGACAATGTTCCTAACTTAATATATAACCTCTTCATTCAATAACAAGACTAAACCAGAGTTTGAATGAATGGCTAAAGTAAAGAATGATGCCAGTTAAACTGCAAAGATCACCACAAAAAACATTTTTTAATTTAAGGGAATTTTACTGTTTATAGTAATAACATTTTAAGTGCGCTAGTCTCTCTCCTAATGCACCATTGGACCCTCACCCTTTAAAGTCGTTAGACATACAGAAGACTTAAGCAAGCAAACTTGAAAATTTGATGTGTTATATATGAGGACAAAGCAGTTTTACTATTTGCTTTATTCAGACAAATATTTTGCATGTAAGGTTTTTTTTTGTTTAAATTAATTTCATCAACCACATGCAAATAATAAAAAACCTACATAAAAGGCACTCTTTATGAACAAAAAAAAAAAAACACAGTATGTTAACACACAATGCATTTGCAAACATTACCCAAATAAATACTTACCAAGGATTTCATAATATGGTAGGAATAGAACAGCAGAAGAAAGGAAAAAAATGACTCATATGAATAAAACCAACAATATTATTTTTATTCACACAATAGTGCAAAAAAATAAAGGAAAAACAATTGAATACTCACCAATTTAGTATTTGTAGTATTAGGCTGTCCAGAAGCAGGTCTCTATGAGAATTTATATAAGACAGGTAAAGAATAAATTTGTAAACAATATTAACATATTACTGAAATTAAAATTGCGTTCTAAATTAAAGGATAAGTTCAGTATTTTTCAACTAAAATTACTTTTTGCAATAATGGTATAAATTAATATTCTGCAGGAAATTGTGTTCTAAAGTGGCTATGCCTGTTCTTGCAGTTTAAAATGGGGTCAACCGGAAAGGGTAACAATGTGGGGGGGGAAAAGCACCAAAACTTAACTAAACGCATCTATTTTCAAGTAAAAAATGTTCAAATATTGATCCACATCTTGAGACTGCACACGTATTGCAAAAGAGTTTAATCTCATTGTAAAAGCAGTTCTAGCTGTGTCCTTCATATCATTGTCCATCTCCCTATACAACAATCTTTCACTACGTGATTGTGGCTTGTAGCTTGCTTCCTTATTGCTACAAATACCATTTTTTTCATCAGAAGATAAACACAAGTCTGACACAAAGCAAAGTCTAAAACCATAAATTTAATAACTCTGTTGCCAAAAACACAAAACACTAGCCAAAACTTGCAGTACAGAGAAACAATTATTTTCATAACCTATAACACCAAACCTGTACATGATCTTTGTTTTAATATTCACAATCCCATATGCTGCAGAAGGTGAAGTGCATGTTTATAAAGCTTGGCACGCCTAGCCGTCAAGCGTTGCACCATCACAATGGGACCACAAAATATCAGCACCCTTTTAAAAAAAAAAAATTGTAATATTTATATATGTTAATAAAGCATGTAAATTACATAATAAAAATCCAACTAAACTAAATAAAAACTACCATTATTGAAAAATGTACTGTTTTCCTAGACAGCAGTGAACAATCTTGAACACAACTACTGAAGCAATTCAGTTTCCAGACTTAAATTCAATTCTGTTACTGGTAAGTCGGTAAATTCAACATTTGCCTTTGTATATGTGTGGTTTAAACCTAGAAGAATCACCCATCAGCCTTGGTGGAGTTCTACTTTATCTGTGGTGAAGTGTTTTGCTAGCTAAATACTAAGCCAACAGCACATTTGTTAGTTTAATCAATTTGATTTTTTTTGTTTTTTTTTTAAATGTTATGATTTGCCACTGCACAAAATAACATATTCAGTGTTGTATGTTGGGTTTTCTGTATGCACAAGCTTGTGTGCATATGGCTGCCACTTCATGCATGTTCAGTAGAAATAGTCTCTGCCTGGCTTTGAGCTTGTTTGACTGCGTCTTAATGTAAGGTTCTTCATAGAATTAGACAAAGAAGATTATAAGTTGTCATTTTGTAATCACTTGTACACACATTCAACCAAACTCATACTCAAACTATGGTGCAATCAACAATTCACCTAACGTACATGTATTTGGGAATGTAGGGGAAAATAAAACATTTGTTCAGAGAGGACATCCAAACTCCACACAACTGACGACTTGGCACAAAATTCAAAACAAGGACACTAGATCCAGAAAGGACCAGCAATGATGGTGCTTTCTCAAAGTAAGAGCTACTCAGCTAAACAGGAGTGAATTAGGTAATAAATAACATTTCCATTTCTGATACTATAGGACTATTTTTCACTGCTAAACAGCTTTAGGAACCTGTATGGTTTTTAGCAGTTTTACTTTCTTATTTACAAAAAACAATTAAGTAAAATATGTTTTTAACTGAGAAAGAATAGTGGTAAGTTATAAAATGTGTTACTTTTGTAACCATAAAAATGCCTCAGAAACATGGAGGGCATATATTCTGAAGTTTCTTTTTTCCTTGCTTGAACCAAATCCCCATAACAGCAACATCAATTTTTTTATTAAAATCTTGAAAAAAGAAATCTAAAAAAGGTCTTACTTAAGAACACAATATCAGGGCCAAATTAATGTATGCCTAAACTGTGAGAAAATAACTAACTTTTAAAATACTGAATTTATGCAGCACTACAATAAAATTTTATGATAAATTAGAATTAACAAAACAATAAACAGTAAATGCATTTCTTCAAAAAGAAGTTATCTTGGCTTAACATTTTCATACATTCCAATTATTGTGTTCATAATGTATGGTGCTTGTGTTGATAATTATGCTTATGTATTTCATTGTGTACTATCTAAGGTTTAATTTTAAAGGTATGCTCTATGCAAATGTGCACATCATCACTCTGACCACTGAAAATGCACTATTTGGTGCAACAATATATCAATGTTAATAGTGAAATTGGAACAATCCCTGCATTTCACTAACATTTTAAAACCTGTCAATATTATTAATGTTAACATAACAAAATATTTTCAGTTCCTCTTAATCCAGCACAGAGTCATTAGGGGTTGATAAGAGCTCATTAGGAGTGGATCGGGTACAAGGCAGGAGTCAGCAGTGGAACATAACCAAAAAATTATTGTTGAATGAAAAATGAACAGCAGAAACATTTGGATTGGTGCCCCTTGGACATTGTTTTAAACCAAAATGCTTCACTTTAGAACACAATTTCATGTGGCAAATTAACATATAACTTGATTGTAAAGAAACCGCTTCAACTTAAAACATACCAATCTTTTCCTTGAAACTTAGTAATAGAGTTTAAGTTTGTAAACTCCATAGCATTTGATATCACAATACAAACTTCCATGAGCACCTTGAAATCTGGAATTTACTTTAAACATTTTATGTTAAAGAATAAAGTCTGTGCTAATAATGTTGGTAGGATTTTCTGAACAGATTTTCACATTTCTTGTTTCTTGAATACACATAAGGATTATTTCTATTTTCATTTTTAAGTCAGAGCAGACCTAAAAGTTAGTTTTTGATTCATATTAATAGTTTGTGTATAACATTAAATTTACTTAATAGCACCAAGAATATACATCTATAACTACAAAGGCTCTGTCAAAAAACATTCAAAAACTTATGATGAAAGTCAGTTAGATATTGAAAGCTTAGTCTTTCTTTCAAATTACAAGGACAGAGAGGGTTTAATCAGTAAGTTAAACAGCATTTTCCCCACCTTGCCTCAATTAGTACATGCATAATTCTTTGATATGCGACATACAGACTCACCTTTTCTCATTGCTATGGTGTATTTTCTTCTTATTGGCATAAGAAAAAATGTGCTTGAATTAAACACTTTGTCCCTTAACCACAATAGAAATTGGAATTGGAATTATGGACTGCTGATTTAAAAATGCTAAACTAAATTAATATTTTGTATTTTTTTTAACCACAGCCTCACCCTGATACCAAGCACTATTTTTGAAATAAATTATGCCAATGTCCTATTTCACAGCTAAAAGATAGTTTAAAATAATTAAAAGTAAAATTTGCCAAACACTGGTAGGTTCAAGTAATGCAATTCAGATAATTTAAATTCTGAGATTTTTATGTTTTTATAACAATCTCTCTAGGCATTCACAATAGATCTACATCAATAGGAAAGTAAGGATAAACATGTTTTTGTTTAATCATTTATGAAAAGAAGCCAATGTTATTTTGTAGAGTAGAACAAAGTAATTTATAGTGTCTCTATTAAATCATTTGATCAAAACAATTAATCTATTTAGTTAATCACAGTAACAAAGTCACAAAATGGGAACTAACATAAGACAAGATGCTGGTTCATCAATGATAATTTCTAGTTGCTACTGCGTAATTGATAAGAACGGAACATACAGAAATAATGAGTGTCAGCGAGATGAAGCACACATGTAATAATTTTCTAAACTCATCTATCTAGTAATTATCTGTAAGCCAGAGACAATTCAGGGAATATCCAGTCCTAGGCAGGGCATTTTTCCAAAGTAGAGACTACACTGAACAACCTTAAACCAGGCCAATTTGCATTCTCCAGTCAACATAAATTAATGTTTTTAAACTCGGTAGATAAATCAAAATTTATTTTAAAAACACAATCAGGCAATGGGTGAACACACAGTCACTAAGGTGAGGTATCCTCTGTACAAATAAGCTGCAAATTAAAGGCTACGTGAGGAGTGTCAATAAAGCAGTCATGGCTTATTGTATCTTAAATGATGTTATGTAAAAAGACAACAAATTAATTACCTGTCACCAGCAAAATACAATACCTGTATATAGCAACTGTATTAGAAAAGAGCATTTTGAAATTGTAACAAGGGAATTTTCTGCAGAAGCATAATGAAAAATACTAGAAGTGGCGAAACTAGGCAAAGGTCACTGTAATATATATAAAACATTTTAAGAGCTATAATATTTATACACTGAAAAGCACACTTCTTGTTCCAGTAGGTGGTTATGGTGAGATAGAACAGAACTTAACCATAATTTTAAAATATGGGTACTGCATAAAAGGATCCAAAAATGCAAGCCAATTTTCAAGCTAAGAAGAAAAAATGTGAAAACAAAACAGACACTCCACCTCACACAATAGCATAAAATTATTTAAAAATTAAACGCCTACCAGTGTGTATTGCAAATATACTGATAAGTCACTACTGAATATTAGTTTATAAGTTAGTAGGACCTGAAATTAGAATAATAAAGTTTAAATCCACAAAATCAAGTTCTCTAAACAATCTTCTTGTTTCTTGTCCTGCTAAGATAAGTCTGCTTCACATAATAAAAAATATTAGTGGTACTGCTCAACAACAAATGTTGACAGAGAAAAGACAACATGGACAGTCATCATGCAGATGGTGCCATTTTATACAGCACATATAAGGTTTCATAAAATCCTTTATAAGTATCCCACCTTACATTTTTCAAAATCACAAGGCTGCCTTCATTAAAATATCATATGTATAGCAGTACTTGATATATTTGCAGTCCATTTTCAAAGACAAAAAAGTCAAAAATCTAATTTTGAATGATTCAACACAACTATTTCTTTGTTATTTTTATCATCATCAGTTTAAACAGTATAGTCAAATTAAGGTAAACATCATCTTACCTGAGTTCTGGAAGCCTGGTATCTTAAAATGGGATCAAGAGATGCTTTTCCAAACTTGTTTTGCTTTTGCAATGGATCTTGACAAACAAAACCTAGTGAATGAAACAAGTTTCTTTTATTCACTATATATTTTTAATGATGCACATTTTGTTTTTTTGAAGATAAACAGTTCTACAATATAATTAGCTTAGGCAATTACATTTCTGTGGTCTACTAAGAAAAAGGACATATTTAATTAAATTGCACAAGTACAATTTTATTCACCATACCTTTATGAAATATCCATCCACCTGTTATTTCAAAATTTTCAATTCAAGGATGATTAGGAACCAAAACCTATCAAAGCAGCATTGACAGCATGGCAATAACCAACTCTAAGCAGGGTATACAACACAAAATTCAAATTCTTGATTGTGTATATACAGTATTCTGTGTGGTGTATTATACAGTAATAGATGTGTTATATGTAGCAGATCATACAGATACAATCTCTCACAATCTTGGATCTTGTGTGTGTCAGCAGGTTTAAAGCTGTGATTTACCATAAGGATCAACAAAGTATCTATTTCAATCAAACTTAGCATATGCGGACTCTATGTGATGACCTGTTTTCATTACCATGCCTTCTTTTGGAAGTAATACAAGCACAAGAAAATAAATGTGCTGTACATAGACTGAACTGGCTGTGAACTAATACCAACGTCTAGGATCTGTGAGGATTCTGAACAATCCAATGTGCAATCCAATAGATCCTTATATAAATTATTATTTAGCTTACTTTTTCATAGAGCAAAGTTGGAACAGATGTCCTTCCTATGAAAACCTGATGAATTGTGAAACATTCAATAAGCTAAGGTAGAGTCCAAAATGTTGGAAAAAGGTTCTGAGATTGTCTAAAACATTTCAAGTGACCGATAGTCCACATTTGCTGGGGGAAATGACGTAAATCCTAAATTAAACCACAAGTGAATGGCAGTTGTATGAGTTAAACAAGTGAGTATGATAGGCAGGCCACAGCGATAAGACTACTTTATTTCAAATTAGCTTTACCTGAGATATCAATGTTACCAGAAATTAAAAAAAAACAATGACTGACAGCAATGAATACTGTCATTAAATAGAGACTGTGCAATTATACTACAAGGCAATCCCCACTCCTTTGTTTCGGTTAATAAAAGATTTGACATATTCTACATACCACTGCTTTCTTTCCATGAATAGACACTAATACCCCTTTCAAACAGATAACCAGCAATTAATGACTCCTTTTATTATGAATGTGAATTCAACCTATGTTTGTGACAACCACTGTACAATAGGAGCTCCTTAATTACTTATTTTATGAATACAGAATCTCAGAAACCTGCAAGTACAAAATGAAAGCTAAGAAGGGCAGATTTGACGTGCACTGTCTGTGTTTACTTGTTCTGCTGGCATTGTTACCAACTGATATTTCAAAGTATGGATTAGCTGAATTACATTATTTAGTATAGATAACAATCTGAAATGTCAAGGCGTTACTCAATTCCTCCAGATATGTAGCTATAGAATGTAAGAAAAGTTATAGGAATGATGTCTGTTTCACGGTGATCATATTACCTATTTAAACAGTACTTTTTCTTTACACTCTTATTCTCTTATTTTCAGACTAAACAATTTTACCTTAATCTCAACTACCTGCTTTTTTGCTTAGCATTTTACGTTTTAACCATACCATTAAAGCAGACAAATATTCCAAAAAGCATTAACACATGAACACATGATATAAAACAGAAAGTTAATAATACATTTATTGAAACAGTTTTGATGATACAGTAATTTAGTATTTTATATAAAATATAAAATATTAAATTACATGTACAAAATTGTTTTAAATTTTTTCAATAATTTGCAAAATTTTGTTGACAATTTAATCAATTCAACAAATGCAAACAATTGGAAAATAATTTCATTAAGGTTTTTCAACAGAAACCATTTTATCACATTTATCTTATTCTAGACAGAATAAATGATATTGCCCCTTTTTTGAAATTTTATGTTTGCATTTCTGTTTTCAGCCATATTTACCAAACAAAGCTAGACAGTGTAGGCCAGCAACAAAAATTCAAGAAACATTTTCTCTGTCTGACGTTGCTAATATAACTGAAAAAATAAAACTGTTTTTGTGCCAAGAATGCTTTAATCATAAGAGTTTATGATGATCAAAATGTTGCTGTGGAGCACCTTCTTGTCTTCCTTTATAGGCAAAAAAGTGCTGTTTTTTTAGTTGAAGACACAAAATTTGAAAAATATACCAAAGCAGCCTTACACATTCATTTTACTTTGTGGAAAAGAAGCCAACAGAAGAACACCACTACCCAAAAAAGTGGCTTATACCAGTTACAAGAACATGAAACAGCCCAACAGCTCCACAGTGTGGATGCTAATCACTTTTCTCCAAACCAATAGCCCAATTGCCAATGGCAATTAGGCTTTAAGAGCAACTGCTATGTTGATGTTTAAAGCAGGTAACTAGGAGATGTTTCTTTAAGGGATAAAATCAAACACAAAAAGATGCATTTCCCAAAAACTGAAAATAGAACTGAAAACAGAAGGAAGTATTTTATAGGGATTATGAGTCATTTCTTGAAGCTAGAGGATTAAATTGCGCTCAAAGTCTAATAAGAATTGCAAAGAGTCATTCACCAAAATGCTACTATTTAACCAGAACCAAGTCAAAATCAAGACTACTTAACCACACTAGATCAAAGATCAGATTTGCATCTCAGAGAAAGGGGCTGTGCTGCACTATAATTTATTAGGAAGGCTTTGTGAAACAAGTCAGAGGGGAAGTTTGTAGCAACTAGATAAGATACCCTGGAAGCTCTTCTTCAGCTTCTAAAACAGTGATAAGGTGCACGTAAATTTAAATGGAGAAAAAAAAATGAAAAAATGAAGTCTTTTTTAAATATACCTGTAGATACATAGTTCATGTGTGTGTGTGTAAATATGTATGAACAATATATATAATTTAATATATATTACATAAATTTTGCCAATCTGCTTCAGGCATGCGTGATGTCAGAACCCAATCAGTGCACTAGCCTTCTACCCCACATTTTTTTTATATTTAAAAAAGTGCATTATTTTCATTTGTGGGGTACAACTGGTGTGGCGGATGGCTGGAGGTGGTACCCAGCCGGGACGCCCAGGAGGACCGGAGGAGGCCTTTCACCTCCTCCAGACCACAAGGGGGCAACCACCCTGTTTGCACTGGGGACCACAGGTGCAGAGCTTGGAAGCTCAACCCTGAAGGGGCCCGTGGTCACTGCCAGGGGGCGCCCCAGTGCCTGAAGAGCCCTGGACCACCAGACCAGGAAGTGCTGGAGGGAAGAAGACTGGAGTTGGGTGAGGAGTGGACGAAGTCCTGCTGGAGAAGAGTGGAGGCGGCCCGAAGAAGGCAGGCACTGGAGAGAGAGGCCTGGACTTTGGGGATCGGTGCAGAGGCACTAGGTTGTGCACAAAAGTAACTTGTAAATAGTGTAAATAAAGATGTTTGTGTTGGGTGACAAAACGTTGTCTGCCTGTCTGTGTCCTTGGGCTTGTTCCACAGTGGCCATAATAAGAGTATTAGGAGGACTGCCACCAGATATATAACACTAATCGATGTGTGTTGGCAGTGCAGTATCACATGGATAATTTCTATTTATAATTAGCTATTTTGCTGGATATATGTATTGGGATCCTCAGAGGATCCTTCCCTCTTCTCCTCCTAACCCGAAAGAAAACACCTGCAACCTTGTGAAATAATAACAATAATAATAATAATGAAAGATTTATTACTGTTTACAAGGTGTTTATGTCTTCTTCATCAAAGAAAAAAGTACAAAGCATCTGCATAGAGATCTGAAACACAAAAGATGTTCCAGCTGCTTTTGGGGTTGCAACTTCAAACAATGGAACAGGTCAGTCCCATGCTGGACATAATAATTGGTCCAGCCTAGTTGGCAAATGCTTCCCTAGCCCTCAGGGACAATTAAAATACCACTGCACCATTGTAATCCTTTAAAACTAATTCATTTCTTTCTTGCTAACTTCAATGTAATTTGAGGAGTTTGGCAGGAGTTTACAAATACTACTGTGATTTCACCAAATTTGCAGAGTTCGCTCATCACTAAAATATACATACATACACACAATAAATGATAATTAAGCCTGCAAAACATACAAATATTCTAAAAAAAATATTTAAAGCACTGTCATATGCTTTTAATGAATCACAGAGTGTGAAAAAGAAAAGGTATGTGGAAAAGCATTATTTCACTGTTTTGCCAGCCTTTTATTGTTCATCAGAAATGTGACAGCACACACAGTCCACTACTGAATAGTTCCACAGTCCTCTATTAGAATAAACCTTCAAAAAGTTTAGTACTAGTTCTCCTTCTTACGTTTAGTGGATCAATTTTCTATAGAAGCCTATGTCATGGTTGCACATCATCCAGAATCTTACGAAAATCAAATTTCCAATAAATGGCTTTACCATACACATAATTGCAGCAGTGAGGCTGCACAACTTTGCTTGGGTAGAAACTGCATGAATATTTTGCCTTTTCCACAGCACCTGCTAAATGGATGAGTAAACAATGATGGATAAGAGATCTGGCTGCACTGTACCTCTATAAAGTTGACTTGGTAGAAAGGAAACAGAACTACTTTGGCATAATTCAGTGGTCTTATAATTTTTCAAATGTATTTCTTGCTCACCAAAGGACAGAAAAAAAATTTAAAGTATGCCTTCGTATTTTTGCAAGTGACACTTCTAGATTGTCAGCGGACGTGGACCGGAGATGATTACGCCATCTGTTCTTGATTAATATGTGGAATTTAACTCCCATACTGTCTCTATCATTACCATTCTGTTGTTCCAAACAGGAAATGCCAACATGAAATCACGGAGGTGTTGACAGGAAAGGTCAGAGGTCACACATAAGGCGGACACAAATTACCAACTAGTAGAAAAAAAACGTAGTAGATTTTATTAAGTCAATATGCCCAACAGAATTACTTTTTTCTTACTTTTGCATTATTACTTAGTTGAATATAATGTACATAGTTTCAATAAACATGTTTATGTGGCACACTACTATAACAAACACCATGCCAGGCACTTTACAAGAACAGGTGTATGACAACAGTTTCTGGGCGGAACTATTTACATATTGTGACAGAATGCAGTGTGACCTTTCACTCTCCATCATGCCTACAAACTATTTGCAGTCTCTCACCTCCCGACTCCTTTATCACTGAAGTGAAGCTGATGAGATCACTTTAATCCCTGGCATGGGACTACTTCTACAGCATACCACAGAACTGCTTCCAAAATAGGAGATTTGGTGTATAATTCCTGAGGCCACAGCACCAGAGCTTCCTCTGACAGCCCTGTTTTTACATGTGCCTTTGAACCCAAAAATGAGAAGGCGGCCAGGCATAAGCTTTGATACCCCCTCTTTTATTACTTGTAAAAGGATCCTTCCTCCAGTCTTCTACCTAGCCTTTCTAATATTTTCCTGTTGTTAGAAGGACAGGCATTCTTGACATCTGTGGCTTTGCCTACCCTTTAGCATCATAAGGGTACATCTCCTGCTTCCACCGAGACAGTAGCTATCTCAAGTTGAGCCAGGGGTACCACGTGTCTTGCCTATTCCATATTCTGTGTATACACACAAATATACAGTGATTGTGAGGAATGGAACTGAATTTGCAACACTGTCCCCACATCTAAATTTGTCCCTTATAAAAGAGAGTAGAGGTGTGTGTTATTGGTGTCCAGTTGAGAGCTAGTCTTGGTCTTGACGTTAAAGCTGTAATGATAGACTCTGGCACCTCACAATCCTTAAACTGGTATAAGCAGGTTTATTAAATTTCTAGATGGATAATCTCCACTATTAAGTAATATGAACTCAGAAACAACCAAGGAAACAAAAAAAATCTGACAGAAATCTGCTTTTTGTCTCCTGTCACACTGGATGCATGATTCACATTGACCCTTATTTTTCCTTTAACCTTGCAGCTCTGAGATAAAAAAAAAGAAAAAAAAAACCAACAAAAGGAAGAAACACACAAAGCCACAGAGCGCCAGCTACTAGAATTAGGCATGTCTGCCGCCAGCTTAATGCTGTTCTGCACACTTTTCTTCTTAATAAATTAATTATCAACTTTGCTGCAGCCTAGAATAAAATGATTCAGAACAACTTGAAATTCTGCTGATAACTGTATTCTTTCCACAGTCTTGAAAAAAATATTATTAATGTTTGTGGTTTCTTTTATGTTATTATACTATTCAGTATTTTTAAGCAAAACCTCAAGAGACAACTTTTAATAAGTACTGTGTGAGTTAAAAAGTAAAACAATGGCTGACTGTCTCCACAGTGCAAACCACCAGGCAGCAAAATTACCAATTAGTGGCTTCAGTTCAGAGTGAACGTTTTTAAAACTAAATGACGTTGTTTAATAAACTGGAAACTCCCTTTTCAAAAATAAACCTGCTAAAAGCAAAAAAATCTTCCTGAAAAATAAATACCTTAAGCCAAAGAGTTACAATCTCTGTGCTAAATAAAAAAATAACAAAATGTTTAGTTAGTTTGTTGCATGGTTGTTTACTTTATGGTTACTTAACATGTAGGTATTAAATATACATTTTTGTAATGATCTATGGCAGCTGTATAATATTTTTCGTGTCTTATGAGTGTGTAATTCACTGTTTTACTACATATGGATTACAGGCAATAGACTTTTTTATTTGTATTGTAAACAGTCTTAAGTCAGTTTAATAGTTTAGAAAGTAGACCACCCATGTTTCAAATAATGATTCAAACCCATGAAAAATGGACACTTAACAAGACAAAGAATTTTCTGGCAATTCAAGAAAACAAAGACAACAAGAATTTTTTTTCCTTTTTTAGCCTATTTGACTAAAACATGGTGTTAACATTGATTAATTGAATTAGCTGGTTATAAAAATAATTTTTACTGAACATAAATACAAAATCAAATACAAATACTGTGTTGAACGCTAACAGAAAAATAAGGTTAGAAAAAACTGGTCTTCACTACTTCAGGTCAGGTCAAGTTGGGGAACATTCACTGGTACAGCACATTACCACACCCACCACACGATGCAACAGCTCAGGACCCTGGTTGGCAATCCCCCAAGCAGACACATGGTCCAGTCCCACCCTCTGGAAATGACTCTCTATCTGCCACAGCCAGGTTTAAAATGGGTGTCCCCTTGGCCTGGTCCAGCCACTTGGATCTTCAACAATGAGGACCCTGCGAGCCGGGTCACACTCGGGGAATTGCTCCATATGGCAGTAGTGCCATAACGGACACTCCCTCACAATGGACGTAATGTGCCTCATTTGGGACTCCATGAGCAACTGCTCATTTGACACAAAGTCAAACAAGTGGTATCCAAGGATTCTCCAAAGAAACACAGTACCCAAAGGAGTCCAGTCATAGTCTCAGGTCACTGGATAGTGTCCATGTCTCGCAACCATATAGCAAGTCAGGAAGCACCAGGACTCTAAAGACTTGGACCTTTGTCCTTTTGCAAAGATATCAGAAGTGCCACGCACCCCTTTCCAGCAAACTCATGACCCCCATGTTCTCCCAATCCATCTACTGACTTCATAGGAAGAGTCACCAAAGACATGAATGTCACTACCGAGTTAAGTAAGGCTCTCGACCACTTCCTACCAGTAGTTAAATTTTATTTTATCAAAGCACAATACAATTCTCATAGGGGCAGAAAGCAGAAGGTATAAAAGTAAAATTCAAATTAGCTAAAAATGAGAAACAGGGATAACATATTAACAATTATTTAGAAATAATTTAACAAACAAATAACTTTAGTATGAAAGAAAAAAAAACAAACTTTTATATATGAAATTATATCAGATATTTGCATTTATTGATTCTAATCTCTAGTAATGTCTGAAACATTATAATACATATTCCAAGCTTTTTTGATTTGTGCACTCCCCCACCATAACCTATAGTCTATGGGTGAGAAGCGAAAGCTTTAGATGTCAAAAATTTTGATCTCCGGTTTTCGCCGTTTTAGGGTACCCTGATAATGAAAACATTGATATATCCATAATCGGTATGTGTCTGTCTATGTGTGCATGTGTGTGTATGAGTGTCACAGTTTCTTGAGGACAGTCTATAGAGTTTCAATGGCAAAAGCAAAAATACCAAAATTGGAACTTACACTTGTTATGAGATGACAATGTGCTGATTAGCTTTTTGAGCTAAATCGTGCAAGAGAAAAAGGCACACTAGAGGAACCCTCAAATACCACAATTCTGCAGTTAAATATGGATTCTTCTCGTCAGAAAGATCAGAAAGATGAGCATCAGAGCAGTTAATAATTACTGAAATGTTATAGAATAGTTCAAGTAACTTGGCTCCTAAGCGCAAAGCCTAGCATAATCTATGTTGAACAGAGTAAAAAAAGAAAAGGTTCAGTTTCATTAAGACAATATTCACGACAATATAAAGTCTACTCATATTACATGCCAGATGACATTATCAACAATAGCACTGTTAACAATAACAAGATTTTAATTTATATACAGTCAGCAACAGTTTCTTACAAAGTTCTGGCAATGTACATTTATTTAAAGTTAGTTACTTAATAAATTAAATATGAATGTTAAGGCAAATCAATAAGAGAGTATGAACAAATGGTTAGATGTAATTTACACATTTGTGAGTCGTTATAAAATAAAAAGACCATCAATTCTGAACAGCAAATCATTACATTTTGCCAGAAATTAAGTTAAACATTACATCAATTCAAAACCTTCTCTCCTTAAAAAGGCCTCATACAAATTAAAATTGTATAATCAGCAACACTCAGCCTCTCAAATAAACCACAATAAGCGACAGTGCAAATAATTTAATTTAGGATATAAGTTTCAAACCCACACAAGTATTTGGAAATGTGATATTGAGCCTAGACTAAAAAAAACATGTTTGAGTGCTTATGTGCCTGTCTGGGGTGTTGGGGGTGGGGGGAGGGAGTTAGGGGGTTGGTGTATGGCACAGGGCATTGGGATTTAAATAAATTGAAAACTCACCCACAAGAGAAAACATGTCTGAAATCATACTGGCTTTTATTTTCAAATCCAGAGGGGCATCACTGAAAAAGAAGAAAATTTGCCGGTAAACGAGAAAAGAAAAAAAAAGGAGTAAACCTCATTTAAAAAAAAATAACATACATAAAATATCTCTTACGCAATGCACTCAATAATCTTTCAAGTATTTTCAAAATAAAGCTTAAAAACTATTTTTCCATCTCTGTATGTATGTATTTTATATATGTATGTATATTATTATATACAATATTTATTGAAGACTTGAATAACAAACTGCTGATTTTTTCCAAAAAAGATTTATTGAGTTTCCTGGATGACTGTCGCCAGCCATTTCAGTGCCCTCATATGAGAGTAGTTTTAGTTACACACTGTCTACCCACTGAGTGTTGTCTCCACCCAGTGTAAATGGAGAGGTGAAATACAGCAGAAGCATTATGTAAACCATTTACTTTGTAAGCCAAGGATTTTACAATGATCAGGGGATTCTGCTGAAAATTAAATTATCTAATAGAACTGCACTGTAAATTAACAAAGCTGGTTTATCAGGTTTATATAAACATCAGTATCATATGGAGAATGCAGCTGATATATATACATTAATACAAAGTGCTAGGCGCACACACTCTTGGTAATCCAGTATTACAGATCTGCTTGTTTAAGATCGGGACCATAACATGATACATTTTCCCCAGGAACTGTAGAACACATGATAAGGGACATAACTATTGGTTGAAGTGGTTGAGAGACCACTGTTCTGCATGAGATTAATTGTATTTGGAAACCATATATTAATTTATGTGTTAACTAGCAGAATACCCGCGCTTGGCAGCGGAGAAGTAGTGTGTTAAAGAAGGAAAGAGAAAGAAAAGGAAACATTTTGAAAATAACGTAACATGATTGTCAATGTAATTGTTTTGTCACTGTTATGAGTGTCGCTGTGATATATACTGTAATGTGTGTGTATGTATGTATGTATGTATGTATGTATGTATGTATGTATGTATGTATGTATGTATGTGTGTGTTATATATATATATACACATACATATATATATATATATATATATATATATATACACATACATATATGTGTGTGTATAGCTTTGGTCTATGAGTGCAAGGGAAAAATAATAAAATATAGTCTATAAGTTATTAAACAGTAAAACATTAACGTTTTAAGAAGTACAGCTACATTGAGCACTACTGGAGTGGTTGCGGGTAAACTACATTTTAAAGACTGTGTAACACAACAGGTAAGTAACTAACAGCAGCTAAAATATATATGGATCATCTCTCGGTAGTAGATCCCTTTTGAAAGGCGCTACACGACGGCTGTGGTATAGAAATTACATTTTCTATGTGAACGTTCAAATTTATGCCTCTGGTAATGTGCCTTACCGGCATTTAAAGAAAATTAGTTTTGTGTCCTCTGCAGTGTTAAGAGAGAAAGGCTTTGGTTTGGGATAAAAGGAAAAAGGTGTAAAGAAAGGAAAGTTGCCTTTTTCTTTTATATAGTATAGAGAGATGTGTTCGCTGACGTTATGATCGCCTTTTGGGGACAGTCACGGTGGGTCTTGTGTAGACTGGTGAGACGTCCCTGCCATTAATCGGCTGTGATGGCACTGTCAGTCCTCCACTCGTGTGCGTGTCTTCATAATCAGAGCTGAGGACCTCATAATCGTATACATGCAAAAGAAAGTGCAAATCGCCTTAATATTAGTTTGCCGCGGTGTAGAAAAGCGATCCGTGTTTGCACTTGTCTGGGCTATAGCTCAGAGGGAGGATGAAAAAAAATTAAAAGTGCTCACTTTGACTTAAGGCAGAAGCGCAGTCAGCGTCTCAAAGGCCGGCACAGCTATGCACGCGCGCTGGCTGCTCAACTTTTGCTGGGCAGGAGACCCCAGTTTTTGCAGACACGTTCACGATATCAAAAGTCTCAGCGCTCTTTGGAAGTCATACATACATACATACATACATACATACATACACATATATATATATATATATACATATATATATATATACATACATATATATATATACATACATATATATATATATATATATATATACATATATATACATACATATATATATATATATATATATATAGCAAAATACCAGCGCCTCACAGCGGAGAAATAGTGTGTTAAAGAAGTAATGAAAAAGAAAAGGGAACATTTTAATAATAACGTAACATGATTGACATTGTCATGAGTGTTGCTGTCATATATATGCCTGCCTAAATAAGTCACCCTCGCTTTGCTCTTACTTTTTTACCGTTCATTTAATCATGGCTAGTGGCGGAAAAATTATAAAATGGAAGAAGGATGGCTTTACCAAAACAATTATTGATGGCGAATCGATTATTCATAAAGCTTGAATTGATGATCTGTTTTTCTGTGTTAACCTCATATTTTTTCATACTTCTTCTCAAACTAAGGTGGTGCGAGGGTAAAATGAATCGGGATGCTCTGATCAATGTAATCGGTGTACCAGGAAATCATGCATTGACAAAAGCTCCCTTTGCTTGTAATGCAAAGTGTGATTAAATGCATTATTTTTAACGCGTTATGGAGCACATGCATCGAAGTTTCTCAGCTGTACTTGTGCTAAGAAAAGGAAAGATTTTAAAAATAACGTAACACGATTGTCAATGTAACCTATTGTAAGTAGTGCCTGGAGGATTCAGTGTGGAGAAACTCTAGAGACAGCGTGTGTATTAACTTGTGGATTTTTCTGTGAGTATTTGGTGGCAGTCTGAAGTTGCTTGAAGACGGCGTTAGCCGCGGAGCTCAGCTCAGAGCGAAATGAGGTAAATGGGATGGGAGATGATGACATGACTCCCCCACCCGCCTTAACTGTCAATCCCCCACAAACACAGTCTCTCGGAATCTGCATAAGCACACCCCTTCACCTACAATTTTAACTTAGTTACAAAGTGATCAAAACTCTCGTTTATATCCTGCGTCCTCTCATTAAATTTGTATCCCGCATTACCCGTGGGCATGTGAAACGCCAGTGGCAGCCTGTCTATGAACTTAATTTAAAGTTTAGGTTTACACCTTGCTTTCTTTCCAAGGTAGCAGCACTCATGAATATGGTAGTATATGTCACTCGCTCGCTTCTTATTGTTTCGCTGCCTTCTCAATTATATAATGCATGTTTTCTTCCGCGCTTTTTGGAGGTCTTCCTGGTTTTCTACGCACTGCGTCGACAGTCAGTTCACGTGATTATGTGGGAGGCGTGATGATGTCACACGAAACTCCGCCCCCCACGTCTTTCCAGCTCAACTCCATTACAGTTAATCGAGAAAAATACCTTCCAGTTATGACCATTAGGCGTAGAATGTCGAAATGAAACCTGCCCAACTTTTGTAAGTAAGCGGTAAGGAATGAGCCTGCCAAATTTTAGCCTTCTACCCACACGGGAACTTGGAGAATTAGTGATGAGTCAGTGAGTGAGTGAGTGAGTGAGTGAGGGCTTTGGCTTTTATTAGTATAGATAAAGATTAGTAACTAATGCATGTGTACAGTGACATCGTGAGTGATCTTAAATGATCACATATTGTTATGGTATGCATAGATCCAAGCAGCCACATCCCGGGAAAAAATCTGTTTTCACTGCAACCAAGTACAACATTGGCTGAAGGAATGTAAAACAGAGGATCTCTTAACACTTTGAATTAAAATTTAATGTTCCATACCAAGTAGGACTTAATTAGACTGTAGATTGGTAACAGACTGAAGATGAATGGTGAATAAAGTGATAATTAAAGCCCAACAAAAAAAAAAAAATACGGTATGCATTAGGACTTCGCATTTTTCGTAATCTATAGTAACAAAATAGATATACAGGTGCTGGTCATAAAATTAGAATATCATGACAAAGTTGATTGATTTCAGTAATTCCATTCAAAAAGTGAAACTTGTGTATTAGATTCATTCATCACACACAGACTGATGTATTTCAAATGTTTGAAAAAAATCAACTTTGTCATGATATTCTAATTTTATGACCAGCACCTGTACTGTACAGCATATTTTAAGCAAATTTAAAAAAATCTGTAGTCAAATAAACTTTACAGGTACTGTATACTGAAACTTGATGATAATTAGTATTGATCAGTAGCTTGATCAGCAAAGTGTTATACACAGTGAATTTGCTGCATTCACGTTCAGCCTTGTTAGTCAAATTATTTACTGATAATTAGGCTGGTTTAGGCGAGGCTAAAGCAACATCCTCAGGAGCTTTAACAGCCAACACTGATGGGACAGCCCCGGAGTATATAATGTTGATCATTTGCATTACAGACTCTGTGGGCCGAGTTATCAGTGATTGTAGCCAAATGTGCAGATCGATATTCCATATCAACATAAGAGAAGGAGGCGTGTGCCCTATGCATGCAAGAGTGAAAACAAACCTTGAAGGAGTCCAACGAAATCAAACAACAGAGGCAACTCTATGAAATAATAATAATAATAACGAAAGACTTATTACTATTTACAAGAAGTTTCTATCTTTTTGATAGAATAAAAAGTGCAAAGCAGAAGCACAGATAGTTTGGACAACTTTCAGCACACATCATTTGTTTAATTTCAATACTAGTATGCTTGGGTTGTGAGCCAATCAATGGGGTCATTGTATACACTGCAGCTCCTGAACCTGATTTGATTTTACCAGTTGTGTAAATAAACCTACTTACCATTCTTCCCGACTAGGAATACCAAAAAAAAATAACTCCAGCTTATAACAAGGCAAACACATGCTCCCTATGTTTACAGACCAGAACATCTAAAATTACACAAATTACAACGTTCACTTTAGTAAATCAATATTTTGCATGACATAATAGATCAGGAGTTACAATGTTTGGACAGATCATGTAAAGTACAGGTTATCGATGAACTTAATCATAAACCACAATTGTCTTAAGACTTTCAAATAAAACTTTTGCTTAATGGATTGTAAATTGGTAATGGAATAGAGGCAAATCAGATGATAGAGTACAATAAAAAATACAGCATGCCTTATAGCAACAAAATAAGTCTACAGTATATTTTAAGCAAATTTTTAAAATCTAAAGTCAAAATGTATAATGAAACTGATACTGATAACTTATCAAAAACAAACAAAACTTGCAAAAAGATTAGGTGACTTTACGACTAACTAAGCAATTATTACTTCTGTACATCTTAAATGCTTAGTGCAACATGTTGTTTTTTTATATATATTTAAATATTATAAGTTAAAAGATTGTGTGTGTGTGTGTGTGTGTTCACAGTTCAGGGCTAGCCATGTCACTAAAATAAAGGACAAAAAATGTAAAATCACTTAATTATGACCAAATAGATATTAAAAATAAGAGGATAAGCAAAACTGTCTGAAAAAAGTGAAAAAAATTCCTAAGAAGGAAAAATTAAAGAAAATACAGGAACGTAAAAATAATGAGTTCAAATGAATTAATAAATTTTCACAACACCATCTAACGCAGCAGACATGTTAGTAAAATAAGCCATTGACTGTGAGAAGATTATGCACAGCTGCATCAAGGCCATAAAAATAGGTACAATATGTGTAAGAATTTGGCAATACATGATTTAGTGATGTCAAAGTACTTGCAACAAGTGCGGTCGAGAGATATACAAATAGTTAATTCAATTTTGATGCGCTACACAAACTCAGATGTTCAAGAGAATTTGAAAGTACCATGAATAATCTTCAGGGAGTTGGGGTTATTGCCGCTGTATGCAATAATGATGGCCAATCAACATGTTACTTCTTAGATTGGCCTGGTGGATCAGCTAAGAATTACCTACACAAAACTCAGATTAGCACAATTTGGGGAGATGGAGGAATAATTTTATCCATGGCCTTCATCAGTACTGTGGCTAATCTGTTTAAAGGCAGAAGAACTACCTACCATTCACAGTTTAAATTACATACACCACTGGTGGAAAATGTGGTGTTGTTGATGCATATGCGGTTACCAGATGCTGAAACACTTTGACATGAACACTTAGTAATTTGGGATGAAGCCACCATTGCACACTGAAAAGCATTGATTGTTGTGGATAAACTTCAGAGAGAAGTAATGAGTGTTGAACAGTGTTATTGAAGAAATTAAATGCTTCTTCGAAGTGGCTGTCATCAAATACCTTTGGTTGTCCTACATGCCTCGATGGTGCAGTATAGATAAGCTTAAAAAAATGTTGTCTGTGGAGGAATTCCTAAAAACCGTGGTAACAGCAGAATTGTAGGGTGTGTTGATCCAGACTATAGCCACTAGCTATTTCAACTCATTAATGGTGAAATAGGAATGGCTACATGATAGAAAGGGCTGAATCGTTGAGGTGCCAAGCAACATGTTGTCAACAAGGAGGCTGGTGACCAAGATTTTTAGCGAGCATCATACCAAAGAAGATGAGGCCAACACCTTGGATAGGAAAATAGGTCCTAACAATGAGCAATTCACTGACGTGGAGCATAAAAATTAGCAAGTTGGTTGAAGAAGAGCCAAAAGAGTACTCTAGCATTGACTCAACCAATGGTGGGCTGGATGGAGATGTGGATAAAATTCCTGTCAAATTCCTCAATTCATTCAATCTTACTGGTTTGCCTCCACTTCAGCTGCGGTTGAAAAAAAATGGGTAATGTTGTTGAAGAACATCAACACAAAGTCTGGGTTATATAATGGTACTTAGTTGTCATAGAGATATGAGAAAGACTATTACTCATGAGGTTGATCAGTTGACCAGAGTAGGACCAGTATGTCTTCATACTGAATATTGACCTAGCCTCAGCGAACCTTGCTGTATCATGTGTATTAAAGAGATAGCAGTTTCCGATCAGATTGGCTTTTGCCATATCGATAAACAAATCCCAAAGGCAGACTTTTCAGAAGGATGGTATATGCCTATATGGACCATTGTTTGTTCACTGACAATTGTATAAAGACTCTGAACACCAAAGTGTAGTTGGTGGTGACAATAGGAGATGGTAATGATGTAGTGATTAATATAGAAACAAAAAATGTAGTGAATCATGAAGTTTTGTTGACGCTTAAGTTTAGGTAGTGGTATTAAGGTAGTAGGTCTGGAGGGAGAGTGCAAAGAAAGTAGGAAGGAAGGCAACAGAGCATTATTCAATGTGGTGTGGTGAAGCAAAAGTTGTAATACGGAGGAATCACTCTAAAATAATAAGCTCTGATGAATTAAACTCGTAATTCCAGCCCACCTTAAATCCGTTTGCACTTCTCCGTCAGCGTCTTTTGTCCTGTAATTGTGCCAAATAAGACAAGCAGTAAGCAGCCTACTATTCCATCCCCCACCGTCGCAGAATGTTCACTAAGTTCTCCCAGCTCATGCCTTGTTTGATTATCTGGGAGTGAACTGCTGGAGTTTTAGAGTGGAAATAGATTGTTATTTGGAACACATGCATTTCATGAGTGTTCGGTTTCTACAGTAATCTGTGTAAACACATTGTTAAAACTGAAACTTTTTCATATTTTAGTAATACAGTAATAGTAATAAAATTAGAATATCATGACAAAGTTGATTGATTTCAGTAACTCCATTCAAAAAGTGAAACTTGTATATTAGATTCTTTCATTACACACAGACTGATGTATTTCAATGTTTATTTCTCTTAATTTTGATGATTATAACTGACAACTAATACAAATCCAGTATCTCGGAAAATTAGAATATCAATTAAGACCAATGCAAAAAAAGGATTTTTAGAAATGTTGGCCAACTGAAAGGTATGAACATGAAAAGGATGAGCATGTACAGCACTCAATATTTAGTTGGGGCTCCTTTGGTCTGGATAACTGCAGCAATGCGGCGTGGCATGGAGTCGATCAGTCTGTGGCACTGCTCAGGTGTTATGAGAGCCCATGTTGCTCTGATAGTGGCCTTCAGCTCTTCTGAATTGTTGGGTCTGGCGTATTGCATCTTCCTCTTCACAATACCCCATAGATTTTCTATAGGGTTAAGGTCAGGTGAGTTTGCCGGCTAATCGGGATCAGGGATACCATGGTACTTAAACCAGGTACTGGTAGCTTTGGCACTGTGTGCAGGTGCCAGGTCCTGTTGGAAAATGAAATCTGCATCTCCATAAAGTTCGTCAGCAGCAGGAAGTATTAAGTGCTCTAAAACGTCCTGGTAGATGGACCAACACCATCAGATGACATGGCACCCTAAACCGTCACTGACTGTGGAAACTTTACACTGGACCTCAAGCAACATGGATTCTGTACCTCTCCTCTCTTCCTCCAAACTCTTGGACCTTGATTTCCAAAGGAAATGCAAAATGTACTTTAATCAGAGAACATAACTTTGGACCACTCAGCAGCAGTCCAATCCGTTTTGTCTTTAGCCCAGGCGAGACGCTTCTGACGCTGTTCAAGAGTGGCTTGACACAAGGAATGCGACAGCTGAACCCATGTCTTGCATATGTCTGTGTGTGGTGGTTCTTGAAGCACTGACTCCAGCTGCAGTCCACTCTTTGTGAATCTCCCCCACAGTTTTAAGTTAATTAGCTGATTAGAGTGTGGCACCAGGTAATATTCTAATTTTCCGAGATACTGAATTTGGGTCTTTCATTAGCTGTCAGTTATAATCATCAAAATTAAAAGAAATAAACATTTGAAATACATCAGTCTGTATGTAATGAATGAATCTAATATACAAGTTTCACTTTTTAAATTGGAATTACTGAAATAAATCAACTTGTCATGATATTCTAATTTTATGACCAGCACCTGTAAATGTTACAAAATGTAGGCATAAACTATAGAATGTGTGAAGCCTGAAGTCCAAAGATCAAATAAACACATTCACAAAAGGTTCAAGGACGATACAACAGCTTCCTTGGCGTAGCGGTAAGATTTGCTGACTTGTAATCATGAGGCCACCGGTTCGATCCCAACTGCCTCCTAGATTTTCTGTTTTCAGTAGTGAGCTGCTCTTATCTATACTAATAAAAGGCAAAGCACTGACTGACTCACTGACTGACTGACTCACTCACTCACTCACTATTAATTTTCTAACTTCCCGTGTAGGTAGAAGGCTAACCCCATCTTCACGAAATTTGGTAGGTGGCTTCCCTGCGCTAACCAAAACCGATGTACGTACTTATTTCAGTGGTATGACGCCACTGTCGGCCGCCATATTGAACTTTCCAAACATCACTAATTCTCCAACTTCCCGTGTCGGTAGAAGGCTGAAATTTGGCAGGCTCATTCCTTACAGCTTACTTACAAAAGTTAAGCAGGTTTCATTTCGAAATTCTACGCGTAGCGGTCATAACGGTCAACAATGTCCGCAATGTTGAACTTTCTTATTCATGGCCCCATCTTAACGAAATTTGGTAGGCGGATTCCCTGCGCTAACCGAAACCAATGTACATACTTATTCCGGTGGTATGTCGCCGCTGTCAGCCGCCATATTGAACTTTCCAACGTCACTAATTCTCCAACTTCCCGTGTAGGTAGAAGGATGCAATTTGGCAGGCTCATTCCTTACAGCTTACTTACAAAAGTTAAGCAGGTTTCATTTCGAAATTCTACGCGTAACGGTCATAACGGTCAACAACGTACGCCATGTTGAACTTTCTTATTCATGGCCCCATCTTCACGAAATTTGGTAGGCGGCTTCCCTGCGCTAACCGAAACCAGTGTACGTACTTATTTGACAGATGCCGAATGTCTCTTCAACACAAGTCCTACAAATACTGTCGTAATTGAAACAAACCATGAAACTCAAACCGATTATGACAGCAGCAATCCAAGCTGTGAGATTTGAAACAAGATTACTGTTCACATGGCCAACTGTACGTTGCATGCTCAAGAGTAAGCTCAGCACACAGCTACAGCTTGGTCATATCACAACTGGAAGGCCGAACTCACAATGTGGCATACAAAGAGATCCTTAACAAATAATTATTGGTATATTTTCCCTCAGTTTAAAAAGGTTTTCTTTTTCTTCTTAATAAAAATTTTAAGGCAGTACTTTGCCGCTGCAAAGCGCGGGTATTTTGCTAGTTGTTAATATTCTACAGTACACACATACATTTGGTTTGCGTCTATAACAGACCATGTACATTTATAGTACCGTACTTGTAAAAGTTACCTTTTTTTTTCACTTTTAATCTCTCACTCACAATCACGATGCACACTACCGCCCTAGGGATCTGACGCTGTTAGTTTTTATTTGAAACTGGGAATAACTGTAGATGTGAGTAGTGTTTTGAGGCAATGGAACTGGACATTCTCTGATCTGGAGGGATAAAAGCTGACACACAAATGCTGGTGAATCAATTGTGAAATCAAATGTGAAAGTGTTTATTTGATCATTGGACTTCAGGCTTCAAACATTCTATAGTTTATGCCTACATTTATTACTAAAATATGAAAACGTTTCAGTTTTAACAATGTGTTTACACAGATTACTGTAGAAACGGTACATACATGAAATACATGTGTTCCAAATAATGATCTATTATTTCCACTCTAAAACTCCAGCTGTTCACTCCCAGATGATCAATCAAGGCATGAGCTGGGAGAACTTGGTGAATGTTCTGTGATGGTGGGGGATGCAATAGCAGGCTGCTTGCTGCTTGTCTTAATCGGCACATTTACAGGACAAAAGACACAGACAGAGAGGTGAGAATGGATTTAAGGTGGGCCGGATTTACGAGTTTTCTCGTAGGCTCTGGTAATTCTAGTGTTAAGGAATGCAAATGAAGCATTATGAAGTAGAATGTGATGGAATAAGGTGTTACATGTTAGATTGTGAACAAGTAACTTAATTTGTGCGGTATGAAATCATTAAATGGAAGGTGTGTGAGGAAATTGCTGTAAAAGAAAAAAATCAAGAAGGATGTTATGTGAAAAAATAGCATTATTTATTGCTTAGCATTAGAATATAGTTTTGATCTAAACTCCTCTTCGATGAATGATTATTAAAAATGTTTGGTTAAAATATAAAAAAAAAAATCCATCCATTCATTTTTGCATTTTTAAAAAGTTTCTTAATTTTTAGTCCTTAGGAAAAGGGGCAATATATAATAAACCTTATGAGTTATTATTCCTAAATTTTACAATACAGTAATCCTGTGTGCAGCTGTTGTTAATATGCTATGTAAAGGGATAAATACTGTAAACAAATAGTGCTACAATGAAGATTAAATTGAAACATAACTCAGATTTACAAAATTCTTAAGCTTAAAGAAAACTAACCTCTCTTTCTGAAAGCAAAATCTCCATGAGCTATTGACATATTATCACTCATGCTCTTAGGACATGCTATCAAATTGGAGGACATACTATCAAATTGGAAGACAATTATGCATCTATTTGATGTGACCCACTCACACTCCATTTGTCCACAACCTGGCACATCACACTGGTGAACAGTCCATCTCCTTTCTACTTTGTGTCAGGGGAGTATTAGAACAGTTGATGATATTTTTTATGAGTGTGGCCTCCAGACTTTCTCTCCTTACCACAGTATTTTATCTTTTGTCATTCCTTTTCCCATATAGAAAGAGGAAAGCTAGCAACCATGCTCTATGCTGTATTACGTATTACATATTGACCAATAAACTAAATTTTACAGTGACCTGCCAACTCTTCACCACTCACACCTCCGAAAACCCCAATAACCAGCATTATAATTTTAAACATGCATTTATTTCATATACTGTATGTTACTTACCATAAATATTTTTGCAGTTATCTTTTATATAGCATGTCCACTTCTTGAGCTTTCTGCATTGTGGATTAAAACGTCTTCCAACTCGGATATTCAAAAAATGTTTTTCTGCTGGTAGCTAGTGGGTACTCTATTTTTTTTTTTCTTTTCGCTTATCTACCTAATACTTTTGACCCAATAACAGTGACCCTCTCTTGGGCACTCCAGCCACTGTCTTTATATAGCCTCTCTCTTAACATCTTTCTCACAGGTTTGGATAAATGTGAGGGTGGGGATGGAGTTATCTGTAATAGGGACATTTTAAAGCTTTATTTTTTATTTAGTTTATATTAAAAAGTCTTATTATATTAAATATATTAATATTAAAATTAGTTGTATTTGTCTATGTCTTTCCATTTGTTTAAAACAAAAACCCAATAATATTTTGAACACAAAATGAAGCACAGAAAGCTTCAGTAAGAAGAACAAAAGCACAAAATATTGCAAAAGAAATATAGACTGTTCAAAATTACTTTATCAGAATCATACAGGGAGTCTGTGTTGTGATTTGCAGACATTTGGTTTTAAAAGAATCGTGTTACACACCACACATCTGACTTCAGAAAATAACAGTACAAATAAAATGTATCCTTAACTGCTTATCCATGTAATTTTCATTTGTTTTAATAAACAGGCCTGTCAATAAATGTCAGAGTGGGCCATCTCCAATTTTCTAAGGCCCCTTTTTTGTCTTTGAACTCCCAAACAAAAATCATGTAGTTAGTACACCACTTTGCCATACTCACTTCCCGCAGGCATGTTTTAGAATTGCAAACAAGAAATGCTGTCAGATGTCATTATATTAAAAATGAAAGTGGAAGCAAGACATCGTCAGAAAAGATAAGAAAAAAAAATATTTTATTCCTGTCCTTCTACCCATGTTTATAAAGAAATCTACTACACTTTTTAACACATTAATAAAACAAAAAAAAACTTTTCACTGATGTGGAATGATAATGCAAACGGTTAGTATTTTTTAAATGTAAAATTTATGGTATTGCATGAAATGATTACATTATTCTGATAAAAAAATAAAGCATTTCAAAGAACCTTTTGTACGTTTTAACCAGTTTTGCCGAGTGGTTTTTACTATCACAGGCAAAATATAATTTGTGTGGTAACACAGACAATTGGTGTGATCAATTTTTAGATAACAGAAACAAACAACATGTTTTAGAAAAACTGAGATATTATCACAAACAAACAAGGCACAATGGAAAAGGCAAAAATGGTGTCATATATCAAGAATGCAATAATTGACAGAAGACGACTACAGTCAGTACTATGATATGATAATAAATCGCATCAATCAAAGCCTGCTTAAGAGTAAAAGTTAGTTCCAAGATGGGACCTGGGTGTATGCCGTGATAAAGTATTGATAAGCTAAAGGAGATGCTCCTGGCAAAATAATATGGCAATGATATTAAAATATGTAGCAGGAGATATTGTCCTGAATGTCATGACTGACTTTATATGTATACATTTTGTTGCATGAAATTTGGAAGAAAAAAAAAAAAAATCTTGATTCGTTGGTCAAGAGACCCGTCTTCAATAGTCAATATGCACACTTTCATCTGAATTTCACATCAGCCAGCTGCTGCACTCCCGGCACTCATATCAAAATGGATTAGCTATGGCGTTTTTCACCCGATTACTTCAAGACATGTCCAGCCTTACAGTAAGCAACATAAGTCACATTATACAAACATTATACCAAACATTAGGAGCTAAAAAGGAGAAGGGCTTCAATTTATATGTCTCAAGCAACATTCACAATTACAAAAGGTAAATTTGTGTCTACTATGAATTTAGATGGCACAAAAAAATTTCAATAGTTAGTCATTAAACTTTATTCAGGGACAGGTGAATATGTATGTAAACTTAATATTGCAATGGCACTGGAGAAGTTATTTTAGCCAGGCATGAGTCACCAAAATTACATCACCAATAGCAACGGCACCTATAAAAACAGCAACTCTGCACAGTCGCACACACTTTTTCCAACTAGTGCAGCAAAAGGCAAGCAGATCTTTTAGGGTTAGTGAACCACCTCAAAGATACTTGTAAAGAGCATAGAATCCATCCATGTGGTGCTTGGTGCCAATGCTGTAATACATAACAGCATGAGTCTGCAGGAAATCTTACCTTGTAAAAAAGTGAATGTCTCTGTCTGAGCCAGCAACACGATGAAAGCCAAATTGCTGCTTCATTGTATGGGTCTCAATTTGTTGCCTCAGCTGGAGGATCCCCTCTCTGAGCGTCATGTTTTCATCAAGCACTAGGTCGACAACGTCTGGAACCGGAGCTGAAACATAGTTGTCGTCCTCGAGGATTTTATCATCCTCCTCTTCGCCAGGTGTGTCATGCTCCATCGGTCGCTTTCTCCTCCCCAAACCCCTGGTGTTGAAAGTGGAATGGAGAAATTGTTCCACTCAAAAAATGCAGGACCCGCTCCCTTCTTCAACAGATGCCGCCCTGTCTCAGATCCAAGCTCGCAAAAATCCTCTTTTTTAAAATGCTAACTACAAACTCGGGTATGGGGACTAACAGTAAAGCTCTCTCTCCAGACAGAGATAGCCCATTTAGATCAGATTTCCACATCAGAGGTAAATGTATGAAAACTAAGTACTTTGTTGTACTTGCTGAATGCTCGACATACAGGTAACACAACGTTAATCTGTAGAGCTATCTGTATTTTGAAACTTAAACTTCTTTTTCTTGGATATTCAGAGTTCATCATCCATCAGGCTCTCAGTACATTTTGATACAAAAATTGTCACTTCTGATATGAGAATTCTTATTTTTCTTGTTTACAGAAAGCTGTTCTAATTAAGAAAATAAGTATCTCGAATTATAGTGTCACAATAGAAACAATCCAGGGAAACTGTTGCAGTCATCATTATTTAAAATTTGCTTGCTTCCACATATTTATTTTAATAGTACATATGCTTTATTTCACGTTCAGAATCAAACCTCCTTTATTTATAATAAAGACCCTTATAAAATTACTTACTTAGCATAGCATGGGAAGATGACAGTACTGACTAGAAGAGTTTAATGATTTGCTTTACAAAACAAAAAAAACAATATATGTAACATTCTCATGTGTCTATCAATGTTAAAACTCCTGGCTGAATAAGGGATTCTGTCAGTTATAAGAAATGTGCTTTAGAAGCACAGCCAAGAAAATGTCATCTTTTCATTTCTGTAACATCTCACATAAATGCAAACATTATATTTTCATGTCTGAATAAATAAAAAAAAATGTTAGTTCAAGTATCTGCATATATTTTCCAAAACTAATCTCTCCCGGTACATAATGCGTTTCAACAAAGAATTTTTCCTGTTGTAGGCTTGTAAAAACAGAGATGCTGAATCCTAATTTGTTCAGCATAATGACTGCAGCCAATTAAATGCAAGTTTTATCCATTTTTGGTCACTGTTTATTAATCAAACTTGCAACTTTGTGGATTTGATCATATTCTCCTATTAAGGATGACCAATCCATTTGTGATCAAAAGTTGACAAATGAGCTAAACAACAGCTCTGTTATTCTATGCTCATAGTAACAATATTTTTTATTTATAAATCTGAGTACCAGTATTTCATCCGTAGGAGAGAGCATATATGGAGAATAGGGTAAACGATTAATGCTGGGAGAAACAAACTTTTCACATATTCTAGAAAAAATATTTAAGCATAAGGAAAATAAGTACAGAGAAAGTTGTTGAGGGGGGAACTTTACATCTTTAAAATTAAACTCAGAAGCAGGTTGCTTGTTATCATTATGGGAAGATACTGGTTTTACTGGTTTAAGGTTAACAAGTGGGTGAGTACCAGCTGATGGAAAAAAAAGGGATAAATTTTCCTAGGAAAACAGATCAACACAGATACTATGATAGCACTGTATCAAGCAATGGTCAAATGAGTTTGAAATTAACAGGTGAATTTTTCCACTTCTCAATTAAGCAAAAACTGAAGAAGAAATGGTAATAAGTTTTCTTTGGGGCAAAGAAACACAAATTAAAACTGAAAATAAGAAAAATATGAAACATAAATCCTAGAATTCTGCAAATGTATGTGTAAACTATGGCAAACCACAGTGTTTTATCCAAGCCTCGGTGCCCCCCACATAACAGAAGCCACAATAAAGTATTCAGTTTTCACAGTTATTTGCGCCTTAACAGCAGACTGGCTACAAGACTATTTTTAGCACTGAAACAGCACAATCACAGTATCTGGCAGAGGAAAAGGGAGTATGAATGCTATAAGCAAGAAAGAAAATACTTCAGATGTAAACTTGAGGCTTCAGTCATGATTCAAACTTCTCCCAGCATTCATTACCTACACCTGAATATGTTTTCTGATGATCAGATATACAGAGGGTATAGAAAAGAAATCGCCCCTTTGAAATATATCTCCATTTTTTCTGCTTTACAGCCTTAAATGTAAACACACACACACAAATATTTCTTCCCAGCTTTACTTAATCAATGTAACCTATAACATCCAAGTGAGAGATACTGTATTACAGCTGCAGTTCAGAAAAATTATAAAAAAATCAAAAACAACACATACGGAGATTAATAAAGGATCACCCCCCAATGTCAATATTTTGATGAACCACCTTTTGCTTTAATGACAGCCTTGAATCTGTTGGGATACTTCTCTATCAGCTTTGCACATCTAGATTGAGCAATATTTGCCCACTCTTCTTTACAGAACTGCTCAAATTCGGTCAAATTGGATAGTGAGCGTTGGTGGACTGCTATCTTTAAATCTTTCCACAGATTTTCAATGGAAGTTAGGTCTGGGCTCTGAATAGGACACACGAGGACATTCACTTTTTTCTCCTTCAGCCACTGTGTGGTCAATTTTGCTGTGCGATTTGGGCTGTTGTATTATTAAAAGGTGAACATTCTGCCCATCTTCAACTTCTTGGCTGAGGGTAGCTGGTTTTCCATCAAGAATTTGATGGTATTTTGCCCCATACATTTTTCCTTCTACCCTAACGACAGCCCCAGGCCCAGCAGCGGAGAAACACCCTCACCACAGGATGCTCCCACGTCCATGCTTTACTGTAGATATGGTGTGTTGTGGATGGTGTGCTGCATTGGAATTCCGACAGGTGTACCGTTTGGTATTGAGGCCAATTGGTTCGATTTTGGTCTCATCTTATCACAAGACCCTTTTGCACTTGGCATCAGAATCTTCAAGGTGCATTCTGGCAAAGCACAAATGACCCTTAATGTGGCCTTTCTTGAGAAGTGGTATTTTCCTTGCGACCCTCCCGAACAAGACACAATTGTGGAGCACTTATGAAAGCCTCTCTTACCAGTTTCAGCCTTGCTCTTCCATCCAGTTTGGAGGGACTGCCGGATCCAGGGAGGGTCCGAGTAGTACAAAACACTTGCCACTTCATTGTTACGGACTTTACTGGGCTCCTTGGGATTGATGATGCCTTGATTTTTTTGTATCCATCTCCTACCTTATGTCTGTCCACAAGTTTATCCCTGAGATCTTTTGAAAATGGCTTGCCACCCAAAGTCCGTTGTTTTCTGTCAGTTGCACTACCAAGCAAGGGAATGCTCCAGGAACAGCTTTTTTATGCTTCACTCATCACAACTGATCACAGGTGGAAGATAGTAACCATGGTCTGCAATGGAAATGGTGGCTACAAACACCTGATTGAGTTTACAGAGTTTACAAATATTGTTTAAGAGGGGGGTGATCGTGATCCTTTATTAATCTCAGTATTGTTTTCTATTTTATAAAATTCTTCTGAACTGTAGCTGTGATATCTTTCACTTGGATGTTATAGATTGCATTGAGCAAGTGAATCTGGAAAAAATATTGGTTTCTGTCTTTTCATTTAAGGCTGTAAAGGAGAAAAATGGGAATATTTCGAACGGGGTGATTCTTTTCTATACCATCTGTATAAGGGACACATGATATTTTTTTTTTGTTTACTAAATAGAAAACCCGCTTTGATTCCGAGTTCACTCCTGGCAGGATTGGGTGTCATTTTAAGACAAATTCCCTTCAATTCAATTATTCACTTCTTACAGTGTGGCTATCTTATACTGCAGCTTTTGAATAAACAGGGTTATACAGTTTAGATGTAATACCCAAAATCACTTGGAAATAAAAAAATAACATAACAAAAACCCCTACTCACATTAAATTATCACTAAAATGCTTTATCTCTACAAGATGTAATATTTTGCACTGTAAATTCAAAGTATCTTAGCAATCAGCAATCCTCTATGTTAAAGAAAGTAATGACAAATGCAAGCCTACTACAAATCCGTGCTATTGGTGGATGGATCCTGATGGGACTTATGTACAGTGCATCCAGAAAGTATTCACTGCGCATCACTTTTTCCACATTTTGTTATTTTACAGCCTTATTCCAAAATGGATTAAATTATTTTTTCCCTCAGAATTCTACACGCAACACCCCATAATGACAACATGAAAAAAGTTTACTTGAGATTTATGCAAATTTATTAAAAATAAAAAAATTGAGAAAGCACATGTACATAAGTATTCACAGCCTTTGCCATGAAGCTCAAAATTGAGCTCAGGTGCATCCTGTATCCCCTGATCATCCTTGAGATGTTTCTGCAGCATAATTGGAGTCAACCTGTGGTAAATTCAGTTGATTGGACATAATTTGGAAAGGCACACACCTGTCTATATCAGGTCCCACAGTTGACAGTTCTTGTGAGAGCACAAACCAAGCATGAAGTCAAAGGAATTGTCTGTAGACCGTCCGAGACAGGATTGTCTCGAGGCACAAATTTGGGGAAGGTTACAGAAATATTTCTGCTGCTTTGAATGTCCCAATGAGTACAGTGGCCTCCATCATCCTTAAGTGGAAGAAGGTCGAAACCACCAGGACTCTTCCTAGAGCTGGCCGGTCATCTAAACTGAGCGATCAGGGGAGAAGGGCTTTAATCAGGGAGGTGACCAAGAACCCGATTGTCACTCTGTCAGAGCTCCAGAGGTCCTCTGTGGAGATAGTAGAACTTTCCAGAAGTACAACCATCTCTGCAGCAATCCACCAATCAGGCCTGTATGGTAGAGACGATAGCCACTCCTTAGTAAAAGGCACATGGCAGCACGCCTGGAGTTTGCCAAAAGGCACCTGAAGGACTCTCAGACCATGATAAACAAAATTCTCTTTTCTGATGAGACAAAGATTGAACTCTTTGGTGTGAATGCCAGGTATCAAGTTTGGAGGAAACCAGGCACTGCTCATCACCAGGCCAATACCATCCCTACAGTGAAGCATGGTGGTGGCAGCATCATGCTGTGGGGATGTTTTTCAGTGGCAGGAACTGGAAGACTAGTCAGGGTAAAGGGAAAGATGACTGCAGTAATGTACAGAGACATCCTGGATGAAAACCTGCTCCAGAGCGCTCTTGACCTCAGACTGGGGCGACGGTTCATCTTTCAGCAGGACAACGACCCTAAGCACACAGCCAAGAAATCAAAGGAGTGGCTTCAGGACAACTCTGTGAATGTCCTTGAGTGGCCCAGCCAGAGCCCAGACTTGAATCCGATTGAACATCTCTGGAGAGATCTTAAAATGTCTGTGCACCGACGCTTTCCATCCAACCTGATGGAGCTTGAGAGGTGCTTCAAAGAGGAATGGGCAAAACTAGCCAAGGATAGGTGTGCCAAGCTTGTAGCATCATATTCAAAAAGACTTGAGGCTGTAATTGCTGCCAAAGGTGCATCAACAAAGTATTGAGCAAAGGCTGTGAATACTTATGTACATGTGATTTCTCTGTTTTTTTAATTTTAATAAATTTGCAAAAACCTCAAGTAAACTTTTTTCATGTTGTCATTATGGGGGTGTTGTGTGTAGAATTCTGAGGAAAAAAAATGAATTTATTCCATTTTGGAATAAGGCTGTAACATAACAAAATGTGGAAAAAGTGATGCTCTGTGAATACTTTCCGGATGCACTGTAGGTGAAAAAGTGATGAAATATTTTGGGGTGGGAGAAAGGGTAATCTTAGGCTACACACAATTTGTGATATACAGTATACAACAGCATTATTAAGTGTTCGAGACTGGTTGGGCAACTGTGTGTGGCAGTGTGTCCAGAGCTAAATCAATACTTAATCACTGTGGTTCCAATACCAACTAATTTATACAATATTTACATATACATCAGGACTACAATAATCCTTAAACTCTACAACAAGATAGGACTCTTGACCAAAAGTCCATCCCATAAGTCTGTGGGTTTACTATTTACGTTTGATCTGGTAATTCGGGATGCAACTACTTAACAATATTTGATTAAAAAAAAAAAAAAGTATTTGTTTAGCACCTTTTAAGATAACGACTTGTTAAAAGATATGAAGTAACAAAAGATTTTTTTTCCTTTTTTCATGGACATTTTTCACTTTGTTTGCCATTTTACAGAACTGGTGACTACTGAGTTCTGTTATGTGATAAACTTCCTTCTTTCCATTCTGCACTAAAGCATCGGATTACAATTTTTTCTTGGCCACCACTATAAAATATATAGTGTAAGTAACATAAAAAAATATTTTTGGGTGAAGTATTCCATTAACACCTTATTCAATCCTTGCAGAAGAAGCAAACATTCAATAATACTGAAGTATGAAGTGGTCTCTGATTAACTCAGAAGAAATCAAACATTAAGTCTCTCACAAGGAAAGCAGCTTAGTAAAATTGTGAGTGACTTTGAAAGGAAAAGAGTTTCCTTAGTGTGATGATATATTTGATAGGTCACATACAGCCTACATGATAATTTACTCTACTTTCAACAAAAAAGATAAAAGTGGTATGTCTTTCATTTCCTAGGAACATTTGAGTAATGGGGTGTTTTCTGAACAAAGATTTTTAGTGAAGTAGTTGTATAAAATTAAATCAAATGTGAAAAACTGGCTGTGCAAAAATGTGGGTGTCCTTCTAATTTTGCTGATTTGAATGCATTTAACTGCTCAATACTGATTACTTGCAACACCAAATTGGTTGGATTAGCTCGTTAAGCCTTGAACTTCATAGACAGGTGTATCCAATCATGAGAAAAGGTATTTAAGGTGGTCAGTTGCAAGTTGTGCATCTCTTTGACTCTCCTCTGAAGAGTGACAGCATGGGATCCTCAAAGCAACTCTCAAAAGATCTGAAAACAAAGACTGTTCAGTATCATGGTTTAGGGGAAGGCAACAAAAAGCTATCTCAGAGGTTTAAACTGTCAGTTTCAACTGTAAGGAATGGAATCAGGAAATGAAAGGCCACAAGCACAGTTGCTGTTAAACCCAGCAGGTCTGGCAGGCAAAGAAAAATACAGGAGCAGCATATGCGCAGGATTGTGAGAATGGTTACAGACAACCCACAGATCACCTCAAAAGACCTGCAAGAACAACTTGCTGCAGATGGTGTATCTGTACATTGTTCTACAATTCAGTGCAATTTGCATAAAGAACGTCTGTATGGCAGGGTGATGAGAAAGAAGCCCTTTCAGCACTCACGTCACAAACAGAGTTGCTTGTTGAATGCAAATGCTCATTTAGACAAGCCAGATTCATTTTGGAACAAAGTGCATTGGACTGATGAGACAAAAATTGAGTTACAGTAATCCCTCGCTATATCGCGCTTTGACTTCGCGGATTTTATATGAAAGCATAATTAAATATATAACGCGGATTTTTCGCTGCTTCGCGGGTTCTTCGGACAATGTGTCTTTTTACTTCCTGTACATGCTTCCTCAGTTGGTTTGCCCAGTTGATTTCATACAAGGGACGCTATTGGCGGATGACTGAGAAGCTAACCAATCAGAGCACGCAGTTAAGTCCTCCTGACTGAGAAGCTAACCAATCACAGCACGCAGTTAAGTTCCTGCTTGCTGAATGCAGTGTTAACCAGGAAGTCTCGTCTCGCTCATTCAGCATCAACGTGTTTCGCTGTGTAAAGAGTTGTGCTCTTTTGTGTTTATCTTTGTGCATAGTCAAGCCCTTCATTATGGCTCCAAAACGATCTGCTACTGCTTTAGGGGCCGTGCCCAAGCGCAAACGGAAGATGTTAACGATTGCCGAAAAGGTAAACGTTTTGGATTTGTTGAAGGCTACGATTCTTTTTATTTAAAAAGTAGGAAAGGAATATAAGATCTACGGCCGCAGTGTCCTTTTAACCAGGGTGCAAAACAAGTTGCAAGTTGATGTAATAAGGCAGTAGTCTGGATGGAATCTGCTTTAGGGATTTGGATTGAAGACTGCCAGAAGAAGAACAACGGCAGTGCTTCACAATCGCCTGAAGTGGCTCCTTTAAGGGCTGTAATGCTCTCCTTTGTTGTGCAGTAAAATAAAACTCATTGTTATCGGACAAGTCATCGTGTCATTGTTGGTGAGTAACCATAATTAATTTTCTACTTACAGTACTTAGTACATGTACGTACGTTTAGTGTCACTGTACACACACATTTACTGTATACTATTTTTGCTGCATTGTACGTATTTATTGCTGGTGGCATGTCTATCGTAATGGCTGTAACATGTGATATTGGAGACACGCAATATCTTTAAAATAATATTTAGGTTTTACTGTATATAAACAGTGTGTTTATATACATAATTTCAATGAATCTTACCTAATATCTAAGAGAATACAAAGGGATTATGCTGTATAACTCTGGGAATATTTATAAACAGTGTGGGAGAGTTTATAAGGGCTTAAAATATATAAAAATAACCATACAAACATATGGTTTCTACTTTGCGGATTTTCACCTATCGCGGGGGGGTCTGGAACGCAACCCCCGCGATCGAGGAGGGATTACTGTAAACTTCATTTCACTTCTCAAATATCACTGTGTGTGTCTCCTATATAATATAATTAACTGACATTTTTTATCGTAACAACCAACGATTTATACAGGAAAATAATGACTATTAACAAGGTTGCCCAAACTTTTGCATCCCACTGTGTGTGTGTGTATATATATATATATATATATATATATATATATATATATATATATAAAAATCGACCAAGTCACCCGACCATGGGGAACACACAACAGAGCCCTGCCCGCCATCTCTAATCCTCCTTCCGCGTCCACCGTCGCTCTCGAGGCTAAAGAGAAGGCTAAATCAAACAGCAATAATTAGCAAACAAACAAAGATAACTGGCAGTAACAGTGCAAAATTCACAATTGGTATGCCAGTTTGAAAAGATAAGTTTTGAGGGTAGTTTTAAAATGTGTTATTGAATCGAGCTGATGTATATGAGAGAGAAGAGAATTCCCAAGTCGAGGAGCACTATGAGAGACGCTCGAGCTCCCATAGCACAGAGTTTGATGTGTGGTACAGAAAGTACAGCTGCAGATGAGAATCTGAGTGAGCGAGAGGAGTGTCAGTCTGTAGGAGATCAGTGAGGTTGTGGAGAGTTTTAAATGTTAAGAGCGGTATTTAGTATTGTATTCTGTAGTTAACAGGGAGCCAGTGAAGTTGAAAGAATAGGTGTAGTAAGTTCAGTGGAATTAGAACAACAGGTTATTATCCTGGCAGCAGAATTTTGAATAAATTGTAAGCAATGGATAAGTTTTTGTGGGATGACAGAATACCATTACAGTAATCTATACGTGAGGTGACTCGGGCATTAACCAATACTTTAGTATTGTGTTGCGCAAGAACAGGACGAAGTCTAGAAATGTTTCGGAGATGGAAGAAAGCAGTCCGAGAAATGTTACTTATACAGGAGGAATTATTTAATAATAATAATAATAAATAATAATAAATAATTATTATTATTATTTAATAATTGCCATTATTAGTGTACTAGCAAAATACCTGCGCTTCACAGCGGAGAAGTAGTGTGTTAAATAAGTTATGAAAAAAGGTAACTTTTAAAAATAACGTAACGTGACTGTCCAAGTAATTGTTGTAGGCTTATTTTAGTATTGGGAATGATGAGTATGATTGTAGATGTTGTGTATGAGAAATATACATTTTTAGGATGTAAGGATCTCTTTGTAAACAACGCTTGCAGTTCTGCCCTCAGGCTGTAAAATGTCTGCTGAGCTTACTCTTAAGCATGCAACATACAGTTGGCCATGTGAGAAGCAATCTTGTGTCAAGTCAATGCCGACCTTTTTTAGAGTCTGGCCCTATGACTCATTTATTGTCATAGAGAAGCAGGCCCTTACTGGAAATTGGAGGCGTTTGAATTGGAATGGGAGTTTAGAGGGTATGAGAGGGATGCGAGTGAATTAATACAGTCTTCTCTGAGCCTGTTTCAGTGAAGACAGTTGCCTCGATGAAGTTCTTGTGCAGAGATTCGATCTAAAGTCTGGTGCCATTACTAAGTTTTGGTGGTTGTAAGTTTTGTAATAAAGCGGTGGAGTAAACGAAAACGCAGGAGTCACCAGCAGGCAGACGTGAAGCAAGGTGAACAATAACAGGCTTGAAGCGGTGTGTAAAGAAGAAGGGAGCAGTGAGCACGAACAGCTGTGGACAGTAAGGAAGTGAGTGAGGAGGCACATGAGCACGGGATGTTGTTAATGTATATAGGCAGGGAGCTAACCACGTGGTAAGTGTGTGGACAGCGGCCGAGTGGAAAAAGGAAGGGGGACAGGGGGTGGACCTTGTGTGTGAAATAAATCCTCTTTTAATGGAAATAAGGAATGAAACCGCCAAAAGGAGAGCTCAGTTCCTAAACTTCCTTATGGCGTAATGGTGAGAACAGCCAAAAAGACGACGTTATTTTAAAAAGTTCATTACGAGGCACAACATGAAATGAAATATACTTAATGTTTGTAAGTACAGTGTAAAGGATGAGCATGGGAAAACTGGAAGAAGCAGAAATATTAAGGAGGGGTTTCCCCTATCTATATACAGTGGAACCTCGGTTTACGAGTGTTTTGCAAGACAAACAAATTTTATTAATAAATTTTGACTTGATAAACTAGCGATGTCTTGCAAAATGAGTAGTATGGATACACTTTGTCTGCTGAGCGTCATGTTATCACAACTGAGCTGATGGTTCTTCTCTCTCTCTCTCCTTGAGGGCAATTGTCTCCTATTCTCCGTCTCAGTCTGTGTGCCTCACTCTTATTAGTCAACATCCGTACGAGCACATACGGTTTACTACAGCATTGTGACTGTATGTGTGCGCACGCTGTGAAGTGCGAGTCCCCATCTTGCGCCACAAAACATGAAGCTGAGTCTCAGTACTTTAACAACACCAGCTTTATTCAGCTCGAAACAGCAACAGCACTGTTATTTATTGTAGCGGGATCGTTATAATGTTCCTTGTATCACCCATCGACAGCAGGCGCTTATAGCATGTCTGCTATTTTTTTGGATGTGCTTATACGGCGAACTGCTACAACGCTGGGAGACTGTGATTGCTTTGGGACACTCTTCCGCGTGTCGTCCCGTTGGGTGGAATCCCACATGAGTTTAGAAACTTACTCACACCAGCCATGATTCTTTTTAAAGGTAAAGTGCAGGTTAATTTGTTTTATGTATTTTTACTTTATATTTTGTATTAATCATTTTTATATGAATAGTTTTGGGTTGTGGAACGAATCATCTGAGTTTGCATTATTTCTTATAGGGAAATTCGCTTTGATATATGAGTGCTTTGTATTGCGAGCACGTTTCCAGAACGAATTATGCTCGCAAACCGAGGTTCCACTGTATACAGTTTAGGGGGTACACCCATCCGGGGTGTTGTAATAGGACATGAAACATACCTAACGTTTATAAGCACACTGCAAGGAATGAGCATGCAAAATTTCAGCTTCCCACATATATGGAAAGTGGGAGAATTAGTGATGAGTCAGTGAGGGCTTTGCCTTTTATATATGTACATTGCAAAATACCCGCGTTTCGCAGCAGAGAAGTAGTGAGTTAAAGAAGTTATGAAAAAGAAAAGGAAACATTTTAAAAATAACATAACCAGTGGTAAAGCAAGGAAGACTCCATAATAAGGACTGTTGGGTGCACGTAGAAGGGGTGCCTGCAAAACTAAAAGGGATATTCGGAGCTGATGGCTTTACTTGTCTGTTGTGGAGCGAGCGTCGGCCATGGATGGACGCTAACGCCGAGTCACCCGTTTGAGACGGACTTCATTCTTCAATAAAGGAACTGTCACCGAGCTGGTGAGACCGCTTCTTTACATATAAATTAAGTAAACGTGTCTGTGGCTCACATCAGGATTGGTCGCTGGATTCACTGCAGACTTCCCAGGCCATGTGATTATAAACTTTTAAAAGAAAGTTCAGATAAAGGACTGGGGAATGTGTGGGGATTGTGTGTGTCTGGGTGTCTAATTTATGTGTGTATATAGTTGTAATATAGGTTAAGTACATGTGAATATATTTGCTCCGTTTATAAATAAGATATTCTTTCTGTTTCTTTACCTTGCTTTCTTTCTTTCCTGCTTTCTTGCATTGTTTCGTTTTCAGCAGCGTCTCTATGAAGTTGTGGATTTGCCTGCGAGTATGTAGTGATAGCATGTTTATTAACTTGTGGATTGTTCTGCGAGTATTTGTTGACAGCATGACGAAGTTGTATCCGTCTAGCTGCATCAGAAATTGTACCACGACGTCTGACACGCCTCCTTTTTACTGTTTCCTCACAGCTTGGAGTGCTGCTGACAGATGGCCTTATATGGGCAGGCAGTCAATTACGTGGGAGGCACGTGGATGGAGGACGCAATATAGGCAGGCAGCCAACTACGTGGGAGGTTTGGTGATGGGGGACGCAACTCCGCCTCACACGGCGACCGAGCTGCAGGCTATGGCCGTATATGTACGCAAGTAGTATTCTGTTATGACCGTTACGCATAAAATTTCAAAATGAAACCTGCTTAACTTTTGTAAGTAACCTGTAAGGAACGTGCCTGCCAAATTTCGACCTTCTACCTACACGGGAAATTGGAGAATTAGTGATGAGTGGGTCAGTGAGCCAGTCAGTCAGTCAGTCAGTCAGTGAGGGCTTTGCCTTTTATTAGCATAGATAAATGGATATAAATAATTGCATGTAAACGATTCGCCAAAATCTGTTGTATGTAGACGATACTGTTTAAAACATTATTGTTTTTTCATCAGAAAACCCAGTTTCCACATCTACCTGTATTAGTTTAAATGGCACTTTTACCACTCGCAATAGTGTGGACGCGCTGACTTATCGTGTCGACTGGGCAACACAGTGAATGCAGCATCTATCTATATATGTGTATGTTTTCCGTAGCCTGCTACAGGATGGTACTCTCTCAACCATTGCCATTGGTTTCTCTCCTTGCTATTTTCATTATACTGCGATGGTGGTTTCCTAAGCCTTTGTTATACTGAATTCCTTTCTCACTGTTTTCCGTTCCTATGCTTACACCACCGTATGCTACGGCGGGCTTTGGCTAGTATTGTATATTTTCTGTTAATCCTTTAAACTTAATGTCATATGTCATATATTAAAAGGAAGTTGCTACTTTGAAAGCTCAGCCAATGATAAACAAAAATCCAAAGAATTAAGAGGGGTTCCCAAACTTTTTCATATGACTGTATCCTAATCACTACTCCCAAAAAGAATTTGTTACAGATTATAATACTAAAAATAATAATACTAATACATTTTATTTATATAGAACCTTTCCTATGTTCAAAGCACATCACAGAAATTCAAAATGAAAAACATGGAATATATACTATCAGATGAAAATAATATTATCTTAAAACTAAGATAATAGTTTCATAAAATACTAAAATTTTAATTCATAAAACACAATGCTTTGAACTAGAATGAGAGACAAACACAATAAAAATACAAAATAAAGAAAATACTACAAGAAAACCCTGAACAAATAGCAATGTGACACAAAAATGCAAATTAGTATGAACACCTGGACAGAGTGGGTGAACTAAAAGAAAGGGTCAGGATGTCACATTAAGTTAAATGTCTTCCTGAACAAATGTTTTAATTATGCTTTTTAAAGAATGAATAGAGTCAGTTTAATTCATTTAGGGAGGTCGTTCTAAAGCTGGCATTCAAACAGGTGAAGGTTCTGTCACCCATACAGCACAGGTTAGTTTGGGGCACAATGAAATTGCTATAATCATTTGACCTTAGTGGTGTACCAGTTTTACTACAGGAAATAGCTTATCATTTTCAGTACTGGTAAAAATATGTGGCTTAGCAAGGAAAATACTATTGTTTAAAACTGCATATTAGAGAGAATACATAAAGCAAATCTCTTAATTTATTAACATTAATTCATGTAAATAATATCAAATGGCTGTGGCAGATTGTGCTCATTTCACGATGCCCTGCTTACATTTTGTACTTTTTCAAAATCCAAAAGCGCCAATAATTAAAGATGGGTAAGATAAGCCTTTAGCACTTATACAAGCTTCACTGTCTAAAGCTGCACAGTTGGCCAAATGGCATATTCACAAATGACTATGCAAGTTCACTATTTGTGACATTTTTTCCAATAACAACCTTTTGGTTTAGTCGACAAATAACCTTGTTAAACCTTTATGATCACCACACTTAAATTGCTTTATATTCAAAGTATTGCCAAATTGGTTGATTACTTCGTTCAATTTACCACCAGTTGGTCCATATTAGCTTTTCTATTCTAAACAAGGTATGACAGTGCATGTCCCTTAACAATCTCGACACTCTGTAGCCAAATTAAACATTACACGAATTACAAAACAGTGAAAATGGCTTACTTGGTTACAACTGTGATGCCTCATCCCCAGCAATAAAATCATCAATCAGTGATATTTAAGAGGAATAATGGTCAACCTGAGAATTTTAAACACCAATCAAATCTAGTTTATGATAAACATAAAAATGAGTAACTACAAATGGCTCTCTGTAAAATTAGTCACATTTTCTTTTTTTTTGTAATCTAACAACTAAGGTGCCATGACGTGATTCTGGAAGAGTAGAAGAAGCGAAGTCTGACATTTGAATTATATAAAAAAAAAATTATTGTGTAATAAATTGTTGTTTTACTTAGGTTTTCTTTTCATAAAAAAAGATGTATATATCGAGATAATCAATATATCATAGCAACTTATCTAAACTGCATCATATTAAAAAACGTTTCCAGTTTTTCCTTAAAATGTCTGTTCATTTTACCACTTCACCTTTCCATCTCCATTCCATCAATGCTTTTGATGTGTGCCTTGTAAAGTATTGTTGAACAGTAATTAGCTCTGCTACAGTATACATTAAAATGCTCTATTAGTGGGCTGCTCACACTATGGAGACTTTATACCAAAATATGTTTCACCCTACTGATCTGTTATTAAGGTGTTTTTAGAAATAGAAAAAAAGTGGAACAAGAATAGCTGTGAATGGGGTAGTGATGAAAGCTGTACATTATACCTACCTCAGGAGACGGCAGTTTCAATTAATGAAGCACTGTGGGTGTGAGGGTATACATGGGTATGCCCAATCTGTTAACTTCATTAACAAGATGAAGCACAGAGAAGGGCTATAAATATATATTTAAAAAAAAAAAACAAACAAGGTAAATACTCAGCAAGCCAAATTAACCTAAATAAGAGACAAGGAGAAAAAACAGGAGAAATAAATGGAAGAAAAAAGCTAAAGAAAAGGTACAAGACACAATCCAAATCGTAACACTATGTGAGACAGGTTCAGGGTCCCATGAATTAGCACTTCCATCTTTTCCGACTTATAACCTTTCACTTTGATAAATGCTTTGACACTACTGGTTTAAGCTATTTTATTAAGAGAAAATTTCATGCATTCCTTTGGTCTAACTGATTAGGCACGCAGCATGAATATGGGTGGAGATGTGAAATCAATTTAAAAAATTCCAGTAATGTTCATTCAATTCAATTTGTTTTGTATGGAAGTATTTACTTCAACAGATGACATACAAAAATCAGATATGAAATAAAAACCATTTTATCTTGGGTCTACCAATGCATGCACACACACTCACACCAAAAAAGAAAGCACCTCTTCAGCCCCATCTACCTTGCCAAGTCCATTTTTTGGGACAATGAAAAACTTACAATTAATCTAAACAAACATCTTGGAGATAAGGAAAAAACAACTACAAAGAAATAGAGAGAAAATGTAAAAAAAACCACACAGATTGAGTAAACAGGCCATAATGCAAATCTAGTTTGCCAGGAGCTATGAAGCAGCATCATTAAAAGACCTGGGGAAACCTTAAGATCGCGGCCTGTTGAAAATTCAAGAGATACTCATAGAGGTATGCATTATTGATCCACCAAGGAGAAATATTGGAATATTTTTCTGGTCTCCATTTTAGCACCAGGTACAGGCATTAGGCACGAGACAACAGAGAGTTTTTGTACTACAGCAACATACGACATGTTAATGAGCACACGTAAGAAAGAATGTCAATGTACTCTCTATTAGTGACAATAATGACATTATGAACCTAAAATGTAAAGTTACTGCATTGCAAAACCATCCAGCTTTAAATGTATAATGTTTTATGAGTTAACATTAAACACTGCTCCAGAAATGTCTGTACTTTTATTTTCTGCTTGAATGCCATATTGACCTGATAGCTGTGGGTCTTGACTGAATCTGTGAAGAAATTGAAATTAGAAAATATTCTCTGCAGTTGAAAACAGTCACTGGTTGTAAACATAGTATGAAACATAGTATGAATAGATATTTAATGCAACCAGAAAAGCAAGTATTGAGAATTTGCCTGGTTCCTCTCTCTACCACTGAAGATGACTGCTTTCGAAAGCAATACAAGATGCACTGATGTATAACTCATCCTTGCTTTAATCCACCTTGATTCAGTATCACTGAAAGGTGTAACAATGTGTCAAGCACCCATTCTCACATTTACAGCTTGTAAGAGCAGCACCAATTGCTACTTACTGCTCCCAGTAGCATTTGAGTAAGTCTTGAGAACTGTTGTGATATAATGATAAGTTTGTGCTTTGTTGGTACCAAAAGAGCTCAACTTGAAAACAAGCCTGTGGATGTGGTGCATTTATCAAACAATGTAGATATTTGCCGCTCTCGTCCAAAGAAGCAACTGTGTGTGTGTGTGTGAAAACTTCAGAGTAGCAGCGAGCGGAAGCACAGAGCAGCAGCATCTCCCACAGACACATAGCCCTTTGTAAACACCCATGTAAGTTCAACTGAAGTACAGCCAGCAGCTGACCAGGAGAAATAACCGGCAGTGAGAAATCAAAGTCAATCGCTCAGCAGGTGATGGAAACTTAAAGCCGACGGTCTCTTAGTGATTCAGCTGAACGCGGAAAGTGCCAAAGCACCGAAGTTACTACAAAAACGGAGAAGATGATATCAACACTAAACGTAAGTTCTATCTGCTCTCTGCCCATTGAGGGCACGTTTATATGTTGTGTGTCCTGCAGCATGTACAGTTCAGGTTTTCCGGCCGACAGTGTAGATAGCTTCACCTGCCAAAAGTGTTTAGTTAATTTAGAGTTGGTCGGGAAAATACGCGAATTGGAGGACCGCATTAGGAATCTGATAGCAATGAGGCAAACCGAAAACTGGATCGACTCGGTTTGTTTAGACAATTCGGCTACTTCTGATTCAGCTTCAGTCTCTCCAGGTTCCACTGTAGTCAGTGCGCGGCCGAAGTCAGCAGCACCAATTCAGCCACAGGGAGAGTGGGTAACAGTAAGACGGGGTCTAAGAATCCAAAATTTAGTCCCCAGCACCCAGGTCACCAATTGGACCCAGAACAGATTCTCAGCTCTCCGCAGTGCACCTGTGGAAACTGATAAAAAGAAAGTGCTCATAATTGGCGATTCCATAGTGCAAAATGTTAGAATTCCAAACTATGTTAAACCAGCAGTTAATGTTAAATGCCTGCAGGGGCCAAGATTTCTGGCATAGAGGCGCATTGGACCGTGTCGCCGATGAAGAAGTATCTACTTTATTGTTGCACGTCGGCACTAATGATATTTATCTACAGCAATCTGAGGTATTAAAGGAACTTCATCTCTCTATGCACCAAAGCTAAAAGAAAATGTCGGAATTTAATTGTATCTGGTCCCTTACCAAGATTATATAGAGGGATGTGATTTATAGCAGATTGCATTCCCTTCACTGCTGGCTAGAAACCTGGTGTGCAAATAAAAGCATAGCATTTGTGAACAATTGGGATGATTTTTGGGAAAGGCCTGGATTTTTCAGAAGAGATGGTCTTCATCCTAACTGGAGGGATCTTATGTATTATCCCAAAATATGGCAGCAAAACTGCCTGGTTGACTGATTAGAGCACCATCCAGGCCGCAGTCATGTGATCTTAAATCACAGGCTGTTGTTTATCCCACCTGTTATTTTCCTGAAGCTGTTACCCATAATCCCTGTTGTGGGGCATCCAGTAAATTTAGTCTTGATACAAACCTTAAATTAATTGATAACCAAAAATAAGGTGTATAATTAGACCAAGGGATAAAACCAGACCTCCACCAGGGGCATCTGTAATAGAAATTTAATTCAAATTAAAACAAAAAATATATCAGCAGTTCAGAAAGAACCATGCAGTTTTAAATGCTGTTTATTGAACATTGCTCTCTTGGCACTAAAGCTGTTTTGGTAAATGATATATATTAAGTACAAAATCTGATCTGTGTCTTCTTACTGAAACCTGGCTTAGTAAATGTGACACTGTTCCCCTAGCTGAGGCGTCACCAGATGGATACTCGTTCCTTCATAAGTCTAGAGGAGGAGGCCTTGGAATAATTCATTGTAACAAATTGCAAATCACTCCTAAAAATTTAGGCAACTTTACATCCTTTGAGGCATTCATTTTAAATATTAAAACAGATTCCAACACAATTATAGTGCTAGTCTACAGACCACCAGGGCCATATTCATTGTTCATGACTGAATTTAGCAACCTTCTGTCTGATTTGGCTATAAATTATGATCACGTAGTTCTGATGGGGAATTTTAATGTACACATTGATGTGGAAACTGACACTTTTAGCAAATGTTTTACTTATTTGTTAAATTCAGTAGGATTTTGTCAGATTGTCAAAGGTCCAACTCATAATCATAACCACACATTAGATTTAATTATAACTTACAAAGTTGAAATTCAAAATTTAAATATTACTCCATTAAATGTAGTTATTTCCGATCACTTCTTAATTACATTTGATTTAGTTCTGCCCATGCCAACGCACTCACAGATTAAAACAAAGACAGTGTGACATCTAGATTGTAATTCTGCTTCAAAATTTATAGATACCTTGAGTAAGTCGAGTGTAATTGTGGAAAACCATTTAGATCAGTTAACATCAAATGTAAACGTGGAAAACAATTTAGATCAGCTAACATCACATTATAATGTGACCTTGAGAGATGCTCTGGACACAGGGCTCCCTTAAAACAAAAGTGATCAAAGCACATAGAAACTCTCCCTGGTTTAATGAAAAACTCGAGCTCTTAAATTAGAGTGTCGAAAAGTGGAGCACAGATAGAGAACAACAAAGCTACATGTCTTTCAAATTGCATGGACAGAGAGTGTTAAAAATATAAAAAAGCTCTCTTTAAAGCTCACTCAGAATACTGTTCTACAATAATGTTAGAACAGTGGCTAAATTAACAAATGGAAATTCAGATCTACAGTGCAAAATACCAACAGATATTAGCAGTACAGACTTTATGAACTTCTTCAATGAGAAAATTAAAAATATAACATCCCAGATCTTAGCATCACAGTACAAACCAAATACTAGCTTAACAGACCCTTTCTCACATTGCATTCAGCACTTTAGTAATTTTAATTCGGTAACTGAGCAGGAAGTCTTATCTTTAATTTCTAAAATGAAGCCCACCACTTGTTCCCTAGATCCAGTGCCAACAAAACTAGTAAAAAGTGCAATGGATGTTCTTGCAGCACCTATTCTAAACATTATCAATAGTTCATTATTGCATGGCACAGTACCTGATGCACTAAAAGTGTCAGTCATTAAACCATTACTTAAAAAGTCAGACCTAGACCCACACATACTAAATAATTATAGGCCTATTTCAAATTTACCATTTCTCTCTAAAATACTAGAAAAAGTAGCCAGTCAGCTTCAGTCACACCTTACGCATTACAATTTATTTGAGAAATTCCAGTCTGGTTTCGACTGGTCATAGTACAGAAACGCACTAACACGGGTTGTAAACGACATTCTGATATCCTCTGATGAAGGAAACTCCACTGTAATTATGTTGTTAGACTTAAGTGCAGCATTTGACACCATTGACCATTCTATTTTATTACATAGGCTAGAAAATGATGTTGGGCTTACAGGCCCGTGCTGCTTGGTTTAGTTCTTATTTATCAAATCGATTCCAATATGTACAGAAATGTGCTGACAGTACTCCATCATTATACACAGAAGTTCAATATGGTGTCCCAGGGCTCAGTACTGGGACCTTTACTGTTTTCACTTTACATGCTTCCACTGGGATCTCTCATTAGGAAACATAATGTTAATTTTCACTCGTATGCAGATGACACCCAGTTATACCTTTCATTTAAATCAAATGAAGTTTCTCCGATGTTGTCTTTAATTAGTTGTGTTAGTGAATTAAAGGAATGGATGAATGAGAACTACTTGTCTTTAAATACAGATAAAACAGAGATGTTAATTGTTGGAGGGAATGACGCTGATCACAGCAATATTTTGTCATTTAACTCAGTTGGAATCCCAATTAATTTTACTGAATCAGCCCGCAATCTAGGAGTTATCTTTGACTCTAGCATGTCATTTAAAGCATATTACAAAGTTGTCCAAAACATGTTTCTTCCATCTTAAAAATGTTAGGAAATTAAGGCGCTTTCTAAATAAACAGGATTCTGAGAAATTAATTCATGCATTTATCTCTAGTAGGATTGACTACTGCAATGCGTGTTCACTGGCTGTTCAAACTGTTCTTATACAGCCTCCAGTTAATCCAAAATGCTGCTGCAAGAATTATTACAAGAACAAGAAAATATGAACACATAACTCCAGTTCTTAAATCTTACACTGGCTCCCAGTTAAGTTTAGGGCAGATTTCAAAATCCTCCTTTTAACATATAAAGCATTAAATGGCCAAGGTCCGCTTACTTGTCTGAACTTATCATGACTTACAAACCTGCACATTAAGATCTCAAGATGCCGGTCTGCTTAGGATTCCAAGGATTAATAAAATAACAGTGGGAGGTCGAGCTTTTAGTTACAGGGCCCCTAAACTGTGGAATGGTCTGCCTGCTACTATAAGAGATGCCCCTTCGGTCTCAGCCTTTAAATCCCGGCTGAAGACTCACTACTTCAGTTTAGCATATCCTGACTAGAGCTGCTGATTAACTGTACAGACTGCATCTCTGTTGTTAGTCATTAGCACTAAAACATAAGTAACATGATAGTTATAATTTGATACTAATCCTCACCTATTCTGTTTCTCTTCTCGGTACTCAAATGTGGCATTGGTGCCACGCCCACCTGCCAAGTTGTTTGCCTGCCTATGGTAAAGTCATCCCTGATGGAGGATCACAGGAATCATGGGAAAGAGGGTCCTTTCATCAGATTAGCTATTTCAGCTGGAATGGCCAAATGGGGAGGCAGCTTGATGGATGAGGTCTCCAGGACTCTAAAATATCCAAATCATATTATGTGATATCATCTACTGTTAAATTCTACTACTTCTAAAATTTTATTTTTATGCTGTATTGAGGATTTGTTCTGTTCTGTGTATTGTACTGTATTGTATTGTATTGACCCCTTCTTTTTGACACCCACTGCACGCCCAACCTACCTGGAAAGGGGTCTCTTTGAACTGCCTTTCCCAAGGTTTCTTCCATTTTTCCCTACAAGGTTTTTTGGGAGTTTTTCCTTGTCTTCTTAGAGAGTCAAGGCTGGGGGGCTGTCAAGAGGCAGGGCCTGTTAAAGCCCATTGCGGCACTTCCTGTGTGATTTTGGGCTATACAAAAATAAATTGTATTGTATTGTAAATGAGGTCCAAGCCACTTTCACATATGGTGATGTCATGCATAGACAACTTTGAACTTCACATTATTAAACAGATTGTGAACAATGGTTCTGCCAAAGCATAGTCAGTTTATGTTGTTATATATTAGTTTTCATTTTTCAATAAGACATTAAAATATCTTGCTCTCGATAAATGAATGTCTGTTTTAAACCTGCTCATATGTTATTCACATCTGCTTTTTGGCACATGCATATTTTGATGCTTAAATCCAAACAAAGTTATATAAATGATATCCTTAGTGTGGAATGTTCCATTTGTGGTGTCACGGCAGTTCTCAAAAACCTTCAGACTTTGGAGCATTTCGGATTAGGGATACTCAACCTGTTTATTGCAACATTATTATACTGTAACAATATCTATGTATTAAGAGAACATCATATTTGTGAGGTCCGTAGAAATAATGCACATGCGCATACATAACCATCCTAATCTACAACCAGATTATAATCTGTCTATGGTTATTCATAAAGGTTAATGAGAAATAACTATCAAAGGCAATAATGCATAAAGCTACCTTTAAATTTCTGCAACTCATTAGTAATTAGGAATTTGCAAATTTATTTTTTGAAGTCAATTGACAACTCTTACCATGCTAAGGATGGAGAAAGGTTTACTTCCAAAAGCCAAGGTTTAAGAGTAGAGTCAATGAGGACATCAAATCCATACAACTCTGGAAGAAAAAGACAAAAGAGTACACATATTTCACAAAACAGTACATATTCCTTCAGTTTATATAAACATTTTTGTTCAATGTCAGAAAGGGCTGCTTGTAAATTAGAAGAGGGACAGTTCCCATGAAAGTGTACATCTCATCAATACAACACAAATATTGTTTGGCTACAGAGCCACACCACCTTTCTAACTGCTTAGGCTTCCAACCAACCCCTTGATCTTCCTAGAATTTATTGAATTCAGACCTAATGACTCTATACCAGTGTTTCACTTCTCTCTGTTCTCTAAAGTCTTATTCAGCTTCCAGCGTTATGTCTGTTCAATATATTTAGTGCATTTCCTTCACAAAAAAACTGTGCCCATTGCTATAACTTGTATTTCAATAACATTCACATCTACATTATTCTTAATTCTAATTTTCATTGTCACTTCTTAAAGGTGCATTTAAATGAACAACCTAATTTTTTTAATCTGCTAGAAAAGAATGAATAGGTTTTATATATTTTTTTAATGCATTGATGCCTTATAGACTCCATTTTAGACTCAAGGAACAGACATTTTTTATTTATAAAAAAAACCTTTACTTAATGACTTAATTACAATTGTAAATTAATGTGTAGTCATGATTGTGAAAAAAAATTTTGACTTGCAACATACTTTCAGCTGTCTATTAACCTATTACTTCTAAGACTTCAAAGTCGCAAAATTTCTGAAAGCAAATTTAAGCAAACTGTTTTAACTCCGCTTTTGTTCCTTCAGCATTTTAGCATAGTCCTCTTTGAAAAACCATATAGCATGATCTTTGTATTTTCTGACATGCCAGCAACAATATTATCCTATATGATCTGGTTCATCTTTCCTTCTGAATTTATATCAAGAATTCACACTACCATTGGTTTTAAATCTAAAATTGCATAAACATATCTCTCGATTATATAAAAAAAATCTTGGGACGAGACAAGACGTTTTCAGAGAGATAATTTCAAGTCCCGCGAGAAGAGACTTTGTGCCAAGAGATGAACTGAAAACCTAACAGGTCCAAGCGGGGGTGGAAATAAAAGACAAACAGTAGAAGAAGAAAAGAAAGAGTAGAAGACAAAGTAGAATGTTGTAAAATGGTTCAAAAACTGTGTGATACACACCGCGCTGTGGAGTCGGTAGATAAATTCTTCGACTCCAACTACTTAGTTTCAGGTAGTTCTGATTCTGACTCCTCTGTATTTAATATGCTAATGTATTTTCCATGTTGATCGAAGGAAGGCAACACCACATAACTACTGGCTAGGAAGCTGACTATCTACCGTATAGGTCAGTTAAACAAAAAAAACAAAAAAAAAATGAAAACAATAAGGTTTTATTTATTGTTTTTATCAAGTGGCTATAAAGTAGTAGCATGCATAAAAATCAGGACTAGGAACTTTACCAGTTCAAAAAATATAAACCACATTCTTCAGTAGTTTTAAAACAAAAACAAAGCTTAACTACACGAACAAAAACAGTTTATATATTAAACTTGGAATACAGTTGTAGAGTAGAATAGCTGTTAAATGCAATCCAAAATTAACTCAATGCAATGTTCTAATAAACAGAATTGCTTCTGCCAGATCCTATTTCATAGAAGCTCTTAAATCTGACTTGATTAATTTTAGAGCTGAAAATAGTCTTTCAACACTGACTTGGGTGGGTAGCACTGCTGTTACAATTCTAGCCACATCACTAATTAATCTCTGGATCAACAAAGATGGCTTCTTCTACAGTCAGTTTCGATGAGTGATCATACTTTTCAGCTTCTTTTAATTCTTTAAAAAACTCCTGCTGGAATCTCTTTATTTGGACATTTACTGGTTGTTTATCTTTCAGGCATAGGTGATGCCAGTTTGCTTTTGAAACTTCCATTTTATCCAAGTAGAAATCAAAGTCTAATTCTTCATTTGAAGAGGATGATCCGGAGTTACCAATGCTTATATCTTTAGCCAGTTGTGGTGTTTCAGGAAGTTGTAATCCCTTCATGTGAACTGCTACATCATAGAATGTGTTTTTACCATTAGCAATCTGGTCACTGCTCAACATAATTCGATTCATTGGATCAACATAAATAGCAGCTAACAAGATTTGATTATCTAGTAAGAGACTCTCTCTTTTCTTCAATGAAGATACGATGCCATCAGTTATTAACCCTCCACTTTTGTTCAGGCAATATATCAAGATCTTCCATTCCAAGAAAAAATTACCAGGTGTTAAATCTTCATGTTGCAACCTCTTGGTGACAGTAAAGGGGTAAGAAAGTAGACTTTCTAGTTCTTTACTTGTGCCCACTGCCTTTCAGTTAATAAAACATTTTAATTGTCCAGTTCTTTAAGAAAGTCTTTTAGTTCAAGCAAACGCTTTACCATCAAATAAGTGCTTTCCCAGCATGTTGTTTAATCCAAAATGGCTCCTTTTCCTGCACATCTTTTCAAAATGGCATCTGTTTTAGGAACCCTGGTTGCAACAGCTACTTGCCTTAATTTGCCAATTAGAGTACTTGCATGACGATCTTTCAATCCATCTCTTTTAGCAAGTTGCAGAGTATGAACAGCACAATGCATATGTTTAATAGTAGTAAGCTTAGATGCTTCTTCAGCAATGTTGTCCAAAATATCACTATTCTCTTCAGTTTCAATTTCTCCAATACTTGCAAAACTGTCTTCCTCTAATATGTTTGTCACTTTCTTCAACTACTTTATTCATTTTCTCAACTGTGCTTAACATATTAGAAGCATTATCTGTCACAATACATAGAATGTGTTCCTTTTTCATTTCAAACTCTTCTAAAGCAGGTGGTGTGCAACGTTATGCTAAAGTTCAGCCCTGGGTGTGAGCATACTGTATGTGGAGAGTGCAGACAGAACCCCTAAACAGACATCAGGCCACAGCACACACCTACACCATTACACTTGTTTACACTCAGTTGAACTTGTTAAACACATTATATCTGAAATAAAACGAAAACACTTTTTTGATGTACCATAATCCAGATTACAATACGTGAATGTCCAGTTGTATAATAGCTCTGATGAACTTCACACTAGTAGTAACACAACTATGCACTGGGCTTTGCTCTTACATCAGAAGTACTTAATTATGACTATTGTTTGTGAAATGGGACATTTGAACTTGCTGTATTTTTTTTTCATTACAATTTAAATTTATTAGGAGTCAGAGTTGGTATATTTAAGCCAACTCTGACTCCAGGTACACAAAATTGTCTCTGACTCCTCGACTCCACTGCCCTGGATACACATGCAGAGCAGGTTAGAGATTATGAAAGAACTAAAATTCAAAAGTCTCAAGAAACTGATGGTAAAGATCGCATTAGCGCTAACAAACGGAAATTATTACTCTGTGAAATAACGGAACAGCGAAAAGAGATCGAATATATGGACATGGGTGATATGACAAAGCTACAAAAAGTGTCATTTCAAGGTTTATATTTATGATCACAAAGAAGCGTTGCAACATAGAATCAAAAGAGTTAAACGATCGGACGTATTAGAAATTCTACAGCCAATGATGGATACAAATCCAAACGTCCAAAAGTATCACACACTTTACACAAAATTTATCTGAAAAACAAGGACAAATAAGTTTCCTTGGATTTCTATATGAATCTGAAAGATCACGCTCGCATATATAATAAACTAACGTGAAGAATTGTCAACAATAATAGTTTAGAAAGACGGAGATATCAAAGACAGAGTTGATATTTGTGTTTATGCAAAAGCACAGCATGATTCGTCGCAAGCAGCAGATCCGGGAAATGGCTAGCATGGAGGGCCCCGCACGGGGGTTGGCGAGCGAAGTAAGTTTAGATAAAGAAAGAATGGATCGACAATTTGAAAAAGTGCACTCATACTTTTCCTTTGCAATGGAACACTTCTGTCTCTTGCCTTCTTTCATCTTCAAAACTGCTTTAACATTTTATTTTACTTGTTTCTAGATCATTTGCCTTTTAAGCCGTTATTTTTCACCTATCTTCAGCAAAGCCATTCCCATTCTCAACTGCCTTCACTGCATCTGAATTTAACCCATATGTCTCCTCTTTGTCTCTGCAGCTGTGCAGTTAGAAAACCACTTCAATTACTTTGAAGCAGGAGTACTTCTTTATTCAAGTGAGTATTCATACCCCATGGAAACAACCAAAAGGAACAATAACTCAGAATTATCAGTTAATTTATTTTTTTAACCTGCTTAGCCCAATGGCAGATTGTGGAAACCTTAGCTTATCCTAGCAATAGCAGGTACAAGGGAAGAGTCAGTCCCAACAGGATGCAAAGGCAATTGCAGGGCACACTCAACAGACCACTTTAAAGTAACAGATTAACTTAACATGTATATATATTTGCTGTAGGAGAAAATCTAGTTACTTAACAGAAAGCTAAATATACCTGTAAATGCATATAACTTGAAAACACCACAGTACACTTGATTGATTTTTTACAAGTACTTAGGTGCGCGTTAACCCTTTGAAAGTATACTGCTATACACAGAAGACAAGACGACAACACTGCTTCAAAAACATTCTCAAAACCACTTAATTGAATTCACGGTTGTGGGGAGGTTGGTGCCAATGCTAATAATAATATTTAATCATTAAGCCTACTTGCACTAGGCCAATTTGAAATCACCAATTAACCGAACGGGTACATATTAAAAATGGGATGGGCAAACAGAAATACCCTGAGGAAACCCACACAGACACAGGAAAAGTGTGAACACTACAGAGACCACATCCGAACTCAGGATATTCATTGAATAATATTGTTGAGATATCAACAGTGCAAAGTTCACTGACGGATGTACAAAACTAAAGAATAAAAGATAAAGAAAAGCAAGAGAAAAAATTACCGTGAAGAGAGTATATCTCACACTCATGCATATCCAAGATACTTCAACAGGCAGAATGTCAGTTCACCTGTGCAGTTCCAAAGCTCAATACTAAATAATCCAGAGATACTCCAGTTGTGGATATGAAGGCATCTACAGAACAGGTTTCACTAGTCCAAATTATGAATTACAAATTACAATTGAACACTTACTAGGAGAAAAGAGAGGACAGAGCCAATGATCAAATGGTGGAAGTTGAAAAAGGAAGACTGCAAGGTTGAGTTTAGGGAGGAGGTAAGACAGGCACTGGGAGGCAGTGAGAGTTACCAGGCAGAAGTAGTAAGGGTGACAGTAAGAAGTCTGCTTGGCGTGACATCTGGACAGAGGAAGGAGAAAAAGGAAACCTGGTGGTGGAATGGGGAAGTACAGGAGAGTATACAGAGGAAGAGGATGGTGAAGAAGAAGTGGGATAGTGAGAGACATGCAGAAAGCAGTCAAGAGTACAAGGAGATAAGGCGCAAAGTGAAGAGAGAGGTGGCGAAGGCTAAAGAAAAGGTGTATGATGAGTTGTATGAGAGGCTGGACACTAAGGAGGGAGAAAAGGACCTCTACCAAGTGGCTAGACAGAGGGACATAGCTGGTAAAGATGTGCAGCAGGTTAAGGTGATAAAGGATAAAGATGGAAACATACTCACAAGAGAGGAGGGTGTGTTGAACAGAAGGAAAGAGTACTTTGAGAGGCTGATGAATGAAGAGAACAAGAGACAGAGAAGGTTGGACGATATGGATATAGTCAGGAAGTGTAACAGTGGCAAGGAGGAAATATGGACAGCTATGAAGAGGATGAAAAATGGAAAGGCCGTTGGTCCAAATGACATACCTATGAAAGCATGGAGGTGTTTAGGAGAGATTGCAGTGGAGTTTTTAACCATACTGTTTGATAGAATCTTGGAAAGTAAGAGGATGCCTGAGGAGTGAGGAGTGTACTGGTGCTGATATTTGAGAATAACGGGGATGTGCAGAGCTATAGTAGATACAGGGGGATAAAATTGATGAGCCACAGCATGAAATTATGGAAAAGAGTAGTGGAAGCTAGATTAAGAAGGGAGGTGATGATAAGTGAGCAGCAGTATGGTTTCATGCCAAGAAGGAGCACCACAGATGCAATATTTGCTCTGAGGGTGTTGATGGAGAAGTATAGAGAAAGCAGAAGAGGTTGCTCTTTGTGGACCTGGAAAAAGCATATGACAGGGTACCTCAAAAGGAGTTGTGGTATTGTATGAGGAAGTTGGGAATGGCAGAGACGTTTTTAAGAGTTGTATAGGATATGTACAAGTGAAGTGTGACAGTGGTGATGTCTGCAGTAGGAGTGACGATTGCATTCAACATGGAGGTGGGATTACATTAGGGATCAGCTCTGTACCCTTTCTTATTTGCAATGGTGATGGACAGTTTGACAGGTGAGATTAGACAGGAGTCCCCGTGGACTATGATGTTTGCTGATGACATTGTGATCTGTAGTGTGAGTAGGGAGCAGGTTGAGGAGACCCTGGAGAGGTGGAGATATGTTCTAGAGAGGAGAGGAATGAAGGTCAGTAGGAACAAGACATAGTACATGTGTGTGAATGAGAGGAAGGTCAGTGAAATGGTGAGGATGCAGGGAGAGTTGATGGTCGATGAGTTTAAATACTTGGGATCAACAGTACAGAGTAACAGGGATTATTGGAAGAGGGGTGAAAAAGAGTGCAGGCAGGGTGGAATGGAAGGAGAAGAGTATCAGAAGTAATGTGTGACAGACGGTTATCAGCAAGAGTGAAAGGGAAGGTCTACATGACGGTATTGAGATCAGCTTTGTTATATGGGTTGGAGATGATGGAAGGAGACAGAGCTAGAGGTGGCAGAGTTGAAGATGCTAAGATTTGCATTATGTGTGACGAGTATGGACAGGATTAGAAACTAATACATTAGAGGGTCGGCTATTGCGCTGAAATATTACAAAGCACTCTGTTGTCTGCACACAACAATTTATTTCTGAAATGAAAATGAAGCTGGCACAGTACCAAAACAAAAATTTGCCATTTCAGTATTTTTTCAGGGTAGCACACAACACTACATTTGATACAGTCTGTTGCTCTGCCAGTCGAATTGTTCACCCAAGTCATGTTTTATGATATACTTTACACTGACCTCACATCACAGAGCTAACTTTGTTTCTTATTTATTTATTTTTTAACTTGACTGAAATAATCTTACCTTTTTGGTTGAAATATGTCTTATGTATTTTTGAGAAAGGATTACCATAGGAATAATACACTTTTCATGCTACTAGACCTCCAGGTTACCAAACTTCTTGGCTTTAATTCTAACACTGTTCTGATCTAGATAACATGAGCTTGATAAAGGACATACCGTATAGGTAATAACTAAAACACTTTAGCTATGTGCCAAAGTACTACAAGAATATAAATATTTAAAATCCTTCATACTACCATTTAAGTTACAATTGCCAGGGTCAGTGACTCACGCACTATGGGATGATTACCTTTTAAACATAAGTTTCTCTGTAACTTTCCCATGCAGCAACCAACAACTGTTATTAATCTGAAGGAGCTACAGGTTTTTCTTTCTAGTGATGTCATTTTGAAAGCGGTTCAGCAACATAACAATTCCAGCCCTCTTTGTCCATCTTTAAAGGCTTTGATGTTGATGAAGTAGAAGAAAAATAGGAAGAGGGTAAGACGAATGAGCAATCCTTTGCTTCCGGGTTTTATTTTTTCTCTGTACATCACAGTGTTCCCAATTTATTGATGGGTGGAGAGACCCTTTAGAGATGGATTTAGTTTAGGGTTATGCTATTTCACTAAAACACTCTGATGTGCAGAGATGTTTACAAAAATTAAAAATGCATATGACTTGCTATAGTTCCCCCAACAAGCATCCCTGCCCCAGGCTTTGCTATAGTCACATAATTCAGAAAAACATCAACTTTAAACAGCCATGAAGCATATTATTCGCTACTGATAAACAAAACCTCCAGTGTCCACAATCACTGTGTTTCATTGAGAAACATTGCTAACGTGTACTAAAATCCACTATTTCATACCCACAGTACTTCAGAAAACATTTTATATTTGTTCTATATCATTAAAAAAAATTCATTCATTTCTTCAATGAATACATTTGCCAACATTTTACTCTTTATCAATTTTACATCTGTAAACTTAACTGCCAATCAGCATTATTCCTGGTCAAACCATACATTCTTAAGAACTTGTTAAGAATTTATGAATGCGATAGCAGAAAAGGGGGAAGAGTTTTTAAGTGAATGGCAAAAAAACAGACCCCACTTATTCAACATGTGATGCCTGTTCATTAGAAATGTCCATGTAGACTGCATTAGTCCTACAGCTGGGGGTTTCCCCTGGGGAAAGATGTAATTAGGGCAAACTAACAAGCAAGTATTTATTCTCCAGGGCAGTCACTAGGGGGGAGGTGGAGAGGAAAGGAAGTGCAAAGTCACAATTTATCATACTAAGAAAACTGGGGTTTGTCCCGGTTGTACAGTAAACAAAGCTTTATTAAAAAAAATTTTATGCTCATGAGAATAATTATATTAATTACAACATAAAATGTAAAATACCTTCTGCAAACAAGGAGCTTTACCCCCCAAAAAAAAAATCATTCTTTTTGAAAATGATAGAACCAGCTCTAACTCCAGGACCTTTTAGCTCTTTATCCTACTTGCACTAGGTAAATGTTGCTTCTAACTTATGTCTGGCCTCTTGCAATTCTCATTCTTTAAACTTTTGCAAAATCCTATTTGTTAATTTGGTCTTGCTTATATTCTCTTTGGCACAGCAGGTCAACCAACTCCAATATTATGCAGTGGCAGTCTGCTGAGGTATTGTTTGGGAGTTGGATGGCTGATGGGCTACACCTTGTCCCATGGCTATGTGGGCATCTTTGATTTTGGATCTTTTTTAATCGCTCTTTAGAATGATGTTTATTTGCATGCAAACAAGGGGCAGGTTTTTCCATTTTATCTTTTAAACTTAAAGCAGCTGATATTGTTCTCATGCTTTTCTGGCCAAAAAAAAAAAAATATCACAAAAACACTGTAATAAAATGAAAAGCCATTTACTATATATAAGCAAAAATAGTCTGTGTGTCCTGAATTATTTTGCTTAAAAAAATAAATATTTAATAACTTGAATAGACATGATTATACAGACAAAATCTCCACCCTAGGCATAGTTTGATAGATACAAGTTTTCTGAGCTGCTCAAGCATGGCTGTACTTCAAAACTAGGCCGATACTACCTCAACTTGAAATACAGTGGTATATTGTTTAGCAAAAGGGGTTTAAAGGTTCCTAATGATACCTTTATGAAACACTGAGAATATCTAGAAGATCATATATTAGTGTATTTTTAATTCTGCATGGAAAACATTTTTTCTGTCTTTTGTTTAAGGTGTACTCTTAATGAGCTTCTAGTTGCATAAGTGTACTCTTAATTAAAATCTCACTTTAAAAGTAACCAGAAACAAGAAATGAAATTATTCGCTTAATACAATAATGCCATATACAGCAATGAGGTTTTATTATTCATTTAGAATGAGAAGAGTCAGCACTGTCAGTCTATTAACTAATAATGAAATGCAACGGCCATGGAAAATGTCGAGCAGGCATTTTTTGAAGTTTGTCTAATGATATTAAGATATACTTCTAAAGTGCAAACTGATTAAATTACATTATATGTAGTACCTGCGTTTACTGTACACGGTGACAAATAACAGTCATTTTTTTTGTCTTTTGAATCACCATATCCCCTAGGCAAACAACCTCTGTGCAAACAGCCCCTCTGCTCACACCCCCTCTGTCAGGCGCAGAAAATGTCAGAGAGGGTGAGCAAAAGAGAGAGAGAGAGAGAAAAGCAAACAATCAAGCACCGTGCAGGAAGCACATCGTATGTCATTGAGGAGTTTTATTTAATACTAGCAAAATACCCGCGCTTCGCAGCGGAGTAGTGTGTTAAAGAAGCAATGAAAAAGAAAAGGAAACATTTTGAAAATAATGTAACATGATTGTCAATATAATTGTTTTGTCACTGTTGTGAGTGATGAGTGTTGCTGTCATATATATATATATATATATATATATATATATATATATATTTACACACACACACATAAACATATATATATATATATACACATATCTATACATATACACATAAATATACACACACACATATATACATACATACATATATATACATATATACACACAAATACATATCTACATATATACACACACAGCTATTTCGTATCAGTGCAATACGCTGCTTGTTAAAACGGATAACTCCCGCTCTTACGTGCAAGTCTGCGTGGATATTATGAACTATCGTATTTGTTATTATTGTTATTTAAATTTTAAATAGAAGGAATTTTTATTTAGTCGACAGAAATATCTTTGGTAGGAATGGTAAAAACAGACAGGAATATTATTCGTGAATAAATCAACTCAAACCTTAAACAACTTATAATATTTTGCTCTCCATAAAAATATATCCTGTCAAAATTATACAAATTCAAATATGAACATGCTGCATAACAAAACCTAGAAATATAAATAAAATGTGTTCCTTTCAGCAATAACAAATCAAATCATTCAGTTGTCTTTGCTCATATGTCATTTTAGAGCTGGACGCCTGGCATCTTTTTGGCAACAAGTTCGCTTCTGTTTGGTGTGAGGTTCTGTGTTGTGGAGATTCTCAGGATGGATTGCAGGTGCTCATCAGTGAGGCGACTCCTGTGTGCAGTTTTGTTAGTCTTTATCACTGAGAAGAGCTTCTCACACAGATATGTGCTACCAAACATGCACAAGGTTCGAGCCGCATGTAGACGGACTTTTTGTTCTTCAAAGTCACCAAAGCGCCGTGCAAACTCAGTGCGCCAGTTTATCAGCAAAGTGCGATTTGGGAACACCGTAGTGACGACTTGGTTTAACATTACTTGGCAACAGGGAAAGTGGGGCAAATTGCACTGGTGCATTTGTGTCTCCCATAAAAGCAGCTTCACTTGAAATCACTTTGTGATTGTGCACGGGTAAAAACGTCCGCTGAAGTGTCAGATATCTTATTTAATTCTTCTGCTTTCTGTATCTTCTGCATTGCATTCAGGTTACCCTGATGTTTTGTCTCATAGTGCCGTCTTAGATTAAATTCTGTAATTACAGCCACATTAGCTCCACAAATGAGACACACGGGTTCAGTAAACATATACTCAGCCTCCCATCGGTTTTAAAGGCTCTATTTTCAGAATCAACTTTTCTCTTCAGCATCGTGTGAGCTAGCTTCGCAATAACTTGCAGCATCATAAGCTAGACTTCATTAACGCGGTAAGTGTTCGGCAAGGCAGCTGAAGCGCTGCATTATGGGATCTGTAGTTTATTGTGTTACCAGCTCTTCATATACCCGGGCCATTAATAACAATAATACAGTATATAAAATGATCTCGCGGGCGGATATAATTACACTGGAAGGATGTGGCCCTGCCCTTGAGTTTGACACATATGGACTAAATAGAACTTGAAAATATATATTTTTTAAATGTGATCGCGCAATTCAGATAGAGTTGACGCGACTACAGCCTGCATGCCTCAATAAGTCATCCTCCCTCACTCTTACTTTTTACCGCTCATCTAATGAATACACTGAGTATGGCTTTACCAAAACAATCATTGATGGCGAATAAAGTATCCATTATTCGAGTATGTAGATCGGGATATATATATATATACAGTACATATATATATACCCGTGTATCACAGCGGAGAAGTAGTGTGTTAAAAAGCTATAAAAAGAAAAGGGAACATTTTAAAAATAACGTAACATGACTGTCAATATACAGTATTTGTTTTGTGAGTGTTGCTGTCATCAAGGATTTGATTATCATTATTTCTTTCAATCAGGTTCGTATTTGTAGGATGTGTTGTGTTCAAGTTACATTCCGTGTTTGTCAATCGTTGTAAAGATGACAGGTTTCATTCATCGATTCGTTTCTTACTGCATCAATAAACAGCTCGCCTTCTTCTTTATCTGAGACCTGACACACTGCATGCACGGGTTTTTTACACTGTCTTCCTTTAGCGGACATTGACTTTTTCCAACGTGTGCTTTGTTTCCGCAGTAGTTGGATTTATGAATATGCTTGTATGTATCAGACGCTTCATATTTTTGCTGCCTTTTCAATTGTGTAATTCAGTTTTGTTCAGCTCTTTGGAACTGTTGCTTTTATCTGTGCACTGCGCCAGTTCACGTGAGCCACTCGGTGTACATGCATCGAAGGTTCCCAGCTGTGCTGGTGCCATCCTGTGCTATGTCCATGGCTGTATTTAATGTTACCTTAGTCCTGGCACTTAAAACTTTCTCTCGCAGTTTGTGTCAAACACCACCCTGACCATCTCATCTTCCTCTCCAAAAGCACAGTCCTTCACCCGTGAATATTTACCCGTGGCAGTTTGCTATTGGATTGCCGCTGACGGACGACCTTATATGGGCAGGCACTAAATTACAAACGCCAGCGGCAGCCTGTCTATGAACTTAATTTAAAGTGTAGGTTTACATCGTGCTTTGTTTCAAGTAGCAGAACTCATGAATATGGTTGTATATGTCACTCGCTCGCTTCTTATTGTTTCGCTGCCTTCTCAATTATATAATGCATGTTTTCTTCAGCGCTTTTTTGAGGTCTTCCTGGTTTTCTATGTACTGCGTGATTACGTGGGAGGCGTGATGATGTCACACGAAACTCCGCCCCCACGGCGTTGAAGCTCATCTCCATTACAGTAAATGGAGAAAAACCGCTTCCAGTTATGACCATTACGCGTAGAATTTCGATATAAAACCTGCCCAACTTTTGTAAGGAAGCTGTAAGGAATGAACCTGCCAAATTTCAGCCTTCCACCCACACGGGAAGTTGGAGAATTAGTGATGAGTCAGTGAGTGAGTGAGTGAGTGAGTGAGTGAGTGAGGGCTTTGCCTTTTATTAGTATAGATGTAATACATGCTCTGATTGGGTAGCTTCTCAGCCATCTGCCAATAGCGTCCCTTGTATGAAATCAACTGGGCAAACCAACTGAGGAAGCATGTACAGAAAGTAAAAAGACCCATTGTCCGCAGAAATCCGCGAACCAGAGAAAAATCTGTGATATATATTTAGATATGCTTACATTTAAAATCCGCGATGGAGTGAAGCCGCGAAAGTCAAAGCGCGATATAGCGAGGGATCACTGTATATGAAATTTAGCTACCCAATTAATAATAGCCAAAACAATAACAATTAAATGGTATCATGAAAAAATATTTATGTGTTTGTTTTAATAATAATGTGGTGTTATAGAATCCTTTGTATTGAGTTTATTATACAATAAAGTACAGCTGTTGTCGACAGGAAAAAATAGCAAAAGAGTGCTATTAATATAAAGCTATTTATATCACACATTAACAAAACAGAAGATATCCTAAGACTAGAACCTACATGGAAGAAGAAAGTAGAACCAACCAAGAAGAAACTGGTCCAGAACTGAGACTGTTTGTCTTAGTAAATCATCTGACCTGAAAGTTGTGGTGAAGTTGTGCTACACATAACAGGGTGCAGTTTAAAGAAAAACATAAAAACACAGAGAGCTAATGGTTACAGAAAAAAGACTTCCCTCACAAGTTCAAATGTTATCACCCAATACAACCCCATCACTATTTCCATTTTTCTGTTCACACTGACAAAAAAAGAAGAAATCCAGCCCTGTTTGCATGAAGTAGAAAAACTGCCAAATTTCACTTGTAGCACTACAAATGGAAAGATTAGGGAGGTTTTTCCAAGTCAGAAAGGCTTGGCGCCTTGGAGCCCATGTATATTCCACTCCAAAGCCAAGCTTGGCAGAAGGTTAAACAAAAAAAGCCTTTTACTGAAAGTCTGGAGTTCCCAGTGTACAAGCACAGTGACTCTCTCTCTCCTTTTTTTTTTCTCCTCGTTGTTAAACTGCCTGTCGCCATGGGTGTTTGCCCCACGCACACAGAAACATACTTTTTTTATTTTCATAAAAAACAACTTCACCACCATAAATTTGATAAAGATTTGCAGGTTTAAGATACTATATCTGAATCAGAGAGAAACACAGCATGAGTCAAAAAGCTGAAAACAAGTCCTATATGAAAGACTTATGAAAACAGATTTAAACAATAACTGTACAGTAACTCAAACTTGCTTACATGAACTGAAATTTGAGTAATAAAAGCATAGAAAGCAGTTTATTAACTACAAGGACCATTCTGGTAAATTCTGATGCATAAAAATATGAGATATGCATCTCTTAGCAATATGTATATATTTCAGAGTGTAAAGGTATCTTGATGCATACAATTGCCACAAGAAAAAGCTTGACAAAGATATACTGTAGTAAATACTTAAAACAGATAAGCTATGAGACATTTTCTCATGCATAGTGTGAGCTGGTTGTGGGAAGTAAATATGTAACTAAAAATAAACTAACATACTAATAATTTATTATTAAAATGAATGTGTATCATTTCCTTCTTTTCTTTTTAATTTCACAGAAAAGGTTCCTGAAATTTACATTTTTCAAGAAAAATAGAATACTACATACTGTACTATGTTATTTTTTCACCTATAATTTGTTCATGGGCTTGTTATAATCGTAAACAGATAACAACAGACTGCATAAAAACAGAAGTTGCTTTATTAATAGCAATTACCTTATCAACATCAATATCAAAAAATAATTGAATATGACGTATGTATTTGGTGCCATGCTGCTAAGACTTGGTAACAAGAACTAGAATAAATGGCAAACAGCTGTTTTTTCATGTCTGAGATAAGTGTGTTTGTCATCTCTAAGAAGGCATGCAGTATGTCGGCAACACATAAAGCAAGCAATATGATATCCAAAGACAATCAAATGAAAAGATGTTTTGAGAGAGGTGTTTTCAGCACAATGTATACACTTAAGATAAAAACAATTCAGGCTGTAGTGTTCTTGTATATTTAGATGTATCATTATTTTACCTTCAAAACCTCACTAACACCACCAAGACTTAAATATTTTTATTAAACAGTGCATCCTTAGAAATGGGAGTTATGGCTGAGCTCTTTTAGGTGATTGATTTACAACCAGCAGACAGACAACATGAGGGGACTGTTTCAATAACAAAAGTCCATCATTAGCACATCATCAGAATAGAAGAAAGTCTATAGATCCCATGAAAGACTATAGCCAAGTACTCGATTATAGCTTTTGCTTTTTTCATTATACAATCTTAAAGAGAACAAAGACTTCTTTACTATGGTGTGCACTAAATAACTGAGTCTTGGCATTTGAAAAATATATTTGTAATGTTTTGTGTAATTCTAAATGAGGTTTTCATGACTACTAAGTTGTCCTCAAGTACCACGGATCTACGGGTATTTCCTGACAAAACTACTACTTACAAAGTGTCTGCAGACTGCTTAGATGTCCTAGCCTTATGCTCTTCTCCTGGACACCTGCAGATGTACAGACCAAATCAGCTGCTAATTAAGCGGCTCTTTAGGTGTCAGCTTTATTAAGCCTTGAGATTAACTGTACCATTAAGTGATTGAACTGTACATTAAATTTCTGTGTTTACATTAATTAAATTTAAGATTTTATAACTATTCAAATATATGGTACGTATAATGATTTTGCCTTTCACTCTGGACTCAAACAGAACCCGATTAACGTGACCTGTGGTAGACAGAAAGGATCCATCCTGTAACTGTTCTACAAGCAGGTAATTCCTGGCCGGCGAATTCATGTCACGGGTGTGGACACTTAGAAAGCAGTGATCAAGTGCAGCCAGGGATCCAGTTCCATGGGGTATAGCACGGACAGCTAGCCAAGTGATACAGGTGAAGACATTGAGTAGCAGCGACGTGTTCTATTGGATTGGTGGAAGAACCTTCATTGGTCAACAGTGATCCAATATTCAAAGATGGACAATATGCATTGAAATGTCCATTTGACATTACTGTCGTACAGGTTTATGCACCAACGAATAGTAGCAGTGAGGATGATCTACAGAATTTCTATGGAGATATGGATAAGACGATAGCACAGTGCAAGAATCAAGAGAGTGTGTTTGTTATGGGGGTCCCGAACACGAAAGTTGGATGGGGACAGTCAGATGGTAGCAGTGAAGTCGAGCTGTATGGCCTTGGTGAGTGTAATGATAAAGGAAAAGTATGGGTTCAATGGTATTAGTAGAATAATCTTGTTATTACTAACATGTTCTTTGAACATCGTCCTAGCAGATCTATTTCATCACTGATTTCACAACGCTGTAACCCAAGTAAAAGGATATCCAGAAGCAGACTGTGATAGTGACCACGTGCTGGTACCCACAGTGGTATGACTTGGGTTGAAAAAACTTTGCCGGGTAAAATGAACAAGGAGATACATAGACAGTGTTGGAAAGCAAAAGAGAACCTTAATATGGAGTAATGTGAATAACTGAAGATAACTGGGCAACAGAAACAAGTGACAGTGAGATGTATAGAAGCAAAATATGGTTCAGTCATCTTGGAACAAGAAGAAAGGCTGCAAAAATACAAAAAGTATATTACACAGCTATTCAATGACAGTCATTGTAACAGAGACCAAAAATAAAGAAGACAAGCAGTTGCTCGATATTAGAGGATGAAGTAAAAAAGGCTTTGGATAGTATGGAAAAAGGATAGGTGGCTGGAACAGATGGGGTTGTCATGTTGAGAGCACTTGATGAGTTTGGTATTAAATATATTAGTTAGTTGGTAAATAAAACTTATGAGGAGGGTTATTTTCAAAATGAGTTCTACAAATATATATTCATTGCTAGTCCAAAGAAACAAAGTGCTACAAAGTGTGAGCTACATCAAACTATTAGTCTCACGAGTCAACTAACTAAAGTAATATTTAAGCTGTTATTAAAGATTGGTGAAGCGTCAGAATAGTATGGTTTTACGCTGGATAAAGAAACAAGAAATGTGATTTTTGTTCTGAGGATGTTAACAGAAAGAGCTGTTAAAATGCAGAAAGATATTTATGTATGTTTTATAGATCATGTGGAAGCATTTGATGGTGTAAGGCATGAGTTGTTTCATGGAAAAGCTTAAATATACTGATGTGAATGGACAAGAATTGAAATTATTAAAGAATTTATATTAGGATCAGGAAGCTTCTATTAGATTAAACAGACTTATTATTAATGAGTATACATAAGTGAAGAGTGGAACCAGTCAAGGTTGTGTTTTGTCTCCTGATCTTTTTCATTAAATACAAAAAAGATCATGCAGTATATTGGAGAGCTTGAAGGGATAAAGGTTGGAGGTGTTAATATAAATAATTTGCAGTATGCAGATGATACAGTACTGTTAGCCAATGAAGAACAAAAACTGCAAAAACTTGTGAATGTGGTATTGAAGAAAGTGATAAGAAGGGTCTGGAAGTCGACAGAAAGAAATCTTATGTGCTGGTATTCTTGAAGAAAACAACTGGCTGTCATACTTGTAAATTTTGGGTCAAAGGAGAAGGCCTGGAGCAGGTGGATCAATTTATTTATTTAGGAAGCATGTTGGCTGCTGATGAAAGAATAGATAAACCAGGAGATAAAGTGCTGAACTGCCACAAGTAAGAGTGATTTCAAAATGATGGACCGAGTTTTGTCATTAAAAAGCATGGCACTAACTACTGAACAGCAAATATTGAAATGTTAGATTTGGTCAGCTAATTTGTATGGTTGTGAGAGATGGACGATTAGCAAAGCTACTGAGGCATAATTAGAAGGTGGTATTGCACAGAGCTGGAATAATTAAGGATTTGCTAGAGGTGATTGTGAAGAGACAAATTCAATTTGCTGGCCATGTATTGGGAGAATAAAAATTGGAGGAATTAGTATTGACTGGAAAGACAGATGGTAAACAGGCAAGGGGTCATTAATGTTTCTTGGCTGGCTACAATGAGTAACCGTAACGAAGGCACTTGACATATTGAGGAATCTCAGCTACAGAAATGAAAAAGTAAGCCATAGCTGCCACCCATGTCAGGATTCTGGCACAGCACTTTTAATAAGTGAATAATGATTTTCCAATGTCACTTTGGATAAAGATATTTACAGCCAGTATAATCCGTTAATGGCCCATGGGTCAGATTCAGCCCAAATGCAAGTTTTCCCTGGGCCCCATGCCAGGTCAGTTGCTATTATTTGGGCAAAAGGGAACATTACCACATCAAATTAACTGTGCACGCCTTTTAGTTTTGCACTACAGTAGACTCCCGCAGAGACGCAGTTCAGGGTTCGCGGACTCAGTTGTTCGCTGATTTTTTTGTAGAACCTAACTATGTACACTGTAGAGAGAACCGTAGAGGCAAACGTGGCTTGGGATGGTGAAAGTAGTCAAATCGAGAGGGTACTCTACTAGAATCTGAAACTGTAACACCCAGCAGTCCCTGCAGTGACTCCGATTGGTCTTCTGCAGAGGGTGCATTGGCTATTGGGGTCAAATGATGTCAGCGTGGCTTTTAAAAAGGGGGCCGGTGACCAAAAGGAAAAAAAAAAGTTTTTGTAATTTGTGTTTCAAGTTCCTGTCTCTCTGCCTGCCTTCTGTTGGGTTATCTGTACTTATTCGTTTTGTCCTGGATCGGTTCATGGTTGGGGTCTAGATTGTCTGCCATCTGCCTGTGTACATGAGGACTGTAAGTGGATTCATTGCTATCCTGTGAAGAAAGGAGCGCTCCTGCACCCGTCCGCATGTCTTCATTTCAGGAACTACTGGTAATACTATCTGTACATTCCCATTCAACATGCGGATCTCTGGACCATTGCCATTTTTCATGGACTTTACTGTGTGTGTTCTGTTGGTGCTTTGTTGCATTTAATGTATAATCGCCATAAGGGGAACAGGAGTGGCATTGTTGTTTTCATTACATTCTTTATTTGCTGTTTGATTACCGGTCTAACTAGCTAGATAGATACTTTATTAATCCCAAGGGGAAATTCACATACTCCAGCAGCAGCATACTGATAAAAAACAATATTAAAGAGTGATAAAAATGCAGATGAAACAGACAATAACTTTGTATAATTTTAACGTTTTTGTCTCTGTTTGCGAGTGCATGCAGGTCGGGTCAAGGCTGGGTGCATCCCTGGGATGTCCACCATAAAAATAAATAAATCACTGTCTTCTCGACGGTGTGAATCTTAGCGTCACTGGACCACTACAGCACCATTCATTTCTCCTTGCTGCTGATTGACTGCTGCCATGTAATGCATCTTCAGCTGAGTGTTCTCGTGTTTTCCGTTTTGTTCATCTTAATCCTTAAACCACCGCAACTAGCTATAGTTGTTTCCCAGTGCCATTTGCCAGTACGTAGGAGCCGAGTATATTCGGCAATGTACATTGATTGAATGCCGCAATCGGCTATTGTCGGTTCCCAATGCAATTTACCAGCACGCCAAAGCTGATCAGTCAGTGCCGTACATTCATTGAGCATCCAGCTCATGACCATTGCTGGCACCTGCAGCACTGTAGCCTCACGGTCTCTGAGACTGAGACGCTGAACTAGACTAGCCTGTCAGTGACAGCGTTTACCTCTGTGTGCTTGCGTGCAGCCAGTTCAAGCGCAGATGGCTCAATGATTTACTGAATTTCATCAATGGCGTCAGTTGCACCTTGTACATTGTGTTCCAATAGTTTTTTAAATAGTTTTTACAGTTCATTAGCAGTGTGTAAAATGATCAGTGTTGAATTGTGATGCTCTATGCATAAAAAAAATGTGTTCCATTAAAATTTCACTTTTTCTTTGTGAATTGTGACATTTACTTAAAAAGTGCAGCAAAAAAGTATTTGGGGTCCAGGGATGCATTAACCCCCAAATATGTGGCAGTTTAAAGGTTAAAGCCCCAAGATGCCGTCGAAACGCCCTGCACCTTCTAATGCTTCTGGCAATGAAAACGCGTTTGCATGAATTACAGTACATATAGCGGTAACATCGGTATTTTACATTCTAGCACTGCGGGTGACATATCAGTACAGTACTGTATAGTATACGGATTTGCTTTAAATTTGTTTTTAGTAATGTATTAAGCTGAGGTTGAAATGAAATTAAAGTGTTTTGGGGGCATATTTAGGATTTAAACTATTAAAAATAGGCATTTTTTAATCCACATCCATAATTCGTGTTTTTTCACAATTCACAGGTGCTCTAGGAACATAACCCCCACGAATTTCAAGGGTGTACTGTAAATGATTTTTTTAACACTTTCAGTTACTTAATTTGATGAATTCAATGCAGGATAAGTATTTAACCGTTTAATTCACATTGACTCTGTTCCACATTTCAACACTGGAGGAAGAAATAAAATTACCAGGCTTCATTAGTTTTGAAACAACCTTTCCTGATAATTTCTCAACATTTACATGATGTGTATTGTTTTTTACTAAGCATTCTAAGCTTCATTTCATACTACCTGTAGATATTCCATATATAGTATGTTCATTTTGTGTTAACATTTAAATGCTGCGACTCTGACCTGGGAGGAAATATGCTGGTGAGGATTTATAGGGGGAGTGGAGCCAGATGTGCAGAAGCATTAGAAAAAGAGCTAGAAAGCAGACAGCTCAGAGACAGGGATTTAACCCAGGTTCCCTTCAGAAAAGAACAAATAAACAATCCTTCAAATGGCTATTTGTATCTGTGTGCTAGTCCTTTCTCCAAAACACCTTGGACTGTTCCAGTTCATTGAATTTGCTGAGGAAGACAAAAAATGTAACATTACATTAATAGCATAATGAAATACCATTTCATTAAAAATAATGAAATAAAGGATTTGATTATAAAATTAACACTTTTAAAATATAGAATTTTTTGTTGATGTAATATTTGTTACAGAGATCTTGATGTTATAACACTTTGATTTCAGAGCCCACATGATACTAGATGCTACTTTCTGGCTAATCAGTAAAATTTACATTATTGTGTATAACCACTGTGGATTTTCATGAAAAAAGTGATTATTAAGCTTGCTTGTTTGGAATTTAATATCACCATAATGGACTCAGTGAAATGTAATGCCTGATGATTCCTTGTCTTGTATAGATATAACTTTTACAGGTTTGAATTGACTTATGTAAGTGAGTGGTTGATTGGATGTGTGTGTCCAGGAGTGAATGAGGTAGTTTGCCTGTTATCGTGTTTGGTAATTTTTTTTGGGGCGAGTGGGGGATGTTAGGTTGCCTAGCCCAGTCTGGCTCAAATCTGGCACTTGGGCTATAGTTTCAAATTAAATGTTGCAGTAAAGCAGCCTCAACGTTGCCAGTTTAGCATTAAGCATTTGATGTTATTTATGCACTAATTTCAACGCAAATGAAAACAAAACACAATTTTAAGAAGAAAAGCACTGTGCAATGACTTCTTCTTTCATAGTGGCTTCTTTAATGGTTACATTAACATTACTTACTAGCCAACCCGCGGCGTAGTACACCGCATAATCAGGCCGGTTTTTTAATGATTTTTAAGCACAGGGAGAAAATTAACATTTGAAAAATCGGTAATGTAATAAATCAGCAAGAAAAGTAACATTGTAGCAATGCACGGAACGAACCACCACACAATCGTCCATGCGGGGCTCAGGCGCGGAGGGTGGAACGGGAGGAGAGGAGAAGGACGTCCACTCCGCTCCCTCCGTCATGCTAGTCTGCTGATTTCTCGTCCAGTATGCACTGCCTGCTCATGTGCCCACCTCCAACTCATCACTCGAGTCGTTGTCGTCTTTGCACAGTCCAGATGCACCTGTGACTCACATAGACTTTTCATTGCTCTGTGCGGTTTTGGCTGCCTTTCTATATATAATCCACCAAGACACCCGACCACGGTAGTAGCGAGGTGGGAGGGGGGTGTGTACAAAGTGCAGGAGGATCTAAGAAGACGCATGTTTGTCGCGGATGCGAATTGCTGTATGTAGCGTGTAAAACAGTTTGCTATGGTGCACGCGGTCGTGTGTCATAACCGAAAACTCTGTTTATAAAGACTGCTTACTTCATTGTGTATACAACTGTAGGTGAATGAAAAGATGCAACTCTGGAGAGGGCAACATACAATACAGCGTTTTACACGCTGCATACAGCAATTCATATCTGCAACAAATATGAATCTCTCGAAGCACATACACTGCCTGGTCATGTGCCCGCTCACAAGAGCGACTAACAGAGACCCGCCCACCAATTGTAAGACCATGGGATACCCCTCGCAAACTGCTCTACACGCCGCATACAGCGATTCACATCCGCTACATGATTTTTCTTAGATGGTCCTGTCGCATCCACCCTCGCATACACACTGCCTGGTCATGTGCCCGGTCGCAAGCACAAATGACAGAGAAGTCTGGCCACCAAGTCCAAGACCATGGGAAACCCCTCGGAAAATGTTTTAAACGCTGCATACAACGATTCACATCCGCGACAAACAAACTGTTTCACACGCCGCATACAGCGATTTACATCCGTGACAAACATGCCTCTTCTTAGATAGTCCTGCCACGTTGTTTGGTGCCTCTGTGTGAACCGTTCAGGCACAGAGAAGGTCAGCTGCTGAGAGAGCGTTTCGACTGTTGCAGGGCCTGCATTGGTGAAGCAGGTGAGACGGTAATGAAATAGAGGCACAGGGCTTATTGGTTTTTAAAGACTGCTTCCTTCATTGTGTTTTAATCTCAGTTTTAAAGGATTGTTTTAAGGATCCCATGGGATACCCCTCGCAAACTGTTTTACACACTGCATATAGCGATTCACTTCCGCGAGAAACATGCCTCTATGAACAGTCAACGTGGCTCAGAGCTGCATGTGGACTCTACAACAGACGAACATAAATGACGCCGTTTTTCCTGTGTTGTCGTGTCCGAGTTGGTGGCCGTGGTTCTGCGAGTTGTCGTCGTATCCAACGGTCTTAGAGTTGGTGGCCGTGGCTCCTTCCTTAGGGCGCCATGGGCGTCTTACTTGTCGGCGGCTCAGTGAATCCACGCCCCTTCCGGCGTGCTTTCCATGGGTGTCTTGCCTTAGTGAATTACATATATAGATTCTCTACAAATAGATATTCGCAATTTTTTTCGCTCCCATTATAATGGCTTTCAAATATAAATTATTTTCTTTTACATAATGTGAAAAATAATCTTAAACTACTAGAATTATGTCAAATTAACAAAATGAGTGTGAATCAAGGAGTTTGATGATTAAATCTTAATAAAACAACTTCCTGTTTGTAAATTTTACTTATTCTCACCACTTATTTACTTGTTCTAACTGTAAGAAAAAGATGGAGTTTACTCCTATTCCTCATTGACACGTAGGCAAAGGATTCTGGGCACAAGAAAAAAATGAAAAATGGTTTGCTACTATGGTGACAGCAAAAATTTTTATAACATCAGAAATACAGAAGTATTAAACTGTACAAGAAACCCTAAATACAGTTACAATAAAAATTATTAAGCAAATAATTTCATTTCTTCAGAAAGACAGGAAATTTGCAAAAATGTTTCTTTGAAATATGCAACTGTTCACTCTGAGAGTAGGGAAATTCAATTCAGCTACATAGGGACCAGTCTATGCATTTCATCTTTTATATCTATTAAGGGTTTCCAGTTTAAAAAAACAAACAAAAAAAAAGCATTTAAGGCCAAACTTCAGAAGTGAATTCCCTTTTGAAAGTTCAAAACATGTTTCACTTACTCCGCATTATAATGCACTATCCCATAAACATACATAGTACTTACTGTCAAAGTCAAACCTGAACTTGGAACCCCAGAGAATAACCAGCAGTCGTTTCTTGCCGTTTTCATTTATAAAATTTAAGAACAGTACAAGTCTTTGTTTAATCAGTACAACCTCCACCCCATTTAATCACTTGCATGCAAACAATATAGTTCTGTAAACCTTGTATTTCTAGGACAGTTGTCACTGCAATATTATATTGCTGTTCTGTGCATGATCTAAAATGCTCTTGGGGTTTTCGCAAGTTGTCTGAACATCTTTCACTACAGCATCCGTTTCCAAGTTTTGGAATCTAAATGCTTTCCATGGAGCGCAATGAATTTAAAAGATATTTGCTGCTGCCTTGCCCATCTTATTATATAACAGAAATGTGTTTATCCATTTCTTGGATACTGTACTAACATACGAAGGGGACTCATCTGCAGATGGGTAGGGTTGCTTAACAGATGCCAAAACAGTAGTTGCTAAGCAGAAAGTAAACATTTTCCATCTGCAATCGAGTTTTAGTCTGTTTTCAAAACCTTGTCCAACCCATTATAATACTATTAGACTGTATCTGCCATCACTGAAACTTATATACTTATCCATAGTCACCCATTAATTAAATATTAAGCTCTCAGTCTCCAAAAGTAGGAGAGGGTTCCATATGCTCCTTATTTATGCTGGATTGCTTACAGACACAGTAGATAGAGCATTTCACAAACCCCGGTGTGACGTTAATGGATAGATTTGTTCTGCGGCTTTACAACTTAATTAATAACATTGTTAATACAGCCGCAAGTATTCACAACACCCTTGCACACACAAATCAGAAACAGAGCAATACCAACTGCAAAAGAGTTAACATTAATGGCTTTGGTAATGCTGTTTAACTGACAGAGACAAAAAGTCTGCATTAAAATACTCACACCCCACACACATATATAACAGCAGAGCTGCAGTGTGTGTGGCATTGCCACACCATACCACTTATGCCTCAGGTTCATTTCAAAGTTAGGTTAGATTTTGTGCATAGTTTGCATGAGTTTCCTCAGGGGACTCTGGTTTCCCCTCAGAATTTACTCAGGTTGATTATTGTAAAATGATCCGATATGAATATGCCTGTGTCTGCACTGTGAGTTCTAGGGACCAGTCCAGCAAATATTTTTGCCTTGTGCTCATTTCTACAGGACCGACCCAGCTTAAAAACTGGAATTGGGTAAGGAAGCAGAAAGATAGAAAGAATATTCACTAATGCTTGCATAATCAAAGTATTCATCAATCTGTATTGCATGCAGATTAATACATGCAACAAAGAATTTCACTGTACTCAATAAATGTGATAATACTGACCCTATAGGTCTATGCAAAAAAATATTTTGATAATAAATAGCCATTCAATCTAGTATAATTCATCAATTTTCATTTCCCTAATATTTCTATAGCAAGCATTTCTAGAAGAGTCTTCAAAGTTTTATCTGAATAAACCATAAGAATTTTGGATGTGTAAAATTAAAATACAGATGTTCAGTCATTATGCCCGGCACCATGTTTGGCAAAAACCAAACACTGTGTATCACCACACCACCATCCATTAAATAAAGTGGTGGTGGGATGACGATTTGTGGGATGAGCTTGCAGCCACAAAACACGTACATCTTAAAAAGACCAGTGTTGATACCAAAGCATAAGAAAGAAAAGGAATCATGCAATGATTCAAGCACATTAACAGATCCCAACTGAACAACAAAAAATAACAATAATGATTTTATATTGGCCATGCCATGGAAAGAAATTAAAAGATTTGTTTATTAATGAATGCTTATAAATGATGTAAAAAAGAATGGACCAAGAACTCTCATGATTATGTAAATGTTTTTTGCACGAGTTTTGTCAATGTGTATTTAAAGTTGTTCTATAAGGTAATGACTAATGGAATTACTCAATTTTCACACAGAGCTTCTGCATCCTTTGTTGTTTTTTTGCTGAACAATTGATGGCAAAAAATCTGGTCCCTGTAATTTGCTTTTCTAAGGTTAGAATTACCATACATTATGACTTGATGAGGACTGTTTACAACAGAATATTTCAACCTGATTAAAATAGTTTAAGCATAACCTCTCTTAAGGTTAAGTATTATTTTACATCTAGATATTTGCACTAGAAATTTACATGCCTTTTAAAATATTACACAGACCAAGTTAAGAAAAATCATAATTCTAAATATAAAATCATAATTTTACCAATAATCCCATGTCCTTTACACTCAACCTCTGACATAAAAGAACTGCGTAAGTATACGTCACTTTTTGTAATATATTTTGTAATAATTCATTCACATTAATCTAAAATAAACAAATGATCACTTAACCCCAAAGTCTACAAAATTCACTTTGTAATAGCCTCTTTTATATACAGAAAACAAACAGGTTATTTGGTCAATGCTTTTAAACAATGTTACCAATTGTTTAATGTTTGCAGAAGTCACTTAAAATTTAAATTAAAAAGAGAAAGGAGGAAAACAATGATGACTGGCATCATAAACTTGGTAAAGGATCTTTGTAACATAACCCAATACTAAAATGAATTACTGTACATACAGTAAAGCTGAATAATTAACTACTCAAGGTAAAACCAACAGAAATGTTAAGGAAGTTACAATGTACAGTGATGATTCATAGGTTCTTACGGTCAATATTCTTACTTGCATGTGCTAATCAACATGTGCTACACATTCACAAATGTGAAATTAGTTTGGACTCTTTAAACTTATGACTGTTTTTTCTAAATTGTGACTACTTTCCAGAAATCATGAAAGGTTTAATAATAAGGAAGGGAAGATAAATTGCCTAATTTCTGGATAAAAACATTAAAAACCTAATTTTTCACTTATACTGTGCATAAGTTAAAAACAAGTTATGAAACCTAAAACAAATAAGTATACTTGACATGTATTAACTAAATAATGTGAAGGGTTAAAACCTGCTGTAAAGTACAAAATAAAGCATAAGCAAAAATCTCTAGATTATATATATATATATATATATATATATATATATATATATATATATATATATATATATATATATATAATGTGTGTATGTAATGTATATTATATATATGTATGTAATGTATATATATATAATAATAATAATATATATGTATGTAATGTATATTATAGACATAGATACACACACACACACACACACATTACAAAACTAGAAATCACTCAGTTATCTTTTAACATTGCATAACAACTTCTGGGAAAAACAGAGAGATTGCTAGCAAAATTAGGATAAACTTACACAAGATAAGCAAAGAGTTGGAGTTACACAGCTAAGAAAATATAAAGCTAGAGCCCACGGTTAAAAAGCCATAAGCCAGCATATACATGGCATTCTGTTCACTTGAGAAAAGGGTCACTTAAGGTTGACTATAATGACAAACTGACATAATTAGAATCAAAATTATACATTATTGACTTTTTAAGCCTCCTTAAAGATAGAAAAAGCTTAAATGGAAAAAGGGACACTGTGGAGAACCCATCAATAGTAAGCCTTGGGGGAGGAGTGCCATTTTAAGAAAAGTTACTGAAAGCATTTGTTCTCTTTCTGCATTGGGGCCCCAGGTAGCAGGATTATGTATCTGCAAATATAGCAAGCTATAAAGGGTTTGTTCGCTTTCAGATGAAGGCCCCAAGAAGTGGGATTACATATCTGCCAATATCTCAATTTATAAAGGCCTTGTTCTTTTTCTGCACAGGGCCCCTAGGTAGCAGGATTACATATCTGCCTGCAAGGCTTCTTTTATTTTGTCAGTTTATGTTGTATTTCTCTGGCAGCAGTTCGTATGTTTTTTTTTTTGTTTTTTTTTTTTGGGAAATGACAGCTAAACCAAAAGGCGTTCCCTCAGTTTGAAACTTGGCATATGCAATTTGTATCAAACAAGCAAAAAATGTTTGAAACAATGACTGTAATCTCTCTGCAACATTCATGTTATTAATCTGAATATATGTTTTAATACTAGCCATCTTAACTAGTGCATCTTTTTACCTTTTTTTGCTTAAAGCACAAACTGCCCTAGTAACACACAGTAGTTCTTAGCTAATGTACTGTATGGGACTGTGCTTTATAAAACTGTAGTTTCATCGGGAGCTAGCTAAAATCACAGAGCTGCTACAGTTCCAATGTGCCCTAGGGAAAGGCTGGTTTGGACTGGCTTGAAGCTAATGATCATGTTAATAGCTTATCCAGGTGACTCAGGCTATAAACACCACAGGAGCAATTTCTCATATGCAGGTTTACTCCTCAGAGAGCTACTAATATGTTACTTTCCTATGTAAGGGGGATTGTGTCTAAACTTACAGGGGTTCATTCCATATCTTAAGAATATGAAAAGAGAAAGCAACTAGCTACTTGGTAAGAGAAATGAAGTCACCTTAACATAAAGGATAAAATAAAACTCAATTTAAAAAGTCAAACTATTTCCCCATTGCAATCAAGAACGTCTGTGGCATATAATCTTATTTCTACAGCTTACTTTCAAAACGAGTAACATACATACATACATAACTGTAGAAAATAAAAAAAACTGGTTGCAACTGATGTGAACAATATTGTTAATTTACATAGGCACTACAGTAAACCATGTGGCTCCTAACTAATACATCCTACAGTAAATACTTAGCTGCTGCTTCTTCTTTCGGCTGCTTCTGTTAGGCCACAGAGGATCATCTTCTTCCATATCTTTCTGTCCTCTGCATCTTGTTTAGTTACACCCATCACCTGCATGTCCTCTCTCATATAGTAAATGCTTACCTACTTAAACAATATTTCTACATTAATACCTAATTTAATCAGCTCTGATAAAAATAAAGAACACAGCAGACTAAATCCAGTTTTAATCACAAAATCTCTCTGTGAATTGCTCATCAGGATGGAAAATACAGTGATTGTAAAAAGTAGTCACCTCCTTGGAAGTTTTAATATTTTACTGTTACACAATATTGAGTCACGTTGGATTTCATTTGAATTTTTTTGGCACTGGTCAACAGAAAACGACTCCTTATTGTCAAAAAAACAGACTGCAAATTGACCTACAAACATAAAACACAAACTAATCGATTGCACACGTATTCACCTGCCTCAACAACATCCTAGTACATCCTTGCACCTTTGGGAACTAACAAATCCTTGAGTCTGTGCATCCATATCCTTATCAAATTTGTCCATCTTGACACTGCAAGTTTCTTCATTCTTCTTTCCAAAAATACTCAAGCTCTGCTAGGCTGCATGGGGTTCATAAGTGAACAGTCTCCTTCAAGTCCAGCCACAAATCCTCAATTGGATGGAGATCTGGACTCTGATTCAGCCACTCCAGGACACTAATATAGATGATTTTAAGCCATTCCCATGGCACACAAAATAACTAATTGTATCAGTATTTACCTCCTTTCATCTTACACACTCAAACAATGGGGCAGCCTAATGGTTTTAGAACGCATAATTAGTTAAACAGTGATCAGCTTTATGTAGCAAAGGGGTTTCAATTGATTGTAGCATAAATCAATTGAAGGGGTTTCAACTGATTGAAGTAAAAATACACCATCGCCACCATGAAGCATGGTGGTGGCAGCCACATGATATAGGGATGCTTCTCTGCAGCGGGCCCTAGAGGGGTTGTAAGAGTATAAAATAAAATGAATGCAGCAAAATACAGGGAAATCCTGGAGGAAAACCTGATGTAGTCTGCAAGAAACCTGTGCCCTGAGAGAAGATTTCTTTTCCAGCAAGACAACAACCGCAAGCATAATGCCAAAGCTACACATGAACAGCTTAAAAGTAATATCAGTGTCCAGGAATGGCAGAGTCTGAGTCAACATCTCAATCCAATTGTGAATTTGTGGCTGGACTTGAAATTGGCTGTTCACTTGCAATGCCCATGCAACTTCAGCAGTTTTGGAAAGAATGGGGAGAAATCTTGATATGCCCACATATGCTAAAAATATCACAGGGTTTACTTATCTTTTTCATATGACTAATTGTAAATAATCGAGTTAAACAAATTACACCACTTAGCTGAGCTTCATGGTTGCCAAAACATTTAAGTTTGCATTCTCTGTTGGGTGGTAAGCAAAAAGCTCAGCTATATTAACGTCACAAATATGATGCAAGCTCAAGTGCTAGGTGGAATGAGTGAATGCAAGGGGTTAAAATAAGTCACTCCAACATATAAAGAATATTTATGTGGTGAGTACATCTTTGAGTAGAAAATCCCGGTTCTGACCTTGAGAGCCACCTGGATAATATTCTAGAGACAGTTCTTAATTTAACTTAATTCATCTAATTATTTACTCTTTGGGGTGTTTTCTTTCTAATTCCCTCTATTATTTACAGTTAATGATCAAAAACTACTTCCAATACTTATTCATAATTGTTCTTAAAATAAAGCAGTTAACTAGCTAAGAACTCACATGGAAGAAAAAGTAGATGAGACTTTGGAAAAGAAAAAAAATTACGGTAAAACACATTAAAAATTACACTACATGCAAAAAAAAATGGCAAAAATAGCAGAAAAAATCTATGTTTTGCATCATACTGTAGTTTTACATTTTCAATGTCAGAGTCTATACTTAACTTTCTCTAAATTAGATTTGTGAATTGCAAGGCACTAAGAATTATTATTCTATAAACTTTTGATATGTTATAGATGCTTATACAAGTTGTCTGGTTGTCTTTCCATTTGTAATTAGGGATTTTTTAACAGTTTTCATTACCAAATTGTGCGTGTACAAGTACAATTAAACTGAAACCTTCAACAAATTTGAAGTTAAAAAACATAACACGGTATTCTGACAATAATGAAAAAATGCTTTGTATTCTGACTTACTTAAGCAATAAAAATGTTATCTTTCAAAACTTATTGTTTAAAATTTTAACTTATAGTTTAAGAAGAACTGATCTTCATCTTGGGTGTCTTATATTCGCCTGCTTTTCTAAGTTAGCTGTAAGTGATCCTGGTCTAGAGCTGCAAGTCCTGTTATCTTTACCAGTTAATGGAGAAACTAATGCCTTTGCCAAACAGCAATATCTCAGATAATGTACCTAACTAAATACTAAAAATATAAAGAAGTATATTTTTATTGTGCAACTAAAACTCCCTTACTGCACTTGGTGTTGAGCGCACATTTGTAAATTTACATAGACTGTGTAATTTCAGAAGGAAAAATCTGAAGATGCATTTTTTAGCAAGGTAAGACAAAATATGTAAAAATCATGAACAGAGAACAAGAAAAGAAACCTGGGTTTAGAATGTTAATTTTATAGCACTGTTTCACCCCAACCTAAATTCAAGTTACCTACTTAATACACTGATTACTCAAATTATTGCAAGCAGTAACAACAAACAGAAGTGAACTACATACATTCAGTGGGAACTACTGTTCTACAAATTCAACAAGTGTAAGAAAAGAGTCAGAGAAATAGCTTAATTTTCTTGTGGTACACCAAAATGAGAAAGAACCAGTTGTCTTGTAATCAGGTATCATATTTTAGAATGACAACATTACTAGAGCTTTTTTTTACAAAAATTCAACAGAGGAAATGTACACAAAAGTGTTCAGGTAAAATCTGGATGCATCACCTCTTAGTCAAGATTATGCTACTGCCACAATAACTGCATACTTCATTTTTCATTCAAATTCGACAATCCTTTCTTCAACAATATTTCATTGTCAGTCAGTCATTATCCAACCCGCTATATCCAAACACAGGTTCATGGGGGTCTGTTGGAGCCAATCCCAGTCAACACAAGGCAGGAACAAATCCCAGGCAGGGCGCCAGCCCACCACAGGATACACACAAACACACAGCAAGCACACACTGTGGCTATCCAATAAGTTATACTCTTCACCTGTTTAAGTTGCTGTTCATCATATCTGCTAAAGTGTCTGCTATACTTACCTTTTAAATTACCGTTATTTAGATATAGATAAGGGGGTAATTTCTGCAGAATTGTTTAATAAAAAGAATACATTTAAACAAAGAGCCTCAACTGTCATAAGTAACTGTAATAATACATTTTAGCAAGATCTGTCTTAACTAATAAACCTTTTTAATTTAGTTCACAAGGTGCCTAAGCCTATCTCAGCAGCAGGCATGTCATTGGGATATGGAAGAAAACCATTAATATCCTGAGGAAAACCCTAGCAAGTACAGGAATAATGTGCAAAAACATTCAACAAACAAGAATGCACTGTACCGGGTAAAGTAATTACAGAAGAAGAAAAAAAAAAAAGAAAAAAAAAAAGACAACTCATTAAAGAAGGTGCACAGTTAGAATCTGGACTGAGATACCAATTGAAAGTGTTGGAAGGACAACCTACACCTGCAGAAGGGGGTGAGAATCCCTACTCTAATGGAGAAGAGTCAATGGATACAGCGGACTTGATGAAAACCTTAATGTCATGCAGTTACTATACTTCATGACACACCAGCCATACAGTGCCTTAAAAAAAAGAAGTCAACCAGCCACTTTGGAATTTTACTGAATAACATATCAAACAATTTCAAAGAACTTAAACTCATTTATTATTTTTCAGTTATTCACAATGTGATATATTATAATTGGTTATACGTCTTTAGAAAGAACAGACAAAAAAAGAAAATGGGGGTGAGGTGTTACTTTTTATGTAAAACACCTTAAATGTATGTCTTCTTCAATCGGGCAATGAGCCTGTCTTACTAAGATCGTCTGAATTCGACTACAAAGTATGAGGGACAGCCGCCTTAGTTTAGGAGTGTGTAATAATAAAGTTTTCACATGATAGGAAGTGGATAATTTTCCATCAATAACAGGGACTACTAAGGACATAATTAATGATTTGGAAATTGTAGACTGAGAAGTGCTGCTTAAAGAGTTTGAATATTAACAATTCACTAGGATCAGAAAACATTTATCCTTGACTGCATAATAAGAATGGTGCATATACTCTGATCAGCCGCAACATTAAAACCACTAACAAGTAAACTGAATAACATTGATTTTCCTCATAAGGGAACAAAAGGAAATACGGTTTATGCATAAGTATTCAATTAACAAAGGCTTTTTTTTTTTTTTTTAAACTTTGTAGTGTCAACTTTTAGAGTCTTGTTGATAAATATATATAACTGTTTGGGGTGACTTTGGCCAAATCTTCCAAACCTATTTGCTCTATATGACTCTTATACAAAAAAAAATTCAAAAAGTGACAAATTCTCAGAAGGATTAGTTATCAGTTCTGAATGGTCTATTGTAGTACATTCACCTTTTGGTCCTCGGCCCATTGCAAGCTTACCACGGGGCTTTGTGCTTGGGTTCACGGTCCTACAAAAAAAAATTTCCTTTTCACTTAAGTTTCAGTTTTTTAGTAGATTGAAACAGGTAGTACTTGCTTGCAGTTTCCATCATCCATTCAACCCAATGGTGTTTATTTTAAATAAAACAACGCTAATGATTTGAAGAAAAAAAAAAATAGGGTATGCTCCTGCTGGAAGATGGTACAAGGCAGTAAAAGATTGGACAGTTGCTTAAAACACCTTCTTGACATACTACTGTGCAATCAAAATGTCTGTGAAAAAAAAAAAGATTTAAAAAAGTGACTAGTAACACCAAACCATTTTGTTCTCGCAGTGTACCATTTGAGGATTCTTTCTGAAATGCACAGTTGACTGTGTCAACCCCATGTACGTTACTGGTCAGCTGACCCATGAAAGAAATGAAAACTTCCAGATCCAGGATAACAGCAGTCCAGACACACTGAGTGATGGTGATTGATTTATGGCACATATTGTAAAGTTACTGGTCCTTTGTCAGAGGCATTACTTGAGAAATTGTTGAGGTGACATCACCTTTGAAGAGGCTGGTTCATGTGTATATCTGATTTCCAAAGTCAGTTTTCACGAAAATGTCATCTTTGCAACAATATTTTGCACTGAAGACAGTACAACAAAAAAAGCAAGATGGGCAGGCAGTACAGGGTGCAGTTGTTACCACTGCTGCCTTAATGCTCCTGAAGACCTGGTTTAAATTGTGGACAACTAACAATCTTTGCAGAGTAGACCCATTATTCTCATATCCACATGTGTGTTTGCAAGGGTATTACAGTTGCCTCCCACATCCCAAAGTTAAGAATGATTGGTTAATTGCTAGACCTAAATTTGGATAGTATGAGTTATAAAGAGACAGTGTAGGCAGGACTACACCTTGTGACTGATGCCACATTTATGGTTAATTTCGGCTTTGAGCCTGATGCTGCCAAGACAGTCTACAAACCGTATAACCCTGAACAAATTATGCCGATTTTAAATATCCAAGGGTTTTCTATATGTTTGAAACTTATCAACCTATTGGTATTGCACTTACTAAATATTTGACTTTGAAAAGCAAGCTGACATGCATAGCTGCAACAAAAATGGTGTTGAACGTAATCTGGAAAAAAATCCCAAATCACTAATTCCATAAATACTGCACAAGAGACTTGAGAAAAGCAGTCCTAGTCTGAATGGCATTCAAAATATTTTGTAAAATGAAGCCTGCTATTTAAAGGATTTGCTCCATTCTTTCCATTCACACAAAAATGCAGCTGTTATTGGAGATCACCACCCCTTTTCAACTGAATATCTGTTAATTCATTTCTCTGTACTAATATGTAAAGTTCCAACCTAAAGTACTAGTTTTAAGATTAAGGGTCTTTTAGTTCTCATTATAATACATACATCTAAAATGGATCTTTGCCAAAAAACTATTTGTTAGATGGTTATATGGATTTATAAATATGTTTAACATATTATTTCAAACCATTTCCATTATGTGTGGGTTATGGTGCAAATAAGAAGAGTTGCTGCTGTAGAAACTCAACAAAAGAAATATTGCTTCAAGAAAGAAAAAAAAATTCTGGAAGATGACTGAATTCTAGTTGGTATGCTTATTTTATGTGAGAGACAGGATAAAGCACACGCTGGTACCAGCCACAGTGTTATGGAAATAAGCCAAACCTCCCACCAATCACGTTTTACAGTTGGTCTCTAAATACTTCCATGACACACAGGGTTATTTAGGAATGAATAAGGTTTTAGCAACAGGCTTGCTGAGAAATTCTCAGGAGAAGCCATTTTCTTTTTTTATGCTTAATTGGTAAATATTTAAATCTGGAGATTTGAAAGATGTGACACACCTGAGATGAGGTCAGTTCTTGTCAGAGGAAGAGAATTTTATTCAGTTTAATCATAAAAAAGCAACTTGTCAGATAATTTTAAAATAAAAAATGCAGGCTCACAGTAAGCTTATTAAAAAGTATAAAGTATACTTTACAGAACACTAAACACAAAAGATGCAAAAATTGAAAATGCACAGCAAGTTAATGGTGACCCCTATAACAGTAGTATTATTACTTAATACTGCCAATCCGTCAACACCGCCATTCCAAATAAATGGAGTGAAAAATCTCTTGCATTTCAGCCGTTTCATATGAATCATCCTTGAAGAAGTCTATATCAGATAACTGGTTTTGGTTTCTAAATTCTAAAATTTATGCATTTAACAGTAACTGCCATGTTACTTGACCTGAATTCTACTGCCATCTCCAGCATTCTGAGTGAACAAGATTTCAATACAGATTGTTTTAGTAACATTTTTAACATTTTTAAATGAAAAGGTACAAATAAAATCCAAATTAATATTATGTCATATATATATATTTTGAAAACATATCTAAACAGTAAGTGCAAAAGATTAACTGATGAAGAATGTTATGGTGGCACCTATGAAATATTATTATCAAAGAGGCTATGCTTAAGAAAAAGCTGCAAATTCAGCATAAACATACCTTACTATGATCCCCATTTTGTCTACGTTTTAGACAGACAGCTTCAAAAAGATACTGTTTATGCTTCTTCCACATTATTTTCTTTAGGATGTTAAGGCTATTTTCAATAGTTATTAAGTCTCTTTGCTTCAACTGTTCTTTGAGTAACTAGAAGCAAGAGTTTTTTCACATAGGCTCCTCCATCTGCAGCATAGGAAAGTAATTTAACTTCAGATAGCGTAACAAATTCTACATATGGCCTTTGATCACCATATCCTGGGAATAAGCACAAATTATCATCTCGAGATGAAAACCTAAAAATACACTAGATAATCTAGGAGAGTCTGGCACTAACATTACTAACACAACAAGCTAACATTCTGGGTAACTGCTATATATAATCACTTTAAAGGAATGATTAATGCAACTGAAAAACTAAAAGCACAAAGGAGAAAAAAAAAAAAGTAAAAAAGCTGAACATTGAAAAAGGCAAAGAATTTGATTTCGGCTTGCCTGATTGTCATATTTTCAAAAATGCATTAAATGTATTATAGTTTATTTATTTATTTTTTTAAAGAGTTTAATAGTCTTAAAACAGCATAGATTGCACTGAAATAAAAGCTACAATTGAATATAAGCTTTCTTAATGAACATGCTTAATGAAACAAAACCAAGGATAATGATACGTACAACCATTACTAATAATATGCCTTCATACCTCCATTATAGTAACTGTAGATTACCAGAAAGATCATAAACCAGTGAAGAGTATCATAGTTGTCAAAACATAGTCTTGCCAAAAATAATGACTTTCTAGAGCAGAAAAGAACTTTTTAATTTTAAGTTTATTATCATAGGTACACTAGTTTCACTCTGTGGAGTCCACCTAATCAATGAACTTCTTCCTTGTGTGTCGCCTATAAACTAGTCACCTTAATAATAATAGTAATAGCAAAAACAGCAAATTTAATACCATGAACACTGATCTCATCAGAAGTTTTAAGGCTGTAACTGGAGCTATATTTGTCCACAAAGTCACATTTGAACAATACGTATACCCCTGGGCTCAGCACATTACCTTGTCTGTTGTAAAGATCAGATATATACTTGGGTCTTCCAGTCAGGAAGTCCAAAATTCAGCTGCAGTGGGTTTCACTATGATCCAAGTCTCTGCTCCTGATGATCAGTTTTAAGGGTAAATACTAAGCTGTGGTCTATAAGCAGTAATCCAACATAACACTTTTGTTCTCTTATTATCCAGGTGTACTAAGAAGGGATGATGTACAAGGGATTTGGTATTCTCTATTGACCAGTTGTGATGATGTGCAAACAGGAGGTGCTCCAAACTATGTTGAATATTCCATTTCTCAAGGCAGTTCATCAAATTGGAACTGAATGCCACTGTTCTATAGTCATTAAGACAATCCATTTTTGTTTTCTTTGACACAGGGAGTAATTGTCTTTTTGATCAGGATAGGGACATAGATTGTCTAACTGAATCACTGAAGATGCCTTATGGATAGTGACTCTTAAAATACTTCTTATGTCAACCACAGAAACAGAAGAGAATGAACCATACAGTGCTGCAGGTAATCACAGGCACAGTATTTTGTCATATATATGACCTGAAATGTATTCTTCAGAGACTAAATTATGGATGTTGCTGGCTCCATGCTCTCCCATTATGATATGTGTAAATAGTTTTTATAAGTACAGATCCATCCACACATTTTTAAAGCCAGTGACAGACCATCACAAACTCATCCAGATCTGATGAGGAATTCCATGTCCCAGTTTACAGAGTCAAAACAATTGTGCAGTTTTTCTTATACCATTTGTTGTCCAGAACTAAAGTACTTTTTAAAAAATGAGTAAAAATTACACTCAGCTGATCAGATTTTTTGGTATGAGTGGAGGCGACGAGGATGTGTTACTATAGCACTTTCACAAACTACTTGGGTCAAAGCTGCTTTTTTCAGTTGATAACTGGACACCTTTAATAATGACATAACAAAACTAAGAATCCAATAACAAGTACAGTATACTATACAACAAACACCAAAAGGTAATTTATTCATATTTCTTTTTTTGCTGTTCATGAGACATACTTTTTGTCTTTGGGTACATATGAAAATAATTTGTGATTGGGTTGGGTAGAACACTGCAAGATACTATAGCACAATTCTGAATTAAGTTTATTAATGTCTGGAATGGGTGTTCATCTTTTCAAATGAAGGGTGCTGTAGATGTCCATAGAACAGCTTGAAATTAGTGTGGTAGTACTGCTAACAAGTAGGATTTTCTGTAGTCTTCAAGCATATCTTCAAAGGTTAAGACAGTTTGGTGTTGTGTGCTCAAGCTACATTGTCACAGAGATTCACATTAAGATATATGTGTACCTTATTACTGAGAGGCAGAACAAACATTTCTTGGCATTTATAACAATTTATAGTTCGCTTTTCTGTCACAAAAGTTATGAAAGGACCGTCTCTTCTTGGTTAATGATGGAGGAAAATAATTGATATATTTTTAAATTATTACAATTTGCCTGAACTATATTACAAAAGAAAATTTCTGCATTATCATCCAGCTCTTATCAGCCAGATGCATCTCTATTAAAAAAAAAAAAAAGAAGACAACTGGTTCTCATGCAGGTTCTTATTTATAATAACCCTTAAATTACTCAAAATGAGTAAAATAAGATTTGATAATATGTGTAAAAGAAACCAGATAAACTTTTAAGATAACCATGACATGCAAGAGAAAACTTCCTTTTAAATTTAAACTCTTGAGAATTGTAATCATACATAGTCACTCCAAAAAGAAACCAAACATTTAAAAAAAAAAAAAAAAAAATCAAGCTTAATCAGAGTTGTATCTTTCAAAGTATTCCCCTATTCTATTTATACACCCCTCCCCCTCCTAAGTTTCTTTTCATTTCTAGAATGCGTCCTGGAACTCATTTTATGGAATATTCCATAGGTTCTGTAGCAAAGTTGCTATTGTTTAAACAGGCAACTTTTCATGGTAGATCTAAACTTCGAGAAGAACACGGTTCACTTTTTGCTCATCTGTCAAAAGACACAGCACAAATTTTACCACAACACAATGCATTTGCAGTTTTTCAGTCAAAATTATTTGACACAAACTTTTTCCGAAGTCTACTTCAATTATGAGGCAATTTTCACGAAATCAAAGCATGCATTCTCTCAATGTGATCCACTTTCCAGTCTTGGGATCATCCATCTGATATGAATCAAATTGTCTGCCAGATTTGAAAAGTCTGTTTCATTTGTAACATTATGTGCGACTTACACAATCCACTCCATCAGCTTGCTGTAACATCTGAAAAGTCTAGTAAAAGTGTTTGCTAAATTTACATAGAATTTCATGGAAACACATTCCTTTTCAAGATCCTTCACATTTCATCTTGCAAAAAAAATTGCAAAAAGGCACAGGAGACAAGTTCACTCTACAGTATGTACTTGATGACTAATTGAACTAGCGTGATCAACCAGGTGGGGGATTTTTTAAAAGGTCTATCGCAAGGCTCCTACACTGGCTAGCTGGTGTTCTATTTAAGAAGTTTGGTTTCTTGTTGGACAGACTTCATATTTCATTCATTATCTCATCAGAAACTACATGGAGTGTTTAGCAAAATGAACTGAAAGATATCATATATATTTTACTGCGGTGGGTTGGCACCCTGCCCGGGATTGGTTCCTGCCTTGTGCCCTGTGTTGGCTGGGATTGGCTCCAGCAGACCCCCGTGACCCTGTGTTCGGATTCAGCGGGTTGGAAAATGGATGGATGGATATATTTTATTTTAAAATATTTCATTCACAGAGGAGAAAATGAAATTGTAATAACAAAATTTTACTCTTACCAAAACAGTTCCCTCTGTGAGACATGAACATTTTACAGGCAGATGCAATATGAAGTTCAACAGCAAGAATTGTTTTAACAATCAAGTCTTCAATCTGTGCCATGAGAGCTGAAAGAAAATATTTTAAAAAAAAAGCATTAAATTGACTTATCCTTCATATACCAAACTGCAAGCTGCATTTAACTGATGTCTCTTGTTGCATGTATTAAGGTCATTTGCAAATGAATAATGAAATGGGGAAGGTAGATACTAAAATGCAGGCATTGGGTTCATGAACAATGATCTTGCTCTCTGCCAACTATCACATAATTTCAAAAATAGACAGTTCAAATATTTATATCTCCAATGTTCTGTGCCGCACTGAAAATACTGTGTATGGTGACCAATGTGCAAGGCTAGTGTGTGCATTTAATTTAGTAGTCACTTTCAAAACATTCTTCTGCAAATTTAAATGATATTAACTTTAGTTTACTGCCTTTAGTGCATTTGTTACTTCACCTGTTCACGTAGTTTATTGGGCTAAACAGTGGTTAGCACCTCTGTCTCTTATGTTAATGCCTATAACTATTTTAAGAAATGGGAAATCTATTTCTTTTAGTCTTCCATCAAAAGTTATCCCAATTGTTTTTTTCTTTGCTGATAACAAATGTATATTTTTTAGTCTTTATGGCTTGAATGATAAAACAAATGTGTAAAATGTATCCATAAATTTCTATTGAGCAAAAACCAGTTTGAATAATAAAGCAACACTTTTCACCTGATAATCATTGTTATAAAAATTACATGTCTTTTAATACATACATTATGAGGCTAAAACTGAAAAATTGACCTCAGTCATATCAAAAGCTATAGCAGTATCACTGTGGGGAATAAGCCAGCATTTACTATGCCCTAAAATTCTAGACGTCTAGAGCCTTCAGGGTGACAACATTTAAGTATAATTTTGACTTACATGCTGTGTCCTTCCCTTCTTGTTTCAGATACCGTAACATGGCACTCATGCTCCACTTGTTACCATAGTCTTCAACCTCTGGATCATCACAGCTGACAAATGAGAAGAAAAAAAAAAAGTATACTATTTCTTACAAAGAACAAATTAATTTGATCAGAAACAATCTTTAAAAGGAAACAATAATGACAAAATCAGTACAATTTCAAATAAAATTTTACTCATGTTACCTGCATACTCCATTGTCAGTTAAATTAAACAGCACAATACTATTTATGTTAAGAAAGCCTACTGTAAATACCTTATTCCATACTATCTACGACAAACACAAAATCTACACAAAACACCTAAATGGATTTAAAAAATTCCCCAATTCCTTAGTCAAAGAGGAAAAGAACAAAACATTTGGCTTGCAGTGCATCCAGAAAGTATTTACAGCGCATCACTTTCTCCACATTGTTATGTTACAGCCTTATTCCAAAATGGAATAAATTCATTTTTTTCCTCAGAATTCTATGTAAAAAAAGTTTACTTGATGTTTTTGCGAATTTATTAAAAAAAAAACAAAAAAAAAAAAAACTGAGAAATCACATGAACATAAGTATTCACAGCCTTTGCTCAATACTTTGTCGATGCACCTTTGGCAGCAATTACAGCCTCAAGTCTTTTTGAATGTGATACCACAAGCTTGGCACACCTATCCTTGGCCAGTTTTGCCCATTCCTCTTTGCAGCACCTCTCAAGCTCCATCAGGTTGGATGGGAAGCGTCGGTGCACAGCCATTTTAAGATCTCCAGAGATGTTCAATCGGATTCAAGTCTGGGCTCTGGCTGGGCCACTCAAGGACATTCACAGAGTTGTCCTGAAGCCACTCCTTTGATATCTTGGCTGTGTGCTTAGGGTCATTGTCCTGCTGAAAGATGAACCGTCGCCCCATTCTGAGGTCAAGAACGCTCTGGAGCAGGTTTTCATCCAGGATGTCTCTGTACATTGCTGCAGTCATCTTTCCCTTTATCCTGACTAGTCTTCCAGTTCCTGCCATCCCCACAGCATGATGCTGCCACCACCATGTTTCACTGTAAGGATGGTATTGGCCTGGTGATGAGTGGTGCCTGGTTTCCTCCAAAGTGACACCTGGCATTCACACCAAAGAGTTCAATCTTTGTCTCATCAGACCAGAGAATTTTGTTTCTCATGGTCTGAGAGTCCTTCAGGTGCCTTTTGGCAAATTCCAGGCGGGCTGCCATTTGCCTTTTACTAAGGAATAGATTCCGTCTGGCCACTCTACCATACAGGCCTAAATGGTAGATTGCTGCAGAGATGGTTGTCCTTCTGGAAGGTTCTCCTCTCTCCACAGAAGACCTCTGGAGCTCTGACAGAGTGACCATCTGGTTCTTGATCACCTCCCTGACTAAGGCCCTTCTCCCCCGATCGCTCAGTTTAGATGGCCAGCCAGCTCTAGGAAGAGACCTGGTGGTTTCGAACTTCTTCCACTTACGGATGATGGAGGCCACTGTGCTCATTGGGCCCTTCAAAGCAGCAGAAATTTTTCTGTAACCTTCCCCAGATTTGTGCCTCGAGACAATCCTGTCTCGGAGGTCTACAGACAATTCCTTTGACTTCATGCTTGGTTTGTGCTCCGACATTAACTGTCAACTGTGGGACCTTATATAGACAGGTGTGTGCCTTTCCAAATTATGTCCAATCAACTGAATTTACCACAGGTGGACTCCAATTAAGCTGCAGAAACATCTCAAGGATGATCAGGGGAAACAGGGTGCACCTGAGCTCAATTTTGAGCTTCATGGCGAAGGCTGTGAATACTTATGTACATGTGCTTTCTCAATTTTTTTATTTTTAATAAATTTGCAAAAATCTCAAGTAAAATTTCTGAGGAAAAAAAAGAATTTATTCCATTGTGGAATAAGGCTGTACCATAACGAAATTTGGAAAAAGTGATGCGCTGTGAATACTTTCCGGATGCACTGTATAACATCTTGCTGCACTATTTAAATTACACAAAAAATGCCAGGTCAATCCTTCATTTATAATTTAAGATTGAAAACTACTTTCTAACACATATACTGTATTAATTAATTAGGCAGTACAGCTTCACTTAGAACATAAAAAATGACATTGATTTCATAGTATCATATTTGTTAAAAAACACCAGCCAAATACGTAAGAAGTGGAGAATACAGCACCTTCTACCAAGAATGTTAATTCAGATCAGTTTTATTGGGGTCTTATAGTAAATCTACCCTGATGACTTCAAAAATAAAGTGTAATAACCTCACATTCACAACTCCAGGAGAAAACCCACTAAGACAGGGGGGAAAAAATGCATTTTCACACATGACGTGATCAGGCCATTACTCATACCCAGAAATCTAGAAATGTTGGACAGAAACCCTAACCAATACATCAACATATCACCCATAGCACTAAATAAGAATTGCTACACAGTATGTCGTATCAGTTATGATCTTGTAGATAAAGTTTACATGATACAAAATGAACAAGCTTGAAATGAGGCCCTTGAAATACTATGAACAAATTAAGTCAAGGGTCTTCAATATTACTGTAGTTTTTTTTTCCTTCTGAAATACCCTTAATCACACTACAATTTCACTTTTATACCTGACATAGTCGCTGCTCTTTTTGTTGACACTGTAGTTGGTGAGGTGCATAAACTGGTTCTTTATATTCTTAGAAGCACGGTCATACTTCACTGTGGCAAACCTGCAGTTCAGAAAAAAATTATAGTAGTATATAGTGAAAATTAGGAATTCCTTAAGCAATAAGTTAACCATATACTATTGAGGCAGGAAAAATGAAAATGCAAACCAAAGTTTTCTTTCACATGAAGAATGCCAACCAAAATTCTCAACTGGTACTGCTTTGACATCTGCAGGTATCACCAAGGTAGAAGTGTAGGTTATATTATTTTTTTTGGAATATTTCAGATCCATGTAGTGTATACATGGTGATGGGGTTGTGGGAGATGCTTGAAAGTGTAATTTCATTTTAGCTTAGCTATGCTCATAAAATTTAACTGTATTTATTGTCCGCAAGCCATTAAAACAAGACACTATGGCAAACAGTCTAATTAAACAACTCACATAATACTAATGAAATTCAGTGCAGTGCAAACTTTTAGACTTTTGTTAAAACTGATTAATAAATAGATCTCTCTGTGATACCAACACCAATTATGTACAGTATTAACCTATCTGTCCATTTGTAACCCAGCAAGCAATTAAACTTGAGGTATAAAACTGAGGCATTTCACATCTCCAGCTGAAAATAAAATTTTACCTTTTTCTAGCTTTGCTGATGATTATGCACATATCAAGCATAAATAAGAAATTAACCATTTTGGACAAACACAAAGAAAAAGTAAGCTCCTTAAGACTTTCATCTCACATATGTGGGCAGGATTTAAAATCATATTTTCAATTTGTCTTCCTCTTCTAATACATAAGGATTTTAAGACTAATGTAGCTAGAGACTTGATATTGCATCTACGTGTTAGAGAGGAGCCTGGTAGACTTATTAAGCTTGTTTACCATCATGGCCTTACATTATTAATATTAAGCACTTCTAATCAATAAGAAACCAGATCATTCTCAACTTGCATAATCTGTTAATAAGAAGTCTATAAAGAAATAATCACAGTGTCCAGTATGTCAAAAGTTTTCATTTGTTATTTAAACAATAAATCAATTTAATTGCATAAACAATACAAAAAACGTAATTGCTGCAAATTTTTTGATACAGTAGACAGTACCTTTTATTAAAAATTATTAGTTATTTAAAGAAAAAAACATTCTTTTTGGTGTGAACATGGAAGAACAGGGACATATGCTCTATGACGGTTCACTTGCTATTAAGAGCATGGCCTGCTTCTTCAGAGTTAAACATGGAATATATTCCTCTTCAGTTACCATAGTGTGTCAAGTAATGAAAATTCCTTGGCAAGGAACAGCTACCTGAATACCTTCAAAACCACAGAAATGTCAAAGATAAAAGGAGGAAATCACAGGGGTATCCAACAGTTATTACTCACAAGTGACATTCCAGCAAATCAGAATACCCCACCTCCCAGGAAAGTGCTTCGACTTTACCAATTCATAGCAGGAAAAACAGTGAAAACTTCAAACATCTTTATCTAGCTTAAGCGCATTGAACATTTTTCATTTAGGATACAGTAAAGGGGGCGGGGAATCGGTATGCTTTGAAACAAGAGACTTCACACTAGCCAAGCATACTTCTACTGTATATGGAAAATAATTCATTTGTTTGAAAACACAAAATGACAATTGCTCAGTGGAAGGAAAAAATGAAATACCGGGAATGGCTTAATACTTCTTGGGTGGGAGAAAAAAATAATTTTGCAGTAAGAGAGAGAAAAAAAAAGAACAAATCAGGCGCCATCCAGGAATGGCAATATCTTACAGAAGTTTCACAGTTTCAAAAACTTCAGCAAAAGCATTCACGTCTAAAAGAACTCTTCTGCCATCTAGTGCTCATTTTTATATATAAAAAATCTCAGAGGAGATAAAAACAATATATTTTAAAAGCTCACAATCTACTTTCACATTAACACGCATACACAGTACCTTGCAAAAGTATTCAGATTCTTGACTAAATCTCTAATTTTTATGAAATCTTGCAGTAGAAGTACATTTGTGTGATTAGGACAAAAGGACTGAAACTTTTTCTTAATGTTACTTTGCTTAATGTTAGAAAAAAATCTTCAGGAAAAAAGGAAATGCACTTAATATCTTATAAAACAATGTTTGGCAGTAAAAACAACTTTGTCTTAGCTGGACTTAGTATCCACAATTTTTGTACAGTCTGCATAATTCTGGCATATTTTTCCAGGCTGATTTGCTCCAGTTTGATAAGGATTTTCAAATCACACTTGAACAGTGCTGTTTTCAAATAGTGCCTCAGATTCTCACTGGGACAGAGTTTAAATCACTGATTTGGACCTCTCTACGAGATTCACCTTGATATCCATGACCCACTTCAAGGTAACTTTGGCATTGTTTTTAGCATCAGTTTCCTGCTGAAAAAGTAACTTTGACGAGTTTCAGTTTTTGAGCAGATTGCAGAATTTGCATATTTTCCCCCCATCCATTCTTACTACTTTGTTAATCATATGTCCAATTCCTGCTCACAAAGTGCAGCAGAGCAACACTACCATCATAGAAGGTCTCATGTTTAAGAGGTGTAGGCAATGTTACATTTCGCCCATGTATCTCCATTTGAATTTTTGCCCAAAACTCTGTCCTAGCCTTATTATAACCCAAAGCCTTTTACAAGTCTCCCTGAATGTGCTGGGGACTTCCATAAAATTTACTTTTTTAAGAAGCATCCGGGTGGTTTGATACACATTCCATTTTCTGATAATTGCATCAACAGTACCCAGTACAACAGTCAAAACACTGAGATATTGTTTTGCACCCTTGTTGTAAAAATATGCATTTGTACTATTTTATTTGACCTTCTTATTTTGATTCTTCATTTAAAACAGCTGTTCTTTAGACTCACTGCCTGGCACATGATACATTATCTGTGGGTTTCAACCAGAAAATTCTGCAGTTATTTTAATAATTTACTGTGAAGGCTAATTGTTAGGTAATTGTTTCCTCATTAAGCAACGGTTTCTCATCACATAACAAAAAGGTACGAAGGCATTTGCAAATGAGATATTTCGTTTTTTCATAAAAATATTTTTTTCTTAAATGAAACAAATATATATTAAAATAATTGAGTGTTCACACATTTAAATAACATAAAAATCACAAAGAACAAAATGTCAGTGTAGGATTTGTGAGTCACAAAAATCATTATTTCATATTATCTGGCTGATTCAATTATCACATACAAGTAACAGTGTTTGAGATAAAATTGGTTACACTTGCTTCTGTTTTTGAAATTGATGCCTGGTCAGGTGAAATGTCTTGCTCATGGTTACACAGTGTCAGTAGTGAGTAGAACCCACAACCTCAGGATTTGAAGTTCTAAGTCTTAACCACTATATCCCACACTGCCTGCCCAAAATGATTGAACTGGTCAGGGGTTTGAACACTTTTGCAAAGCACTATATTTCTAAATTTACAAAACGTCAGGCCCAGTATATGGCTCATAAAAATACTGTAATGGTGAAAGTTTGAAGACCAGCTTCACCTCTCCTAGATTATTATGTAAAAACAACATATTTCATTACATTATTTAGGATAGATGAATACTGAAATGTATCAGTGTTATTGTTTTTCTGCAAAGAAATGAATATTACTTATCCTATTGCTTAGTTAGAAGATGCCTTTACCCAAGAAGACATACAATATGTGGATACGCATATTTTATTAAATTGTTTTCCAACAAACACAATGATACTGGATAAGATTTTGAACCCACAATGCCTAAAAACTATGTGCACCTAGTAGATCCACACCTTGCTAGGCCTTCTTCATAAAGATAAATAACGAGGGGATCATAGGATGAAACAAGGACATACAATCTGACATCAAACTTGAAATCTAGAGAAAAAAAGAAAAAAAAGGAAATAACGTAATAATGAAAACATCAAAATATCAAACAATGAACAATACAAATGCCATGTCTGAGGTATTATTAAGGCACATCATACTGTAGCAGAAACTGTATTTATATATGCTCATCTACATTCATACTTGCAAATTAAAATAATTTTCAATAAATTCCAATTAGTTAATGTAACTTACCATCAATAAGCAGAGGGTTGTTGATATAGCGTGAAACAAGAATATTTTCATCCAAAGGAATCTGGTTTGGCTGAAAAATAACATTTAAAACAAACTGAAATAATGTTTATTACTAAATCAGCATTATCAAAAACTGAGCTGTGACAAATTTATACCTGTATTATTTATTGCAATCTGAGCAAGACAGAGGGACCAAGCTGGGAAAGATGTGCAGCAGGTTAGGGTGACAAAGGATAAAGATGGAACATGTGGCAAAAGTCCTGTAAATTGCGAGATGGGCCCTAAATGGATCCAACATCTTTAAATATAGCACATCCCAAAGATGCTTGATAGAATTGAGATCATGGGTATATGGAAGCCATGTCAACACTATGAACTCTATGTTACTCAAACCATTCCTAAACAATTTATGCAGTGTGGCAAGACATGTTATCCTGATGAAAGGAAATATTGTATGCATTAAGCGTACGTGGTCCGCAACAATCTCTACATTGGTGGCACATGTCAAAGTAACCTCCATAGGAATACCAGAACCCAAGGTTTCCCAGCAGAATATTGCCCAAAGCATCACATTGCCAATTGCCATCTTGCTTTCTCTCTGTAGTGCATCCTGCTACCATCTCTTTTACAAGATTAACTAAGCACAAGCACCTGGCTGCCCACATGATCTAAAAGAGAACACTATCATCAGACCAGGTCCACTAAAGGCACCTTTAGCAGTGGCTAGGGGTCAGCAAGGGCAGCCCCAGTGCAGCATGCTGCAATGCACAGTGTATTTTGACAGCTATCATAGGATTGTTTTCAGCACTTTGTGCTATAGTAGCTCTTTTGTGGGATCAAACCAGATGGGCTAGCTATTGCTCTTCACGCACATCAGTGAGCCTTGGGTGCCCATGACCATCTTTCTGATTCACAAGTTTACTTCCATGGACCACTTTTGGGTGGTACTAACTGCATACTGGGAACACCCCATAAGACCTGCCATTTTGGAGATACTCTGACTCAGTCATCCAGCCATCACAATTTGTTCCTTGGTGAAGTCACTTGGATCCTTACAATGGCCCGTTTCTCGAATTTCAAACACTAAAAGGCATGTAATATATTGTCAGTATTGTGCCAGAAGCTTCAGAAACACGTCTTCTACCCAGATATTATATATGAAGTTTTTAGGTATAATCATTATAAAAAACAAAACACTAAAACATAATGATGTAAACATCTTTTAAAGTTAGACACAGGCAAGTATTCCCCAGTATTCAAACTTCAATGTAATTACTGGAACACATTACTTGGTTTAGTTATGCAAATAATTGCATTAATTGTCCAACAACAGCCTTTTGAAATATTATACTGTATAATGGATTTAATAATCTAATAATTACTATTTAGAATGCTAAAACACATCAGTTCTTAGAACAAGAAAGAAACACTTGAAGAGTACAAAGTATATTTACATTGCTGACAAGATATATCCCTCTTCCTCTAGAAGAAGCCACTGGTTTAATAATCCAAGGTCCTTTGTCTTTCGAAAAAGCACCTAGAAAAACAAATAAATCCCATATTATACTACAAAATATAAAAAAAGTAGCATTTATTAAAAAAAATTCAACAAAACGTATTAAATTAGAATTTAAAAGGTTAAAAAAAACTGGATTACAAGCAAAATAAGCTAACACTCATATCTCCTGGACAGACCACACAAAGCTTTTGAATATTCACCCAGGTACTTTTATAAAGAGCAAGAGAGTTTAGTATTGTTTTTGGCTTGTTATGCAACAGTGGAAAACCTTTGTGGAAAACAAGAGTGACTTATAGCTCCTTAAATATAAAACAAGAAGAAAAACCATACATAATAATTTTATTAATCAGAAAGCACACTGACAACAGTCTAGCACTATGGGGGGAATGGGGTAAGTAATTTTCAGTTTACACACACACACACTATATATATATATATTATATATATATATATATATATATATATATTATGTATTATGCTGTGTGTTTTGGGTCATTGTCCTGTTGCAAGACCCATGACCTTCGACTGAGACCAAGCTTTCTGACACTGGCCAGCACATTTCTCTCTAGAATCCCTTGATAGTCTTGAGATTTCATTGTACCCTGCACAGATTCAAGACACCCTGTGCCAGATGCAGCAAAGCAGCCCCAGAACATAACAGAGCCTCCTCCATGTTTCACAGAAGGGACAGTGTTCTTTTCTTGATATGCTTCATTTTTCCGTCTGTGAACATAGAGCTGATGTGCCTTGGCAAAAAGTTCAATTTTGTCTCATCTGTCCATAGGACATTCTCCCAGAATCTTTGTGGCTTGTCCACATGTAGTTTGGCAAATTCCAGTCTGGCTTTTTTATGATTTTGTTTTCAACAATGGTGTCCTCCTTGGTCGTCTCCCATGAAGTCCACTTTGGCTCAAACAACGACGAATGGTGCGATCTGACACTGATGTTCCTTGAGCTTGAAGTTCACCTTGGATCTCTTTAGAAGTTTTTCTGGGCTCTTTTGTTACCATTTGTATTATCCGTCTCTTTGATTTGTC